>NC_133364.1:38780247-39150247 GCF_049309525.1 Garra rufa | reverse complement strand
TGCTTTGAGCTGATGATGAATCAGTAACAGTGAGATGTTCTAGAGTCTCTTCATCACATTACAGTTTTTTCCAATTGCTAACACACTAAAATGACATGCACAGCACGATTATTTAAACTGACACACAGACAGCAAAACTTCTTCTCAAGTCTCCAAAAGTCTAAACACATTTTCTGCTTTACACACATTTTGCAATTCAAAATGACACTTTTTAAATGCACTGAAAACAGTTCTCTGCATAAGACACAACAATCTGACATAAAGTCACATGCTTGCCATTTCAAAACACTGCTATTCAAAATGACACTGCATGAGCTAATTGGCCAATTACATGTGCCACCTGGCCAAACACCTCAATGGTTAATTGTGAACACTTCAATCAGGATGTTAGCAGTATAAAAAGACCACGGCTGAGAATTTTTTTTTTTTTAACTGTAATATATTTTTTCTGAAATTTTATTTTTCAGTTTACTGGTTTTTGTAAGAATATTTTTGTTCAGTCCCATGTAAATATTGAAAGGACCGATTCACCGGCCCGAAAATGAAGTTCCAGCGATCTGGATGAAGGTTTACTACATGTTCGGTCTTTTACAGCGCTTCAAGATTTGCATTTCAATTTTAGTCTTGCTCCGTTCTAATCTGACTCCAATTTTAAGTGATCATTAAATTTAGACTGTATTTCCAATCAAAAGGTTATCACAAATATCGATTATGAATTAACTACTTGATTATTCTAGACATTCCATATTTTCAATTATTCGTTCGTTGGAGGACCTAATGTCTATAACAAAAGTCTCCTCACAATTTACTAGTCATATTGATTTCAGGACATATCAGAATAGCCAAATATAACATTTTATTTGTCAGGTAAAATCTATCATGCCAATTACACAATTAAACAATGAGAACCCAATTCAGTTTCAATTTAGATAAATACATAACCTCAATGACTCAAAGATGTATCTAAGAGTGGGAAAGACATGCCTGATTACCAGAGAGACACACTGCAGCATGAGAGAGACCTGGAGGTTTAGCTCCAGAGACCCTCGCATACATACAGTGTGGGGGTTTTGGCTACAAAAATCCCCAAGTTGTGTTTCATCACTTGCCTTATATACCAGACCAGAACAAACAAATATTCCAATCAGTTGTAAAAATACAAAGACCTTTTGGTCTTTCAGGAGTTCTCGCAACCCCAGGTTCGCACCTGGTTGGAGGTTCCCATCTGCCCCTAAAGGGAAAACACACCCAATAGCAGCAAACCCAATTCTATGGAAGTTTTCAATCTTTCTTACAGTATATGTGACTGCTATGAAATTGAGACCATTTTACCAATCACACAGAGACCATTAGAATGATTCCAAACATGAAGGGGAAAAAAACAATACATTCACAAGATATAACATGAGTATCATGTGCATCTTCCACATGTGACTTTAAGCAAGAGCTTTTAGGGAGAAAGGTGTGGGTGTGAGAGTGAGAGGCGGGGAATTCAAAGTAGCATGGTGGGGTTGTTTGGTCTTCTTTGAAGATCCCTTAGGTTTATTGTTTTGTTGCATGCCATCTGTTTGTACTGTATTGTAATTCCATGAGCAGATAATTTCACTCCTTACAGCCATGAGGAGATAATTTCACTCCTTACAATATATCTGCTGTGCATATGTTGCACTGACTTGTTTACTGTAGTGAAAAAAAAATGTTGCAACAGGATGTGTGTGTATCTGCATATTTCTGTGCATGTGAGCAATCTGATACATATTTTAGTATTATGGCAAAGCATACTAAAGATGGGGGTGCTTTTCATTATGCCCAAGAGTGTGTAGTTGGTTAGGCAAAAATCTGGTAATATGAATGAAGTGTGTGCCATTTCATGCAAAAGTTTGATTTTGATAATGCTATGTGTAGTTTCGGTTGCAGTGCTTCATTTTACAGGATATATGAGGTATTTTGCCGTTTGGGTGCGTGGTTTTGTGAATTGTGTTAAGTATTTTGATAAAACCAGACTAGTTTGAAAAATTGTGTGTTAGCAATTGGAAAAAACTGTAATACTGCAGCTCAACTTCTGTCAGTGAAATAACAGAATGTGTGTGTGTGCTTTTGTCAACCTACATTTGTTTTTATTGTAGTGTCACATTAATCATTTGTATTATTACCAAATTACTATCAAAATTACCTTTCATTTGAAAAGTACCTGCACAAATAAAAATGAACTTAAGAACTTAAATATTCATGTTGAATATTTATATGTATTTATCTGTAACCTAATGAAATTGTAAGAGTCAAATAAAAGAAAGGGAAAAAAAACACCAAATGGTCAAACCAAGGAGAAAGAACTGACAGAAATGTGACAATATGGGTTTTATGTGGAAAATTATTTTATTTTCTTTTATCCTTAGAGTGATAGTGTGTCTTGAATCCCAGTAAATTTACAGACTTGATATTAATTGTAAGGGCATGCATTTTGTTACTGACTACAAGTGATCAAAGAATGATCAATAGGGAGGAGTGTAATGGAAATATTTGAATCTTGAATATCTATTACTTACGTATATTACATGTAACACATTAATTACATTAATATCATCTAATTACATTTAAGTCACATACATCTCTCTAACAAGTAAGCAGGACACACAAGAAGTGGGATAATGTGTAAGAGTGAACAAATTTCTTTAAGTGACTTTATGGTCTCAGAGGGATGGTATACCAGAAAGAAGCCAGCTTTGAGAATAGCCAGACATTGATGGTTTAGCAATGATGCCATGTGGGATGGATGAGGAATTTTGTTATCTTGAAATGTATACCTTTGACTGTAAAAACTGAGCTGTGAGCCTGCCTCTCATGTCTTTGCTCACAGACTCAAGCTGTGTGTAAACCAGATCTTTCTCTGCAGAGAAATAAAGACTAGACAAAAAACCGGTTTGGTCTTTCATTTCAGTCTTCACAAGTTTATTTCTCTTGTTTGGCTCACAAAAATCCATGACAAATGCTACGTGTTGCTAGTGTTTTTAAGGTTGTTGTGTTATGAGTGATAAAGTGTTTGTCTGGTGCAAACCTATGCTAGTGTTATGTTAGAATGACTTGATTTGAGGCATTAATGAAGTGTTTTGGTAGTTTTGTGCATTTCAAATTTGCTGTGGGAAGTTGAAAGATGGTTTGGAGAACTGTGGAGTTTTGCAGAAGTGATTTAGTTTTAAGAAATGTGTCCTAGCAATTGTAAAAAAAAAGCACAAAATCCATGCACAAAAACATGGTTTGCATCCACTGTTCTTGGTCTTGCTCTTCTTTGTCGTCCTCCTCATCCTTCATCCCCTCTGTGCACTTTTTCTCCACCTCTCAGATTTTTATCCATTGTTGATAGATGTGCACATGCCAACTTTGCACTTTGAACTGGCTTATATTTTGCAACACACATTTATGTTCAAACAACATGTAAAAGTGAACTTTGCATCCGATGACCCTTTTAAAACATTTGTGAACAATTTTGAATTATTGTGTGCAAGCGATGACAGCCTTGTTGCTGTTGTGCTTAACTTTTTCTTTCTTGTGTTTGGAGTTTTGCATCACTAGAGAAATTGTGTTTTACTGAGTGAGAGTGTGTTGAGTTTTGCAAAAAGAGTGCATGAGATCTGCAGACAGTGTCTAAACTGCCCCACTGCCCAAAAAAGTGATAACTTTGACACATTGGTTTAGGCTATTGAGAATGTGGTTCAAAGAATTGGGTTTAGTGTTTCAGCAAATGTGTAAAACAGTAACGCGCATCATATAGATATCTCCGTGATGAAAGAGTGCTGTTTAGTATGTGGAACATTTTCCAGGGATCTAGCAACCCATAAGTAACGGTCTTGTCAAATAAAATTAAAAGTGAAAGTAAATGTGCAAAAATATTTTTTAGATATGATGTCGCCATTTTAAACAGACATAATCAATGATTTACAGGGTATATTTAAATATTTAATACAAGCATTTATAAACGCTTATGAAGGAATTTTGTGTGTATAGCTACTTGATGGAAATGTGAATCGGTATGTTTGATATTTTTAATTCCTAAACAAATGAACAAAGATTCTTGGGTCTATTTATAACAGCATTTTAACACGTGCTTGCTCTTATGTATTTGAGTGAAGGCAACTCGTAATCTATTTCTCTAACTCTCATTCAGCTGAAATATGCACCTCATTAACGTAAGAACATGTGAGGTTTCTGGTATTGTTTGCTTCCAGTTGCTTAGCTGTACAAAAACTGTATGTTATGCTTCTTGATATCGCAGACTTGTTATTCTTCTAGTTATTATTTGTAGCGATGCATCGAAAGTCTTGCACGTTGACAGATAACTTACTTCCAAAATATAGCAGATAAAGGCTGTTTTATTAGCTTAGTTTTTGTGATTGTGATTTTGTGATCTAGAGTCAGTGGTGAAGATCAAACTATTCAGATCAAACATGGATGAAACACAAACATCTGGAGATGAAGACTTTTTTTCCAGGATGCAGATACTTTGAGTAACACATTAAATAACTTGAGGTTAAATGAGGTTATGCTAAGACAGCGGTTCTCAATTCCAGTCCTCGCGCCCCACCGCTCTGCATATTTTGCATGTCTCTCATGTCTCCACACCTGGGCCCGTATCCCTAAAGATTCAGAGAATCCTCTCAGAGAGCTCCTAACTTAACCTAAAAATTCCTTGCCAGGAGTTTTAGCTTAGAAGTGATTCCAGAACATTTTCAGTGAACTCTGAGCAAGGAATGGATGGAAAATCCTATCTTAGTGAGGAGGTGTGGTTGACCCCGTTGCTAGGTATGAGTCATCATTTCAAAAGCCGTGATTGGTTGATCCTACAAGTTTGATGAAAATGAACTTTTGGTGATAATGAGCAAAGGATGTACCCGCAAATCAATAAACATAATTATACACTCTAATCTTATGCAGACTGTAATTGTAAATAATATTTCACATTCAAGAAAATATCTGGAAAATGAATAGTAAGTTGTAGGTGTCAGGATTATGTCTGTGTCTTGTCCTGTTCTGTTCTGTTTCCCAAGTGTTTTTCCCCTCTTGTTTCTAGTTCAATTGGTTTAGTCTGTTCTCCCCCTTTTGGGTTAGTCCTTTTGGTTCCTTCTATGCCCATATTTGTATTTCCCCCTCGTTATCTTGTTAGCTTGTTTGTGACCACACCCCTGTTTCAGTGTATTTAAGAGTCTGTGTGTTCACTTCCCATTTGTCCGTCTATGCTAACTGTTACCTCTGTTTGCTTTGTTCATATGTCTACCTTATACTCCCGGTTTTGTTTTGTTTGTATTAGTTACTGTGTTTTATTTAATAAATCTTTATTCATTCATCTACTCCGGTACTCCTCATCATTCTCCACTCCTCAACCCCGCCTGGATCGTGACAGATAGACGGACCTAAACAGAAGATGAGTCGGGCTGAGGCAGCTTTGAGGAGACTGCGGCAAGGTGGCCGTGAGTTGGAACGATATGTGGAGGATTTCATCGAGCTCTCCGATCAGGTAGGCTGGCACGAGGCTGCTCTTGGTGCTGTGTTTGTTCTGGGGCTGGATGATGAGACCATTCGCTGCGATCTTCCCTCTTGTAATTTCCCCTTGATCGAGCTAATAAACCTGATTCTCTATTTGAATGGATCCGATTTTGAAGTCGAAGAATTTCCAAATTCTGGTCGGTCTCATCTTCCAGTCCCCTCACAGACACAGCACATCGCGCCAGCCTGCCATAAACCGAGAACCTCCACATACCGCTCCAACGGATCGGACCGCCAGCCCAGTCTCCTATCCCCAGTCATCCTCCAAAGCTCCGCTGCTGTCCTCAGCCCGATGCGGCCGGCCTCCTCTCCGCGCTCTCATCTACCGGCCTCCGCCCAGCGCTCTAGTCTGCTGGCTGCCACGCCAGCTCACAAGATGGCTGCCACGCCAGCTCACAAGATGGCTGCCCCGCCAGCTCACAAGATGGCCGCCGCCAAGCCTGAGTCCCCGGCCAAGATGGCCGCCGCCAAGCCTGAGTCCCCGGCCAAGATGGCCGCCGCCAAGCCTGAGTCCCCGGCCAAGATGGCCGCCGCCAAGCCTGAGTCCCCGGCCAAGATGGCCGCCGCCAAGCCTGAGTCCCCGGCCAAGATGGCCGCCGCCAAGCCTGAGTCCCCGGCCAAGATGGCCGCCGCCAAGCCTGAGTCCCCGGCCAAGATGGCCGCCGCCAAGCCTGAGTCCCCGGCCAAGATGGCCGCCGCCAAGCCTGAGTCCCCGGCCAAGATGGCCGCCGCCAAGCCTGAGTCTCCGCTGGTTCCGCCCAGCCTTCCAGAGTCTCCGCTGGTTCCGCCCAGCCTTCCAGAGTCTCCGCTGGTTCGGCCCAGCCTTCCAGAGTCTCCGCTGGTTCCGCCCAGCCCTCCAGTGACCGCGCCGCCCGAGCGCCCTCCAGTGACCGCGCCGCCCGAGCGCCCTCCAGTGACCGCGCCGCCCGAGCGCCCTCCAGTGACCGCGCCGCCAGAGCGCCCTCCAGTGACCGCGCCGCCAGAGCGCCCTCCAGTGACTGCTTGCCCCGAGCCTGCTCTTCAAGAGTCTCCGCTGGAGACGCCCAGCACTCCAGAATCTCCGCTGGGGTCGTCCAGTCCTCCAGAGCCGGCTCCTCAAGAGCGCCGTCCAGAGCCGGCTCCTCAAGAGCGCCGTCCAGAGCCGGCTCCTCAAGAGCGCCGTCCAGAGCCCGCTCCTCCAGCGCGCCGTCCAGAGCCGACGCCTCCTCCAGCGCGCCGTCCAGAGCCGACGCCTCCTCCAGCGCGCCGTCCAGAGCCCACGCCTCCTCCAGCGCGCCCCCCAGAGCCGGAGCTCTCTCCTGCGCGCCCCCCAGAGCCGGAGCTCTCTCCTGCGCGCCCTCCAGTGCCGGAGCTCTCTCCTGCACGCCCTTCCGTGCTCTCCGGTGTGGACTATAACCTAGGTTCCCCCAAGAAAATTTTGGGGGGGGGGCTACTCCCCTGATCAGCCATGGCCACCTGGACTATTTACTCGGCCATGGCCACCTGGACTGATTACCCGGCCATGGCCTCCTGAGCCCCCAGATCCGCCATGGTCACCTGGACTATTTACCCGGCCATGGCCCCCTGAGCCCCCAGACCCGCCATGGCCTCCTGGACTGGTTACCCGGCCATGGCCCCCTGAGCTTCCTGACCCGCCATGGCCACCTGAGCTCCCTGATCCGCCCTGGAGACCACCTCTGTATCCTGTATCCCTACCTAGCGGTCTCCAGGGCGCCCACCCTCCCTCCCCTATGGATGTTATTAGGCGCGAGACGCGCCTTCGGGGGAGGGGGGGGGTAATGTCAGGATTATGTCTGTGTCTTGTCCTGTTCTGTTCTGTTTCCCAAGTGTTTTTCCCCTCTTGTTTCTAGTTCAATTGGTTTAGTCTGTTCTCCCCCTTTTGGGTTAGTCCTTTTGGTTCCTTCTATGCCCATATTTGTATTTCCCCCTCGTTATCTTGTTAGCTTGTTTGTGACCACACCCCTGTTTCAGTGTATTTAAGAGTCTGTGTGTTCACTTCCCATTTGTCCGTCTATGCTAACTGTTACCTCTGTTTGCTTTGTTCATATGTCTACCTTATACTCCCGGTTTTGTTTTGTTTGTATTAGTTACTGTGTTTTATTTAATAAATCTTTATTCATTCATCTACTCCGGTACTCCTCATCATTCTCCACTCCTCAACCCCGCCTGGATCGTGACAGTAGGGGCTATAGCCTAACATTAGAATCTAAAATATGTGAAAACCTAAGCTCATTACACCCTGTTCAAATAATGATTCGTGTCTTATTTGCTCATATTAATATCCTAGCTGGCATATTTTGTACTTTCACTCCCATATGGACCCCATTGAAAACAAGACGGCCTATCTCAAGGGGCTGTCCTTAATGAAGTAGAAATTGCAACGTTACAACTCAGTGTGGTCTTAACAAGGGTAACACGGCTCAGCTTTTATCAATGTCTGTGATTGATGGCTGGTTTATTTATGAAGGCTTGTTAACAAATATCCTACAAACACAGAAAATGGAGAAAAAAGGGAATTGCAAGCCGAACTGGACTGAGGAGCAAGGTTTGTTGCTGGCCCAGTTGGTGAAGTAATTGCATCTCTAAGGAGATCCACCACAAACATGATTCCTGCACGATCCAATCTGTGGCGTCTCAATAATTCCCTGTCATCCAGTGTTTGCAGGACATCTCTCCTGCCTCCTCTGTTGGCCATTTTGTGCAGCTGCTTAGGGGAACTCCTAAGCCACTAAAAGTCCTCTTCCCTGCTCTAAGCAGATCTCGCCTTAGGAGCCCTTTTAAGCGCTAGGAATCTTGTGGAATAGCTTTTATATTAACTGGGATTTTCGTGTCACTTTTAGGGGAAATTCCAAGAAAACGTCATGACTCTGAGAATTTTCTTAGAATTTGGCCGCTAGGAGCCACTTTTTGCACAAAAATTCTTTAGGGATACGGGCCCTGATTCAGATAACCAGCTCGTTAGAAGTGAGGTCCGTGCAGGAACTGTGTTCCCATTGACATGGTCCCTGCCTGCACAGTGTTCATTGCTCCCTACTTCCTGAGCGGGGGAAATCTGTTTACACTTCGAAACATTCATTCACATATTTGCGCTACGCCACCGCATGCAGCGTCTTCACACACAGATGAAACTTACTAGAGAAGTGTGACATAAGTGCATCTGTAAATAAATACATTTTAAATTTACGTCTCGCACGCTTTAATGACCTTCAAATGGAACATATACACTCAATTCAAACTAATGAATAATGGCGGAATATCCTGTGATGTCCACTTCGAAGGGTAGTAACGTTGGAATAGAACAAACGTCGAAAGCGATACGTGAAACACACAAAATATGCAGAGCAAGGACTGGAATTGAGAACCGCTGTGCTAAGAGATGTCTTCCTATAGAAAAAAAAAATAGTTTTAATTTACTTTATTATTATTATTATTATTATTTTTTTTTTTTACAATAACACCACAAAGCCCCCAAAGGAGCTTTTCACACCATGAAACTTTACTCGAAGTATCGCCTGGGTCTCTACACATGAACTCGAGCATTGAGAACATTGTTTGTGTACACAGAGTTTACTAAAAAGAAAGTTTTTGAACAACTCACTTACACTGTTTGAGTTTCCGCTCGAGGCCGTCTTGCCAGTCAAGAGGTGTCGATCTCCGAATGCGAATGAATGGACTCAATAGGACGAAATATGAGGCTCTTTTTACAACTAGAAGGTTAATATTGTTTTTCACTTGCGACAAAACAACAAATTAGCCATGCATTTATATGGAAATGTGCTTTAGGAGATATCCATCTTTACTCTCCTCGCATTCGGAATTTTAAGAGTAAAGTGAAACTGTGTAATATATCTAAATCAGCTTCAGTGGATGTGCTGCTGACGAACCTCATTGTGCATTTTGCACATGCTTTTATAGTTCCTGGTCGATGACGTCAACCACCCGTGACGGTCTCTCCCATTGGATGGATTACACATGTATTCAGAGCATGCTCACACTGAAGGCGTTCCCATAGCGTTTCGACGCAGCGTCTCGTTTCCTCAGGGAACCAGGGCTACATACGTAACTTGGGACGTTTCTTGAATTGCGAATGAAAATGAAAAATAAATAAATAAATGCCTTATAGTTTAATAACAATAATAGTAGGGCTGTCCCCGACTATGAATTTTCTTTTGCTGTTAAGTAAACTGTCATATTAGCAGAAACCCTAAATAATACAGCTCCGGGTTACCCACGATAGACACCAAAGGTTTCTCCTCCATTTCTTGGAGTCTCCGGACTTTTTAAGCAACGGTAAACTTTCGCCATCACAACAGAAGGCCCGCCTCTCCATTCATTCGATTGGACAATGGAAAAGAACGCGAATGACGTTGGGCGTTTTTCCGCTCAGAGTTGATTTTTTTTTCAACTTCAGGCGCTCAGAGCGCTCCTGCAAAACGCGAGGCGCAGCAGGCGGCGAAAACGCGAGGCGCCGGGGGAGCATAAACAGCGTGCAGAACGCTCACTGCCAACAGAAAACCATTCAAAAGAGGCGCCTCCAACTGCAAAAACGCGTTCGGTGTGATCGCCGCCATCCCTGCCGTCAAGATGGTCCTCATCTCGTCATGCATCAGGGAAAGTGAAAATTAAATTAGTCACAGGGGTGGTTGGATTTATTCACAAACACGTTAAAAATATTTATTGAACGCTTCTTTCTTTTCACTTTTGTTTTTACTGCATTATCATAATCAAAGGCTGTGTATAACTTAATATAACCGTACAAAACCAGTAGTTCTGTGTGCAATTAGACATTGAGCACCCCCATATTGGCAAAATGGTATGATGCTCGTTTCACCCGCGAAGATTCGACTGTGAGATCGGTGGTCGAATCAAGCTCCGCATATCGATGCATCGAATCTTCGACTATTCGGGGACAGCCCTAAATAATAGTAACATTGTAATATTAATTTCCAACCAATTATTCATCATATTTTGGTTACATTGTTTATTTTTATTTTATGCAGTACAACATTTTAAAAACATTTTTGAAACCACATTACTTAATTGCAACTAAAATACAGTGTTATGAAAAGTTTTTGTTTTGTTTCTGCATAAAGATGCATGATCATTTTCTGATGTCGTACAAATTGTATAAAGTCAGAATTTCATGAAACAAATGTCACCTTTTTGTAGAATAAATAAATAATAGAAGAAGCAATTCAGTGTTCTGCAGAAACACATTCTGTCTGAACACATCATCTTACTGTCAGTACTTTTTCCTGTAACTTTTTTATTAAGATACAGTTAAAATTTCTATATCCTTTCATTAATACGTTTTATGATGTATAAAACTGTTAATTGTATATTCTTGTGCTATTTCTTTGTTGCCAACTGTGACTGTCAGCCAGTGAAACTGATTCTCCTGCCATATTGAACATTTACCTAGATTAAACGCAGGTGTTGGTTTCAGTCTAGTTTGAGTTTCTTCAAGCTCTTGTGGAGTGCAGGAAGAGATTTTACTGCTTCGGTATCTCAGTATCAGTGAAACCAACCTCTGTGTGTGTTTTATAGTGTGGATCATAGAGGAGAGATCAGGATTACAGGAGGACCAAAAAAATGTATGTATACACACACACTTGTCTGATCTTTGTGGGGACTTTTCATAGGTCTAATGATTTTTCTACTGTACAAACTGTATATTCTATCACCTTACACCAACCCTACACCTAAACCTACCCCTCACAAAAAATCTTCTACATTTTCAAAAAAAAAAAAAAAAAATCATTCTGTATTTTGTAACCTGGTTTTTCCGTGGGGACCTAAATTGAGTCCCCATGAGTTGGTGTGTATTCAGGTTTAATTTTAATAAGGTTTAATAGAAAAACAGGTACACAAACTCTCTCTCTTTCTGTCACACACACACACACACACACACACACACACACACACACACACACACACACACACACACGTTTACTTAATAGTGTTTTTACTAGATCATCAGTGAAACTGTGTTGATGAACCAGAAAAGATTGACTGGAGATTCTACCCATAATTCTTTGAGCTGCATGATAAATCAGTAACAGTTGATAGTCTCTTCATAACATCAAACTGCAACTGAAAATGTTGACTCTGAAATAACGTTCTGCATTGGACAGGTGCTCATCTTCACACAACTCATCATAATGACGTTTCATTCTTCTGACTTATCAACATTTTCTAAAGTTGTGTGCGATAGCTGATGCATTTGTCCAAGGGATTTCCTTGAATATGATAACTTTAATACTTCTATGAGTCTCATTTGTGAAACAGACATTACATGAGTTTAATGTTCCATAATGCTCACATTGCCTCATTTTGGTAAAATTAATAAATAAATAAAGTACGCAGTAACTTGAGTAGTTTTTCAGCAAAAATACTTTTTTACTCTTACTTGAGTCATATTCTTTTCAGTACATTTACTTGTACTCCAGTAAATTATACCTTAAGTAGCAATACTTTTACTTAAGTACAATTTTTAGTCTTTCCACAACTGACCATTTATAAGAATTTTTGATTGATTTTTAACTTACGTTTTCCACTTAGAGTCAAAATCAATTGTTTTAAACCCACCATCAAAATAATACCTTAAAGGTGCCATAGAATGCATTGAGAGAATATTTAAAATTGTTCTCTGATATCTACATAGAAGGTATATGGCATAGGAAAGGACAAAAAATCTCCAGAAACGGTATTACAGGTCCATTTACAACCGTAGGATTTGTCCCTAGAATGAAATGCTCTGTTTTTGCCTTATTTGGAAGCTTCATGAATATTAATGAGCTCTGCTCTGATTGGCTGTTTCACAGAGCTGCTGAACTCTATAGCTGGCACATGGATAAAAATATATATTTAATTATGGAGCTCTAGCCGCTTTTAATATGCGGTTTGTTGAATCTGCCGTTTTGAATCGCCAAAATTTTAGTCTCGTGATCGCATGTGCTCTGTGTAAAGTTATAATGCAAAAGGAGTGCTTACTTACCACACAAGTTCAGCTGCTTGTCAGTGATACTCGGGATCTGTAAATCATTGGCCATCATCAGCGCAGTCATCTCTCTGTTTATGTGGTAAAATCCTATGTATTGCAATGTAACAGGCTAGCGCTAGCATAAAGCTAACCGTGTCCCTTCAGTGGCTTGCCTTATTTTATGGATGTGCTGACGTTACTGATGATTGGGCGATGCAAATGTTGGGGGCGTAACTATTAACGATCCCAGGAAAGTTTTGTAACAGTCGGTGTTATGTTGGAATTGACCTATTTTTCGGTGTTCTTTTGCAAACACCAGATTTATATAAGAAGGAGGACTTTGAGTTTGAGACTCATGGCATGTCATGTGCATGTACTGAACTGTTATTATTTAACTATGCCCAGGTAAATTCAGTTTTCTATTCTATGGCACCTTTAAACAAAAAATGTCACCTTCATGTTGTTTCAAACCTGCAAGACTTTAATTATCTTTGAAACATACATGTAGATCCTTTTAATGAAATCTGAGAAATTTATGGCCCTCCATTTCACAGTTTATGCAAGTAATCCATGTGACTCCAGTTGTTTAGCCACAATTTTATAAAGTGATGTGAATGTTTTGTCTGCACAAAAAACATTGCATTTTATTCACAAAATAACACGTTCATGAGAGAAACCTTGATGTGAAGTGTCTTTTTGACAGTAATTATAAATATAACATACAGTCACAGTCCTTTAATAAAATGCACTTTAACAAAACAAAGTCTAAACTTGATTTCATTTATTGTCCTTATATTCTGTGGAGAAACTTAGATTGAATAAGATGGATATACATTATGATAAGAGTGGAGTAGTTAATCAATGAAGAAGTAGATCTCTCTTCAACCTCAATATTTAACTTACATTTTTTAATTTGTTTAAATTAGAATTTTAATTCTTAATGAGTTTGAATACAATTCTTTGATAATATGAAGATCAAGATACCTGACTTTGTTAATGATTGGGAATATCACAAATGCTCAGTAGTTGGTGTTATAATTGCAATCACTTTACACTTGCTTACATTTACATACAAGCCAGAGGCTTTTGAAAGAAATCTGTGGTTTATCTTTGAATCAAACCAAATCGTTTAAATATGCTTTCTCTACATGAAGTTCTGTTTTGTGTGAACAGGACTTTTATTTTATGTTGTTGTGGCGACATGACGTCATACGGCTGCGCCCCGCTCCTGCATCTGTGTGTCTGCTGATGAAAGGTTTGTGTTTTTAATCCTTTAAAGTGTTTAAATCAATACAAACCGTTCAGACAGTGATATCGAGAGCTTTGAAATGAATTATTTTTTTAATGTGATGCTATAATCTATTTAATAGCAGTAACGAACAGGTTTGTTTATATAGTAAAGCACATATAAGCACATACATGTCTGAGATTCATCCCGAAATTGTTTGTTAAGAAAGTAACGTTAGTCTGCGTATTATTTGATTTAAAAAAGTTTAATGCCCTGGTGAAAAAACCAGCTAAAACCAGCCTAGGCTGGTTGGCTGGTTTTAGCTGGTCAACCAGCCTGGTTTTAGCTGGTCATAGCTGGTCGCCAGGCTGGTTTTAGAGGGGTTTTGGCCATTTTTCCAGCCTGGCCAGGCTGGGAGACCAGCTAAAACCAGCTACTTCCAGCTTAAACCAGCTAATACCAGCCAACCAGCCTAGGCTGGTTTTAGCTGGTTTTTTCAGCAGGGTGTTTAGCTAGAATATTTTAATCTTGGAGGTTTGTGCAAGTTGGTGCATAGTTTTGAAATTGTGTTTATAGTTGTAAGAATATGATAAGAATAAGAAAAACTGTAACAAACAGAAAAGTTTGAAAGAAAAATTAAGCTGGCTTGTTTATAACCAACTTGTTTAAAAAACATAAATAGCCTGGTCGTTTAGATCAGAAGAGATCGATGTTCTGGGTGGTTGCAAACATTGCTTTGATTTATTGTATTTCTTTCTAATGTTAGGAAATTCAAAAGATTTGTTGCTCATGAACTTGCTCTAAAATGATATTTAAATCAATCAAGTATCCATTTAATATTACTAAAATTGCTCAGACACATTTAGGACACCTTTTTTTTATGTTTTTGTTTTCTTGTCTTGACTTGGTGCCATTGAAATCTTATTTTTTGTTTTATTTTGAACAGTATAAATGATTGCTTTGTGGTAATGCAGTATTTGTGAACACAACGGTGTATGTCAGGCCATAAATCCCAAATCTTTAATGTTCCTCTGCAACTAAACAGCTAGATAAGTGAACGGTCTTTGCTGCTTATATCAGTGCCTTATGGAGTTTGTTAGTTTAACATTTCTAAACTAGAAAACTTACAAGTTGTAACACTATGCACAGGTTCTTCAAGAGAGGAGTAATTACTAAGTGTGTTCATAAAACAGCACCAGTTCATGTATGTGAATATACAATGTCAAAGCGTCACAGGTTTTAAAACAGTATAGCGGAATTGGAGATTACCTTATTTGCCAGAAACGTCCAGTGCTTTTAATATTTTCTTGGGCATTCACTTCGATATTAAGTGTGAACGGGGTGATTTTACACTTTAACGTTAACGCACACTTACTTATGAAACCAAAACAACTAAAAACAACTACATGTTTTCAGAAGGCAGCGCTTTTTCTTAAAGGGGCCACGTTTCTATTTTACTCGTTACATTTGGTTCAGTGATAGGCAAGAGTTTATTATGAAAGTCTTGTTTAGTGTTCACTCCCAGAGTAAAAATTTCCTGATAATTTACACCCACATGTCATCCAAATGTTCACGTCTTTCTTCAGTCGCAAAGAAATTAAGATTTTTGAGAAGAAAACCATTGGCACATAATGCAAAAAAAAGATCAGCAGATTTTACTAATAGAGCTACCAATCTCTGTGTAAAAATAACATTATGATGCTGCCATCTTTCTAAAGTAATTTTCACCTTGAGAAAATTGCCATTTTGCCACTCCTCTACAAAAAAGTGGATTACTCCGTACATATCCACAACATTTAATATTTGGCTTTGTTCACTATACATGTGTATCTGTCTTTAGAAAAAATATTAGCAAGATCAAAAGTGACATGAGTTGACATGGAATGACCCATCATCGCATCGTTGTCACGCCCACAGGTTTTCAGTCTACGTGCAGCGAGTGGGTCTAAAGAAGTAGGTGTTTACAATAAGATTGCAATGCCACGCAGATGTGCCGTTCCTGGCTGCGGAAAAACAACATCTTTGAATACGCTGCCGAAGGATCCAGACGTTAAGAAAAAATGGGTTCAGTTTATATTTAGCAATCGTCCCAATCACCTCAGTGTTAATGCACACGTGTGTTCAGTACATTTCTCCGATGACTGTTTTGAGAACAAACTACAGTATGATGCTGGCTTTGCCAGAACTCTTACGCTCAAAAATCAAGCCGTGCCAACTATTCTGGACCCAACAACGCCGGCCCCAACTGTAAGTAACATATTTCATGTAAAAACCTCTCTTTAAAATGGTTATTTCAACAAATACTCAGTTTAAACTTAGTTTACTTGCATATTGCTTTCAGAGTGCATCATGTTCAGGCCCCATGTTTAAAGATGTAGGCTGTCAAACTGACCGACCCGCTCTGGATACACAGCTGTCCTTTCAAACCATGAGACCGAAGTACCGTAGCAAAGGTATTATTTATTTAATCATAACTTGTGTCGTCATAATTGTGACCCTGGACCACAAAACCAGTCACGAGGTTAAATTTTTACAAAACTGGGATGTGTAAATCATATAGAAGCTCAATAAATAAGCTTTCTACTGATGTAGGGTTTGTTAGGATAGGACAATATTTGGTCGAGATGCATCTATTTGAAAATCTGCAATCTGAGGATGGAAAAAATCTAAATACTGAGAAAATCATCTTTAAAGTTGTCCAAATGAAGTTCTTAGCAATGCATATTACTAATCAAAAATTACATTTTGATAGATTTACAGTAGGAATTTTACAAAAAAATCTTCACGGAACATGATCTTTACTTAATTTCCTTATTATTTTTGGCATAAAAGAAAAAACAACAATTTCGACCCATGCAATGTAGTTTTGGCTATTGCTACAAATATACCCCAGCGACTTAAGACTGGTTTTGTGGTCCAGGGTCACAATTGTATTCATAAGAAACCTGCATGCAAGTACTGCAATGAAATTTATGATAGAAAAAAACATTGCATTGTATTTTCTAACTTTATAGATACACCGACAGAGCAGTCAACAAAGCTTTCAGGAGTTGATGTGTCCATACCCTGGACTACTTCACAGCCTTTTACTTCAACACTTTTAAATGTTGAGAGACCTGCCAAAAGACGTCGCTTTGAATTGGAGGAGGAGGAAGAAAGTGTGTCTTTTGAAGAACACTACGACTCTTCTCAGTCTGTCACCAGTGTGACTGAACCATCAAAGCATTCGTACGTTTTTGTCTTTGCCATGTTACGTTTAGCATACCTTTATGTGCACTGAATAGTACTGACTTGTCAAAGTCATAATGTTGAAACAAATATACTAATTATTTATTTTTCTCTTGTGATAGTATGGACACATCAAAAGCCTCTCATGAAGACACAAAATATATTGTGTTTGAAAACTGTCTCCTTGAGCTGTTTGAGAGCTGTCCGGCGTGTTCAAGAGCCTGTGATATTCAGCTTCATGGCAATGGGACTTTTGTGGCCATTGATCAACATTGCCCTCACTGTGAGTACTTCAGACAGTGGAAGAGCCAGCCCTGTGTAGGCAGCACCCCTGTTGGCAACCTTCAGCTGTCTGCTTCCCTGTACTTCACTGGAGCTTCATTCTTCCAGATAAAAAAGGTATGTGGGGTCTATTTTTTTTCATGTTTATGTACAGTAGTGGATCAAAAACACTTGTTTTGGTTTTAGGACAACTTTGATGATGGTTTCGATCCACTTAAAATGTACTATATGAGGACTAGATGTACTGAATAACACTGTTTTTCTTTTAAAGGTGTTTGAGTCAATGCATTTGAAGATGCTCAAATACAGAACCTTCAGAAGGCATGCCAGGATATACCTTGAACCACTAATAATATATAAGTGGAAGAAGGAACAGGAGGATTTAGTGAAGGATCTCTGTGAGGCGGACAAGGTGATAATTGGTGGCGATATGAGAGTCGATTCGACAGGTAAAGAGTCATGCTTGGTGATGCCCAAGTATCTGCAGTGTTAAAAATTGCATGAAAAGTTTGGTAAAACTTTTGTAATTTGACATTTTAGGCCATTCAGCAAAGTATGGGAGCTACACCACGATGGATCTTCAAAATAACCTCATAATAGACATCCAGCTAGTTCAAGTAAGAAAATGCATAATCACATCAAATCAATGCTCTAAAGTTTGCCAGACAGACTATGCCTTGCTTGTTTCAAATTAAACAATTTAAAATTATAGGCTAGGACTTTGATCAAATACAGTACAGACCAAAAGTTTGGACACACCTTTTCATTCAAAGAGTTTTCTTTATTTTGATGAAACTTTGCTGGAAGTATGGCCTGGATCTCTACACATGAACTCAAGCATTGAGAACATTGTTTGTACACAGAGTTTACTAAAAAGAAAGGTTTTGAACAACTCACTTTCACTGTTTGAGTTTCCTCTCGCGGCCGTCTTGCCAGTCAAGAAGTGTCCATCTCCGAATGCCAATTATAATTACCATTAGGTCAAAAACATTGAATAATACTTTTTATGTATGAGACTACCTCTTGAAGCTCATCAAGAGAATGCCAAGAGTGTGCAAAGCAAAAGGTGGCTACTTTGAAGAACCTAGAATATGACATATTTTCAGTTGTTTCACACTTTTTTGTTATGTACTGTATATAATTCCACATGTGTTCATTCATAGTTTTGATGCCTTCAGTGTGAATCTACAATTGTCATAGTCATGAAAATAAAGAAAACTCTTTGAATGAGAAGATTTGTCCAAACTTTTGGTCTGTACTGTATATATAGTTTGATGCGAAGTTAGTGTTATTAAACGTGTGAAGTTTGGGGGAGATCGGACATTACATGCCTGAGTTCTAACAACTATCTGTTTCATGGCGAAACATCAAAATTTGTTGGGTCACCACAGACATACCCTTCATTGAAAACTTAAGATCTTTGTAATTTAATGTCACAAAGGGCTTTAGGTTAGACTGACCAAATTTGGTGTTGATCTGAATAAACCTCTAGGAGTAGTTTGTTGTTATACAATGCCTAGTCTCAGCCTCAGACGTCACGCCCACGGAACGTTGGCTAAACGTCTGATGCATATGGTACACTTAACTGGAAACACTTCAGGAATGTCGAAGTCGTGATCTGATTAGTTGAATTTGATCGGATTTCCGGAACATGCGAGTGTCACGTTTATTTTCGGTCCGCCGGGAAACAAAGCGCAGACTGATTTACTCGCGTTTTGCTAAAAGGTGCTTATGCAGACGCCATTGTTGTTATACACATTTGCGACATTCGCGAACAAACTACTGTCTTACTGCTTGTTCTCCCTCTTCTTCGTTAACTTTCAATGCTAGTTATTTCAGTGACTGACTGTTGCATGCCTGTCTGTTGTTGTGGGGGCATTTCTACGCCCCGAAACGTGACGCTGAACGAAACGAACTGTGATTGGTTGTTTGACATGTCGGTCAAACGGCCTTATGGGCGGGCCTTGGCCAATGAAAGCTGCCATGAATTCCAGACCTTCAGCCGTCAGTCTGAAGGTCTGGCTACGCGAGACTATATAATGCCTGAAATGGCAAAAACGTCACACAACTTGCAGAGAAAATTCAAAATAACAGACTTCCTATTGGGTTTCGGACTTCATACCAAGGGACATTTTTGTAGGTATTGCTGTGTTATATGTCTCTTCCGAATTTCAAACGTGTATGTGAAACACAGCTCGAGGGTTACTTTGTTGAAATGTTATAGGTGGCTCTATCTAGCTGTTAAGCCACACTCACTTCTGAAACCCATATCAGATGTAAATTTTCACCACTTTTGGCACGTGTGCAGTTTCATGAGTTTGAAGCATGTTTAGGCCCTCAAAAATCCAATTCATTTTGGAGAAGAAGCAGCAACTGAGCAAATCCAGTAGGGTCCTCACACCAGCAATTCCAGTTTATATTTCACCTTTTATATTACAGCTGATTAATGATTAATGTCTCAAAGCAAAGGAATGAAATACCTGACCTTCTCTGCTCTGATATATATTTTCCCAGAGTAATAAGATTGGTGGTAGTTCCCACATGGAGAAAGAGGGGTTAAGAAGAAGCCTGGCATGGCTGGAGGCATGTGGGGTACGGCTAGACTGCATTGTGACAGACCGACATCCCCAGATTCAAAGGTTTCTGAAAGAGCGAAATGTCACACAGTACTACGATGTCTGGCATTTGGAGAAAGGTACGTTTGAGCTTTCTTGCATTCATGACTGTACTTCGTAAGGATACTACCAAACGCAGGTTTTTTGCCATTGCATAAACAATACTTTTGTTGTTATTACCAATGATTAGGGTTGTCAAAGAAGTTAGAGCAAATTGCCAGAGACAAGGACTGTTCAATAGTGAAAAAGTGGCAGCACAGCATAAGAAACCATCTCTACTGGACTGCAGCATCCTCTACTTCAGGACCAGAGAAGGTAGCTAAGTGGAAGTCCCTTGTCAATCACATTCAGGATGTTCATGTCCATGATGACCCTTCATACCCAAAATGTGAACATCCACATCGCGTGTCTAAGGACAGCAGCAAATGGTTCAAACCTGGTGAGTGCATCATATTTCATATCATTACCATTACCAATCGAAGCGGCTGACTGTTCATCTGTGTCTCACAAATTCAAACATACTATTATTTCAGGTACAAAAGAACTTTATAAAGTCGAGAAGCTGCTGACTAACAAAAGAGTCCTTAAAGACGTAGCAAAGCTCAGTCCTCACCTCCAGTCCTCGACATTGGAAGCCTTTCATGACATTATTTCACACTTTGCTCCTAAAAGTGTGGTATTTCCTTTTGTTGGAATGCTGTGCAGGTATACAATGTAAAGTTGTATGAAAGCATGTTATTGAGGTCCAACAAACCCTAAAATCTGTGTAATACAGGAAGCGTAGCATAAGCAGTAACGCAGTTATAACATTACTTTATAAGAAGGCTTTGTCTTATTATTATTTAACTTAATGACTTTCCTTGATAAAATGACAACACTGTGTCGCTCCTACTCTTAAATGACCACGTTTTTCTGTTTTAGGTTGTATTTGGCAGGCATGCATTTCAATGAAAACTCAAACCGTCCAACGGCTGAAACATCATCTGGAAAGCCAATATTCAGACTTCTGTTCCCCAAGGCTAAAAAAAGATTATATACCACAAAACCTCTAACATCCAACCAAACATACTGTAAGTCTGAATAGATATTTTAATTAGTGTTTTCAGAAAAAAGACTAAATGCGTTACACACAAAGTGCATAACACTGCATTAACAGTATTGCAACCATTTTTTTTTTCAACCAGGCTACGTCTACAATCTGATGACACTGCTTTTTGAGAAGGTTCTCCCTGATCCCTTTCCCTACATGGAGGAGCTGCATAAAATCACAGTGCCTGACGGTCTGTGTGCACAGTATTGACAGACCTTCATTGTTGGAGGCCATTGCTGAGCATGTGTCAAGGTTTAGTCCAGGGGCAGGTTGAATCCAACATAGCTTCCTTCTGCTTCTGGAAATATTCGGCGTAAACACAGGACAACACAAGATGGTATTACAACCTTGAACTTCTTAAAGCCAAATGCTTGTATGGTAAAAGACATTTAAAATGAAACATTTGGAAAGAGTCATCAGAAGTGTTTTTTTCTGTTTACATATGTCAAAACTAGTGTTATTTTAATGTAGATTTTGTTACATTAAATATGAAGTTTCCATATTAACATGCTTGTCTTTGTATTATTTAAGACCAAGGTGTTAATCACATTTGTGTTGCTTTACAAAATGTGTGTATGCCAGAATTGTCTTAATGGTCCCAAAGGACCATAAATGTTATGTGCCTTCTGTACCAAATACAAATTCAGGCAAACAGGTTCAAATCCTGGGTGATGAATCAAACAGGTAGGTGGGACTGGTGCCTGGTTAAAGCAAAAGGTCACTTTCAGAACAAAAATGTACAGATAATGTACTCACCCCCTTGTCATCCAAGATGTCCATGTCTTTTTTTTTAACCCTACAACTCTCCTTAAGTAGGTTTTATCTTTACTTTCTTTGGGTTCAGATTGACCCCAAGGATTGAAAGTGTGATTCCATAATGAATTATACATTTTTAATATTATAAACTATATATCATTTTTTTTTCGTTTACTTTCTCAACTTTACAGTTCTGCTGTGTTTTCATGGATATTTTGTACTTTTTTACCCATTTACTTCACAATTACTCAACTACGCCATAAAAAATTAATTTTTAATAAAAAAATCACCTTTATGATGATCTAAATCTAAATTGTTTTTGGACATTGCTCTATGTGTTAGGGATACAGTACTGCCATCTACAGGTTAGTGGAAAAACTTTTGAAGATATAGTTAAAGAAAGAAAGTGCAATGACCACATACATCCAGCAGAGGCCCTTAGGGACTAATTTCATTTTCACTTTATTTTTCTTCATGCTTCAACTTCTCCTCACAACTTAATGATATATATTTTGTAAATATATATATTTGAACATTGTAAAATGAATAAAAAAAATTTTTTTTTGTAAAAGCGTAGAATTTTAGTTTTTTAGAATTACTGAATTTTTGTCTTTCATCTTTCTTTTATCTGCACTTTTCCCTCTCTTCTCTCTCATTGTGTGGGGGGGAGTGTTTTTTTTTTTTTTTTTCTATATAAATGCTCCCTGTTGCAGTTATACACGTGTGTGTGTGTGTGTGTGTGTGTGTGTGTGTGTGTGTGTGTGTGTGTGTGTGTGTGTGTGTGTGTGTGTAAGAGAGAGATAGAAAGTTTGTTCCACTTTGAGTTTATGCTGTAGGACCAGGCCTTTATTTAAATGTTAATTATTTTAGATTTAAACTGGATTTACTACTTTTTTTTGGACAAACGAAATGAAAAAAATTTGCTTTTTTTTTTTTACTTTTCCCATTCATTTTCAATCTGACCCCAAGGAGAGGAAACGGTAAAAAAAAATTTACACACCTTTAGAACAACCGAATTAAGTCCGGAATTTTTTTGTGTGTTTTTAGATTGGTTATTTAGGAAAAGTCACACAGTCTCATGCCCCTGAGATTAAGGGAACTTTATACAAAAATGAAGGAAAACTCCAGTGGGGTCAGCCTGACCCCAAGGAGAGCTTAAGGGTTAAGGAAAACATTTCAGGATAGTGGACTTCTACACTCTAAAAAGTGCTGGGTTAAAAAATAACCCAACCATAACCCAGCTGCTGGGTAACTATGGGACAGAACACGCGTTGGGTTGTTTTGACCCAAGTGCTGGGTTGGACCATTTGACCCAAAATGCTGGGTTGTTTATTTGACCCAACCAGTGGGTCAGATTAACTGTGCTGCTGGGTTAAAAACTACCTAAATATTGGGTTATTTGTTGTCTCATTGCCTTGCTACCTTTATTTTTTACCAATAATATATAAATCACAAAGGAATGTAAAATTATTATTGTTTTTCTGCAATACATTTACACAACACAAAAAAATGCAACTGTAAACATCAATTTAATGAGTTTTCACATTTCTTTTTAATACAATTTTCAAAAGGGGTACAGCTGTCACACATTTTGTCCAACCCCTACAGACACAAATAACGGTTTTAGTAGATCAGTTTTTTAAAACACAAAACAGTAAACTAGGCACTGTACATTCCTATTCTTTATTGCACCAGCAGAACACTCAAAAATGAATTAATACCACATTAGAATCATTCCAAACATTGTGCTAAGCCCAACAAAGAGTCCACCAGACAATACTTACAATTTAAAACATTTTAGTGTTTAAATGTTTAGTGGCCAGAAAAAAACAGTTGCCCTCAAAAACTTCACGCATGAAGACTTATGTCCATCAATATGATATACTGCACGCCGGAGAAATTCCCAGGCAACAAGTCCGCTTCAATGGCATGGCCTGGAACAATGGCGAAGGTCTGGGAAGTCGTTGTCTCATCCCCAAGGCACAAATCCACCATGTTGATCCCCACCTGTTAATTATACAACATTTAGTCTTGCAACATAACTAACATTTTAAGTTAAGTGTATTTTATGAACATAAACACAGAGGTGTGAAATAAATACTCATTTCAGAAGAAAATTTCAAACTGCACTTTTAGTCTTTTACATCTGAACTCTTCATACAAGGGTTGGCCAAAATTATTAGAATATTAGTAATTTCACCAGCTAAAAAATGGTTTTAAATCAGTGATTTCTATCTTTTGCTATGGTGTGTCAGTACGGAATATCAGTTTACATTTCCAAACATTCATTTTGCCATTAATTGTGATAATCAGGTGACATTTTGTTTGCACAACAGCCAGTGCTCCACACAGGATCTGTTCTCATCATCATCCAGAAGAACTGTGGCAACGTCTCCAAGATGCTTCAAGAGACCTACCTGCAAAGCTACAGTACTGTTCAGAGTTTTAAGTACTTGTCTAAAAATGTTGTAAAATGAGGATGCTGTCAAAAATAATGTCATTAATAGATTTACCTTATCAATTAACTTCGATTAACTAAATTAAATCAATATTTGGTGTGACCATCCTTTGCGTTTAAAGCAGCTTTTACCATAAACTAATGCACTTGCACATAGTTTTTCAGGTAGCTTTGCAGGTAGGTCTCTTGAAGCATCTTGAAGACATTGTCACAGTTCTTCTGGATTTAGTCTGTCTCAGTTTGTTCTGTTTCTTCATGTCATTCCAGACAGACTGAATGATGATGAGATCAGATTTCTGTGGAGGATTGGCTGTTGTGCAAACAAAAACCTCACTGGATTATCACAATTAATGGCAAAATGAATGTTTGGAAATGTAAACTGATATTTGCTACTGACACACTACGGCAAAAGATAACAATCACAGACTTAAAGCCATTTTTAGCTGGTGAAAATACTACTGTTGTAATAATTTTATATATAAACACCTCTGTGTTTATATATACACCCTTATTAGAGTAGAAAAAGTAAAACAAAACTTACAGGTTGTACGTCAATGAATGGCTTCCGGGATTTCCGTGGTTGTCAGTCTGAAGACATTTTCTCTTTAGAGAGGGCAGGACTTTGAAAACACTCTCCTCTTTAGCATCTAAAACATAGGAATAATATGCAAACTGTGAAACTTATCTTATAATCACACATTGAAGCACTTTCATGTGAAAGTTTCTTCATTTGTTTAAATAATGCTAATTAATTCCCACCCTCATTCAACTACTGCAGGTTAAGTATAGACGGTTTCATCGGGCGCACGCGCCTGGACCTAAGTTAACTTCCGGTCTGTGTTTGTTTATCTGTCTGGTTCGTGTCACGGGCTACAAACGCAGCTAATAATGAGTAATGAAGTTGGTCTCAGGTTATTGTGCTGTGGTATGTGTTTCCCAAACATTTATTTATTTGTGGCAACCTGCCACGATATAAAAACCGACTGATTTTCCAATTGGAAATTGGAATTAATAGACTAATTAATTAATCTGTTAATAGACTTCGTTGAATAAACGTAATACACGTTTAAAAAACAAACCCAGGCGTGGGTGTTTTTATATCACTGTATTTCTGAAGAAAGACTGTCTTTAGAAAATGTCATTTTCATTTCATCCTGCATAAGGCAGCGTTTTTAAATTAAGAGCTGCTTTGTCTATAGCCATTACCGGGGAAACCTGGTTTCTCGTGCTTAAAGCACCTCCTACTGGGAAGTAATGAGTTTGCATTTTTAATAAATCAGTCTAATTTACGCAGCCAACATATTTCGCTTGTTATTAAAAAAATAATCTACTCTAGAAGGACTTAGCTGTTGTTATTGATTCTATTTGGATGTCTACCGGAAGTTAAGTTTGGGCCACAAAAGCGCTCATGCGCAGTAACGTTTGTTTATGTTGTTGCCGTTGAAACCGTCTATAGGTATGGGGTAAGATTCAGGGATGTAGAATATGCACATGCAGAATAAGGCATCAGTATGTGCTTTATAAGTGCTAATTAACAGCCAATATACAAGCTAATAAGCAACTAGTTAACTGGTAACTAGTTAACCAGTTGATATGTGTCAAATACAGTTGCATTTTGTTTTTATATATTGACATATTATAAGATAAAGCTTACCTTAAGTCATGTCACCCAGCTCTAAATGCACCTATCCACCTCGCTGAGCATTGGCAAGAATTAGGTCTGCAATTGTAGCCCAGTCTTCAAAAATCTGCCTCTGGATTTACCTTCCTAAAGTCTTGTGAAATCTGGTAAAAAATTGAAAAAGAAAGACAAATCTGGTTAAATAAGTTAAAGTTTTATACTGGTCTCCTAGTTTGTAAAGCAACACAAGCATTCACTAAAACAGGGGCACGCTTTCTCCTTTCCAAAACCATAGATATATACGTCCAAAACGCTCTGTAGCTTGCTCTCCCGTGTCTACTGCCGTTGCTAAGCAACCATGTCCTGCACTTTCCATGAAGACGCAGAAGTTTCAGCAAAAAAATCGCTTGTTCTGCTATTAAATGTATTTAAAAATGGTTATTCCTGTACAGCTATGATAAGCTGTTCCTCCAACTTGGCTGTTAACGATGAAGCTGATTGGTTCTTGTCACATGACCTGCGGTGGTGCGCGGATGCCCCTGGAAAAAACGAGCTTCTATTATGAGCGCGCATACGGCGCGTTTACATAATAAAACTAATAAAATAACGAACTTGAGCGCGCAAAAGACATGTGAACAGCCCCTAAATGACCGCATATACCAAGAGAGATAAAGTCTAACTCTACATACTATAGCTAAGACAACATTACATTTAAGTAACACATAGTAGTACATACCAGTCATATTGTGGTTTAACGTTATTAAAGTAAGGAGCAGGGCGTTTTAGCTAATGCAGATACCTGAGGGAAAAAAGCGCGAAAATGCTCAACATTCAAATGATGGATCTATCGTTGGATTCGGCACGTCCCAGACATTTACTTGTAAAAAATATGCCCTTAAAAGATCAATTTTCGTACGAAATCGTCTAAATTTGACAAAACATTGCAAAGCCATACAGTACACAGACAGTAACAGAACTAACCCCCGTATTTCTGACCTACCCTTTCCATAAGACGTTAAAATAAAGGCCATTTGTATACTGTAAGGTATATAAATAACACTAACGTTAAACACACACACACAACTTTTATATAACGATAAAGCGACTGTTTGAGGCAAAAATAGCAAGTTACCTCGCTAGGCTGCTGAGGTACTTAACGGTCGTCATTCACGGAATAAAATGCTAACCCCGCACAGCGACAGATCAAATATTGCATTAAACAGTGTGCTGTTAAACACAACTTATTAAAAATAAAGGTAAATATTTATATAATCATATTATTAACTTAAATTACCTTATAATCCTGCTTGCTGCGAGGTGCGTGACCGCCTGGAGACGAGACGAGTGAAGAATCCAGAAGGTTCGATGAAGTGAAAAAAATAAATAAACCGGTTGGGTCAAAATAACCCAACCCATGTGTTCATAGGGTAAAGAACCCCTTATAGTCCATTTGACCCAGCATGATCAACCCAACTGTGTGTTTACAGTACCTCAAACAACCCAACATTTTGACCCAGCACAATTAACCCAGCAATGTGTTTACAGAAATAACCCAGCACTTTTTAGAGTGTACGGTGCCTGTGAGTTTGAACTTCCAAAATGCAGTTTAAATGCAGCTTCAAAGGGATCTAAACGATCCCAGCCGAGGAAGAAGGGTCTTATCTAGTGAAACAATTGCTGATTTTCTCAAAAAAAATAAAAAATAAATCTTGTCTCTTGAACTATTTATTTTCCGGTTAAGGTATGTCAAAAAGCTCTCATCTCATTTTCTTAACGTAAAAATCCCCCTACATCTCTGTTTTACCTTTTTTGAAAAGGGTGTTTGATCTTTGCACGTTCACTTTGTAAACACTGGGTCAGTACTTCTGCAGCGATGTAGAACAATTTTAAAGTTGGAGGAGAAAATGAGATTAAAGTTTTTCAAAATTCTCTAACTGGGACCCGGAGATGCACATGTGAATCGCAGAACTAGACAAGCGTTTGAGGTTAAAAAGTATAACTGAATATATACCAAAATTAACCATTTTTTTCTCTAGATAAGACCCTTCTTTCTCAGCTGGAATCGTTTAGAGTCCTTTGAAGCTGCATTTAAACTGCATTTTGGAAGTTCAAACTCGGGGCACCATAAAAGTCCACTATATGGAGAACATTCCTGAAATGTTTTCTTCAAAAAACATAATTTCTTCATGACTAAATAAAGAAAGACATGAACATCTTGGATGACAAGGGGTTGAGTACATTATCTGTAAACTTCCAGAATAAAAATGAACTATTTCCTTAATGGTCTGTAGAATATTACTTTTGAGCCCTGGCTCATATAAACACCTTCTGATAAGCAAATTAAGAAAATATGTCGCCTTGTTACTAGTATGTGTTGCAAAACGCAATTTTGCTATATCAGTGCTGTGTTTTCAAATATGACCTGTGCATGCATTTTGTCTGTTTTTAGTTAAATAATGTTCAACTGTTAGCAAGCTACCGGATAATTAGGCAGCAATATCATGTTGCACTGAACTCTTAAATAGGGAAAATGCAGACTGCTTTTCATCATGGACAGTTGGATTTCTAGTACTTAAAGAACAAAATGTGTAAAACTTTTTTTTTTTTTATATATATAAAATAGTCCATCATAGTGCCCAAGATCAGGTTTTTTTGGCAAAACATCAGTGGCTTAGTCCCCAGCCATGATATGATAAATGTAAATCATAAATGCCTATATGAAATGTCTGTATAATCTGTGTTCTTTTGGTCATTTGTAGTGCTTTTGTGTTTGTTTAATCAGGTCATTTATGTCCATTAACTCTCACTCTGACTGACTCCCTTACTAGTGCGCTGACCACTGAACTAGGAAGCTGATTGAGATGCACCCAAAGATTTAGTTTGCATTTATTTTTCTGTCTGTTAATTATTCTCCTCTTAATCACACAGGAAAAACTCCTGGTGAAAATATGACATTTATTAAAGTGGAGAGTGAAGACATGAAGATCGAAGAAGCTTTCAGAGTCGAACATGAAGACACTGAGGAACAACAAACAAAGATGGCCTTAATTAAAGAGGAGAGTGAAGACATGAAGATCGAGGAAGCTTTCAGAGTTGAACGTGAAGATACTGAGGAACGACAAACAGAGATGCCGTTTATTAAGAATGAGAGTGAAGAAATGAGGATTGAAGAAGCCTTCAGTGTCAAACATGAAGATACTGAGGAACGAACAGAGATGGTGTTTACTAAAGATGAGAGTGAGGATGTGAGGATTGGAGAATCATTTAGGGTCAAACCTGAAGATACTGAGGAACAACAAACAAAGGTGCCATTTATTACAGAGGAAAGTGAAGACGTTAAGAATGAAGAAGCATTCAGACATGGAGATACTGAGGAACAAACAGGTTGGTTTTATTCTCAGTGTCTTTCTTCTTTCATTCTACATCTCTTTATCCCTATTATTTACCTTATTCATCATTACAGGTTGGTGCATGTGCTCTAGTGTATTGTAAACAATGGCATCAATATTTACTTATTAATTTTAGCCCAAATCAGAACCTCAAAAATTACTTTAGAGGATTGAGCAGAACCTATGCAAGCACCACTTTTGCAGGACATTTTAGTTTGTAGTAGTGTAATACTAGATAAGTAGCACTGTAGTTGTCTAAGGGTGTACTCACATTAGGCATGGTTGCCTTGAACCTGCCTGTCCTCACACTTGCACTAAACTTTCCAGGCCAAAGTATGCTTATGTTATGTATGAGATAACAGAGAAAAAGTAATAGGCTATTTTCTACCCTGGTTTTGAGGTTGTTTCGAGGAATGCTCGGTTTTAATAAGTGGGCCACATTGAATACTTGGAGGTAAATGCCCACTGCTATGATTGGAAAACAGTTTTGCGTAGTACACTAACTTTCGACTCCCCCGTCAGTACACGTGGGGAACTGTTTTGAAAACTGCCAATGTGGAGAAATGGCAACCGGAGTGTTTCAACCATATATGTTCGAGCCAGAGTCTGATCCCGAATTTCAAGATGATGAACCGACTGCACCTCAAACACCAAGGATGCTCCAGCCTGTGACAGCATGGTAAGTACTTATTGTTAATTATGTTTATTTCTGAAATATTTGTGAGGTTGTTACTCAAAATTTACATATTTTCAAAAAAAATGTGAAACAATTATTTACACAACGTAAGGTTTAAACATCTTGGTTGTGACAAGTTAACATTGTAAACAAGTAAACATTGTTTGTCAAGTGTTGGACCTTTATTAATTGCTTAACATTTTCAGTAAAGTAAAAAAATGTTTACGTTGTCAGTTATACACTTCTGTCTTGTAAACACAAAACTAATCAATTGCTATCAATAATCTGTAGGTGTACCTGTGGAAACTGTGCTGTTATGCCGACAGAAAAAGAAAATGTATGTTGTTTGGAGATTCCTGAGGTAAGTACAAGGCACAGATTTTTTTTTTCACTGTGTGTGTGTGTGTATACAGTGCAATGTATTATATTCAAGTACTTAGTATGTCCTCCAGAACTTCAAATATATTGCTCTGACCCTGACAAATGTTCACCTCTGTCCTGTTTAACTCTTGGAGGACGAGCTCCTTAAATGCCCTGGTCTTTAATGGGGAGTTTTTCTCAGCTTGTTTCTACAGAATCCCCCACAGCCGCTCAAGACCATTAAGACCGAGTGAAATACATGTCCGCTGAAGGATTTTCACCTTGGGATAATGAATATCTCCATTGTCATGCTAAAAAAAATCCCATTAATGCAGTGAGGATAGCATCTTTAGTTTGTGTGAATTCATGATAACATTGATAAAGCACAACTCCCTCACATCTTCAGCACTCATACATCCCTGTAGAAGAGCTTTACTAGCACTGAACATCACTGTGAGAACCAGACACCTCTCACTGTACTCCTCCTCTAGCAACACTATAACATTTTGGATGCTTTTGGAAATGAAATGATTGACTTAGTCTTTTGAGACCAGAGTATGGATTCCCAGAAATCTATATTTTGTAAATATGTTGTTTTTCCTACATTGTATTTCTCTGGCTCTTTTTCTAGCAAAAAATCACTCATTACTAAATGAAAACTTAAAGTGAAGACCTGATTGTTTCAGGAGCCTTGTCACAAGTCCATTGTTTTAGAATGTCGGTGCTACTTCTGCTATATTTTCACACTTAAGGCGAGACACTGCAGGGGAATAGAGTAAAAAAAAATTACCCAGTTGATGGATTACTTTGAAGTTTTCTAAAATGTTTAAATATGCAAATGATGCATTATTTCATGAAATATGTGCTAATTTGTGTACATTTCTAGTACAAAAATACACTGAAGTCAGTTTCAAAATTATTTTTTTTGACATTAGAGTCAAAAGTTTTTACAGAGGGGATTTTGGGAATCTCATTTCATCATGCCATAATTCAGAAAAAAATTAGGAAACACTTTTTTTACCATTTTTGGGGGGGAATGAAATTTATAAAATCAAGCAAATCATATGAACAAATCCCTCTGTAAAAACCTTCAGGATATAGACAGGAATAAAAATTTAAGTTTAGTGTGTGTAAGCGTTACTGAAGTGGAGATTTATGGTTCAATGTCAGAGAAAAAAAAACTCATTTTGAGAAAACGGCCTTTAAAAATATGCACTGTAATTGAATATTTAAACAGATAAAGTGCTATAAAGAAAACACTTAACAGTGTTTGTTTAGATGTTTTCTTTCCACTAGTCTGAAAAAACAGTTTATGAAAAACCAAAAAGCCCAAAATCTCAAACTTGATAGGTGCATAAAAAAACAGCATTGTTGCCTGCAGTGTCTCCCCTTAAAACAATAATTTGGTATTCCTCTTGTACAGTTGTCCTCTTTTATGCTAAGAAATAAGTCACCTAACAGTTCTCAGTAAGTCTGAGTATGATTCAGTAGGCTATAAAACACTTTTAACTGTCAGGAAAATACTTGTCTTTCAAATTTTTGGTTCAATATACTTGCCTGTTGATCAAAAATACCTACAATGCAACACAACATTTTATAACTTTGATACGAAAATCTTATTTAGCTGAATAATTTTTACATTCTTTTTTGGTAATTGATCGAGCAGGCTTGTTTGAATTATATCTCCAAAGAACCCTAACATGTCATCTAAGCAAAGAGTAATTGCTGAATTTGAAATGTGTGTGTGTGTGTGTGTGTGTGTGTGTGTGTATATATATATATATATATATATATATATAATATGTACATTGTTCTTGTTTTTTAGATTGTTAGAAGGATTAACCAGGTACCAGACACACTTACCTGCATGACCCATCACCCAGGCTTTGAACCAGTTTGCTTAAATGTTTATTCACTGCAGAATGCACTTAATGTTTACAAAGCTGATTATGGCCCCTTGAGACTCAAAGGAATCGAACAGTAAGATCTATATTATGTCATGGAAGTCTATGTAATTATTGTGTGTTCAATACAATAGCTATTTTGTAAATTTAAGTAAATGACACACAAGTCAAAACAACTGTAATGGAAAAAAAAATATTACAACAATTGTCATCAATTCACAGTAGGCTAATAGTAGATAATGCAATTTCTCTGACTTTGTCAATGTCTTTCACGTTAGGCGTTACAGGCGCTTGGCACAGAGGAATTTTGTGAGCTGGTGCTGGGGCTATCTGAGCAGGACAATCAGGGTTGTTATTCCATCTTGCGTTGTCCTGCGTATAGGCCAAGAGTTTCCTGATGCTGCAGGCAGCTGTGTTGAATTCAGACCTCCCCTCGACTGAACCATGATACATCTTCCATGGAGGGTCTGTTATACTGGGCTGAGAGTGGTGTTTCAGGGACCTTGAGTTTGTTAATGTCCTCCATGTAGAGAAGAGGGTCTGGTATCACCTTTTCAATAAGAAAGGTCATCAGATTGATGATGTAGCCTGTAAATATTTATATAAAAAAGTGACATTGCAATATATATGTATGGTTTACACTTTTTTGTTACTTAATTGTGAACATCAATAAATTTGTTTAACTTACAGTTTGTTGTCTGTGATTTTAATGGCTGTGTGGAGTATTCTTCCTTTTTGGCTTTGGGAAACAAATGCAGATACATTGGCTTTCCAGTTGTTGTTTTAGCCAATTGGGAGTTCTAGTTGAAATGTATACTTGCCAAATACAGTTTATAGTAAAAAAATAAAATTACATCAGCAATAAATTACATTCCAGCAAAGTATGTATGCTCTTAAAAAGGCAATAACATGAGAATAAACTATATAAAATTCACTTACTGAAAGTGTGATGACTCGATGACAGTGGAGACCGACTCAGCTGTCTCTTATGTTGTGTCCACTTTTGTGTCCACTTTTACATGACAACTCTGTGTTACTATAAAAAAGACAAACACATACACGTTATGTCGTAAAAACAGAAAAACACTAAAAATTACAATGTCACATTGTCTCAATGTCTCACTCCAGTGACTTTACCTTGGATGGTCACAATCAGGTAAGTGTTGCTTCCAGCAGTTTGTCTTTACTTTGGGACATTACGCTTCCCAGGTTGAGCCTTCTCCTTTCTCTACTCCCACCGTAGGTGTGGCGGTAATTTCTCATTTGATTCTGTTTGAATGAGGCTGTGGGCACGGTTTATGTTACCCAGCCCTTCTGGCTGCTTATCCGAAGGGTCCGCAGTATCGCTTTTTCTTCTTAGGCCGCATCCCCTCTTGGGATCTCTCCATAGTCCGCTTGGGGTTATGTAGGGATTGTTTGGAGCCTTTTGATTAAGTTGAGCTGGAATATCCTATTATCTCAAGACTTCGCTTCTGATCGTGCGCACTTCTGTCAAGAGGGTGGGGGACCTGCAGGCATTCTCGGTCAGCGAATCTTGCCTAGAATTTAGTCTGGCTGTTCTCACGTTACCATAAGACCCCGGCCTGGTTATGTTCCCAAGGTTCCCACCATCCCCCTTCGAGATGTTGTGTCCCGTCCACACCTTTTGCATTTTTGTGGAACGCACCCAGAGCTTCAGACGCTCCGAGCAGCTCTTTTTCTGCTTTGGAAGACAGCAGAAGTGGAATGCTGTCTCCTAGCGGTTGGCTGAGTGGTTGGTGGTATACCAGTCCCAAGGTGAGCCTTGCCCCCTGAGAGTGAGGGCTGGTGCACAGTGCCTCTCTTGCAGCGACACATAACACCTTCACATAATTCTCAATGTTCAGTGGCGCCACCATGGGGTGGCCGGGGGTAGGCCGACTCTTGGCCACCCCACTGGCCATTACAAATTTTAGTAGCATCAGTTATAGGGATGTGCGGTATACCGGTACTGTGAAAATACCGGTATTTATTATTTTTTTAAACGGTACAATATCAAAAGTTTGCTCAGTTCGGTATTTCATCCGCTGTTCCGATTTTCACCACTATGCGGCAGTGTTCCGCAAACTGGCGTAAAACCGGCAAGCATGTTAACAGACAAACAGCGATGGATCACACAGATGAAACGCGCTCTGCAGCTATCAAAAGACTAAAAAAATAAAGACTGCAAAGATATGTATATGTGAACCCATTTTATTCAGTCCGAAAAATCACAATCCAACCTGTCTCCTCTACTCTGTAGGGTTTTTTGTTGTTGTTGCATTCTGGTTGCATTCACATTTTCTTTGTGATAAAGACTGAAAATATATTAAGAGATTACTTTATTTTAATTAGATCTCTTCAGTTTTTGTAGTTTTTATTTTTTTTGTAACAATTTCTTTGCACAGTTGTTCATAGAGTTTGGCCTACAGCATGCCCCGTAGGTGGGGTACATTGTAACATCTGAGGGGCACGTTGTAACACGATCATGTAACAGCTTAAAATGCTATCTGATCGAATGAAAAAAATATACACAAACTAAAATATTTTGACAATAAAATACATGTTTTAACTTTTTCAAATGAAGTAATGACATTTTAAAGAAAAATAAAAAAAATCAAATTTTGGAGTTTGACTTGAACACATCGCAACAATGCTTTGAACGGCCCTGATCGCAACACACAGCTGTACAGTAGTTCAAAACAATGTGGACAAATAAATGAAACACATTTAGACATTCAGAAAAACACTCCACTCCTCCACACACAGCTCTCACAGAACACGACACATAAACGAGCCAAAATACTTTACATTTCTTGAAATAAAAACTTCTAAACATTAAACATCGATTGTCAGCCTTTATTCAGCTGTTTCTTGTGGTTTCTTATCAAAATCCTTAGAAGTAAATAGTGTAAATTGCATCACTAATGTCATAGAATAACATAGTTTAATAACAGCGGGGCATATTGTCACAGAGTGTCCCCATCTGCGCTACTGGAATATAATACAGGTTAGTGTCTTCTGCTGGTTTGCCAAGCATTAATAAACTATCTAAACTGATAAATAACAAATTGGAGATTAAAATAATAGCAGATTTGTCTAATTTTAAATGAATACTAAAAACTGAAATGAACAGTTTAGAAATTTACTTTTACTATGGTAAAAGTAAATATTCAGCGATATGTTCTAAATGCTTTTGAATTTTGGCACTCTTTTTTTCCTCTGCATAGTGCTGCTAGGGCAACTAGGAAATACTGTAAATTTGGTTATGCTAGCATGTGGAAATATTTGAAACACGTGTGTTACAATTAACCCCGCGTTAGGTTGTGCCCCGCTCACACCTAAAACTGTTTTCAATTCACCTATATTTGCCTGTTTCCTTTTTTTTTTTTTTTTTTTTTACCTATGGTATCGAATTAGTATCGATACCAAGGTATTAGATCCTAGTATCGTACCGAAGTCAAAATTGTGGTATCGAGCCATCCCTAATCAGTTATGCATTTCATCCCTAATGCACAGCCAGGTAGGCAAGCCGCTCTAGACCTTCAATCGCTCACAGTAGCCAGCCCTCTCCCCCATTGTGGCAAGCTTTAGGCTATTGCGTGCGCATGATCGCGCAACTCTTCAAACTGCGCTAAAGACATGCTCCCTGCCGTCCGTCGGGCTCGGGCTGCACTTGTATTAAGCTTGTGTGTATTTTGATGAATATGCCAATTAAACATCCATGCTTTCTTGTTTATTTTTAAACATGAGGCTACTTGCAGTTGAATTGCAAAGTGACTTTTTTGCTCTGTACAGAGAATAGTAATACTGAAGTTTTAAAGCCTATAACTTTATATGCTACCAGAAATAACTGTAAAGCAAAAAATTATTGTCTTTAATTAGATTTAGGCATGCAAAAAAAATTGTATTGTGCCACCCTAACATTTTTACTGGCCTATTTCGACCACTCCATGAAAAAAAATCCTGGAGGCGCCACTGTCTATGTTTGAGTGGAGCCTGTGTCTTCCGGAGTGTGGGTAACATCAGGTAAATTACAGAAGGCCAGCTCAGTGTTTGCTTGCAGGGCCATTCTTTGTGGGATGCATGCACTTATTCCCCGCAGTTTCAGATTAGATAGAGTAGTCTGTTACTGCATCCGGTAGTGGGCTACCATCTTCCCCTCCGGACTTGGCTTTAATATCTCAGTATTTCCCACATTTGGTCAGTCTGCTCCACCCTCCAGTGGTTGCTACTGAACTCTGACACCCCTGGTGGGCCCATTTTATCTGGCTTATAGGGTGTAAGTTTCATTCGTTCTGACATGCTTGCTTGTCAGCATTTGCAACCTCAATTACTCAACGCAGTTACCGGTTGTGGCGTTTTGCATAGGGACCCCATCTTACCTCCTTCAAGGAACAAGGGTAACATACGTAACCGAGACGTTTTTGTGTGTCCCTGTATGAAGAGCTGGTACATCCCTAGGAGCATGAGAGTGGCAAGGAAGGAACCACTGGAAAGCCGCCTCTTGCTTACAGGCCTTCTGAAACCTGTCAACGACTGAGTCCTAAGAGAGAGCACTGGATCCTTGTGTGTGCGGAAGAAAAAAGGGACTGGCCCGTCTTCATCTCCCGATCCCCACAACCACATCCCCCACTTTCTCTCAGCAGCAGCTGGACCTGAGCCGCTGGCAATGCTAGCAAGAGCTCTCTCCTCAAAGACAGTCCTCCAGGGGATTAAGTCTAGCCACAACGCTATATATATCTAATCAGTGAAGTGTTGCAGGGATGTTTGCCCTTCTGTGGTTTTCTCCTATCTCCATGTTTGATAATGGAGCTCAACTAGAGTGATCATTAGCTTCTTGGTCACCAGTATAACCAATTGCTCAGTTTGGCCAGAACACCAACTGTAGGAAAAGTCCAAGTTCTTAGAAATGTCTTGAATTATGGATATAATGGTTTTGATTGCTTCTATCGTCCTTATTTATAAGTTGCTCCTAATGCCTTGTGGCCAGCGTGCCGACTTGCTTTCAGTCTTATCTGTACTGTCCTATCGAAGAAAATTGCAAAAAATGTCAAAAAATAAAAACTAACTGCCAGCTTATTACCAAGGTTCTATGATTAGATTTTAGTTGTTTGGTGGGTATAGAATCTATTGGTTGAATTTGATGCTGTCATGTCTTGGTGCCGTTTAACTGGTGTTAACTTTTTTTGTTTCTTTTCACCCTAGACCTGATGGCACTGAAAGAGGAGAGTCAAGAACTGAATGAAATGGAAGAGAAAAAGCAGTATGACAAACCTCATGATTTCATGACTGGGGAAAAATCTTTTACTTACTCGCCGTCTCCAAAAACAGAAACTAGATACCTTGAATTCCAGATGAGAGTTCACACGGGAGAGAAGCCTTACACTTGCAAACTGTGTGGTAAGAGTTTCTCACGAAAGCTAAATCTTAACATTCACATGAGAATCCATGCTGGAGGGAAGCCATTCAAATGCTCTCAGTGTGGAACAAGTTTTAAACAGAAAAAGTACCTTAATGCCCACCTGACAATTCACACTGGAGAGAAACCTTACACCTGCAAACTGTGTGGGAAGAGCTACAAAAGAAATGAAAATCTTAAAATTCACATGAGAATCCACACTGGAGAGAAGACTTACACCTGCAAACTGTGTGGAAAGAGCTTTACACAAAAAGAAAATCTTAGAATTCACGCAGGAATTCACACCGGAGAGAAACCATTCATTTGCCCTCAGTGTGGAAAAAGTTTTTATCAGAAAAAGTACCTCAATGGCCACATGACAATTCACTCTGGAGAGAAACCTTACACCTGCAAACAGTGTGGGAAGAGCTACAAAAGAAATGAAAATCTTAAAATTCACATGAGAATCCACACTGGAGAGAAGACTTACGCCTGCAAACTGTGTGGAAAGAGCTACAAAAGAAAAGAACATCTTAGAATTCACGCAGAAATTCACACCGGAGAGAAAGCATTCACATGCCCTCAGTGTGGAAAAAGTTTTAAACAGAAAAAGTACCTCAATGGCCACATGACAATTCACTCTGGAGAGAAGCCGTTTGTTTGCGATCAGTGTGAAAAGTGTTTCAGGTGTAAAGGTCACCTTAATCTTCACATGAAGAGTCACTCAGGAGACAACTGTTTTATGTGTCACCAATGTGGAAAGAATTTCTCACACAGAGGAAACTTTGAGAATCACATGAGAGTTCACAATGGAGAGAAACCCTTCTCCTGCCCTCAGTGTGGAAAGAGCTTCACAAATAAAGGAAACCTTAAGATTCACATTAGAGTTCACACTGGAGAAAAGCCTTACAAGTGTATTCAGTGTGACACCAGTTTCATGTATCACACAAACCTGAAAAGGCACATGCAAACTCATTCTGGAAAGAAATTCTAAATCTCACTCAGGAAAAAGGCAATTTCAGCAATCATCTGTGCATTCCTTCTGAAGAAAGACAATTCAGTTGTGATTAATCTAATTAAAATGTCACAATAACACTTTCATTTGAATAATTAATAAATGTAAATGTGAGAACATGATTGTGTTTTTTGTTAACCCTCTGGGGTCTAAGGGTGTTTTGGGGCCCCGACATTTGTGTTTTTGTTAGTATCTTGGAAACATGTTCACGTTTACAGTCCAATAACACTGTATTTAACACAAATAGGGCTAAAATAATATGTGAGCAGCATGAATGTACATGTTTGTGTTTTTGAGAAAGGTGTCTATGCGTGGTTAATGGAAAAACTACAATTTTTAAGTCCCTGAACTCACTTTTGAGAACTGGATGTGGTAGAGTTGAGTTTTTGCTACACAACAGATGTGAATACATTTATATTGCTTGTTTTATTACAGGTCAGTTTATTTCATTATTTTATTTTATTGTTGTCTACTGAATCATTGATTAATTACGTAAAACAAGTTATGAATCAATAAATGCCATTTTATATACTTTTCATCAGCTTTGTGTAGCCTATAAATTTATGTGAAATGAGCAACAGCAATTTCTGTTTTGCTTTTGCTCTTGTCCAATAAATACCCAGGTACACGTAAGTCTACAAGATGTGTTTTGAAGTGTTTCACCTTAAAAAAATCTATGTCAGCGGCAGGCCCTCTGAAACTTTCCACAATGTGGTCTCTTAACATTCTCAGCACATCGGCATTCACCAATCATCTGAGCTGCTTGTTCCATCCAGGATTCATAATCCTCTTCCCCAGGTGGAATAGGTTGCACTCCTGGTTTAAAGGATAACTACTGCCAAAATGCAACCTGGGCTGTTTTTTTTACTGTAAACAAGACAAACTTATATCTAAAAGCATAATTACGACAAACAAGCCGTTTTTGAGATTGACCATGATTCCGTTTTTGTGGTCAGTGGCCAGTGAATGGGAGAACTAGGGGCAAGTTTTTGAGTGCATCACAATCCATATTTTTACAACACTAAGAAGGCTCGACACACCATGAAACTTTGCTCGAAGTATCGCCTGGGACTCTACTCATGAACTCCAGCACTGAGAACATTGTTTGTGTACACAGAGTTTACTATAAAGAATGTTTTTGAAGAACTCACTTTCACTGTTTGAGTCTCCGCTCGTGGCCGTCTTGCCAGTCAAGAGGTGTCGATCTCCGAATGCGAGATTCTTATATATTAATGTTTCTTATATGAGGCTCTTTTTACAACTAGAAGGTTAATATTGTTTTTCACTTGCAACAAAACAACAAATTAGCCGTGCATTTATATGGAAATATGCTTTAGGAGCTATCCATCTTTACTCTCCTCAGTATTACGTCGCATTTGGAGATCGATACCTCTTGACTGGCAAGACAGAGACTCAAACAGTGGAAGTGAGTTGTTCAAAAACGTTCTTTTTAGTAAACTCTGTGTTCACAAATGTTCTCAGTGCTGGAGTTCATGTGTAGGGACCCAGACAATACTTCCAGCAAAGTTTCATGGTGTCTCGAGTCTTCTTAGTGTTGTAAAAATATGGATTTTGATGCACTCAAAGTTATGCCCCTAGTTCTCCCATTCACCGGCCACTGACCACAAAAAGAAATCACGGTCAATCTCAAAAATGGCTCGTTTGTCTTAATTATGCTTTTCGATATAAGTTTGTCTCGTTTACAGTAAAAAACAGCCCAGGTTGCATTTTGGCAATAGTTATCCTTTACATCACTCAATGACTTCCCTTTACTGCTGCATCAAAAGCATCAGCTTCTCCTTAAAAGTGGCTTCTTGAGCAATCGGATCTACGTTTTCAAGGATATGAACACCCCAAGGCCCCACTAGACCAGCAATGTCTACTTCTGGAGGTACAATGTTAGGATCAACATCAATGCTAGTTTCAATAAACAGGAACAAGTTCATTCCTGTAGTATTCTCTCGTCGTACCCGTATCCGGGTATGTCCAAATGCTTTACCACCTCCAGAACGGTCTCGTCCTTCACATATAAAACCACAGTTAACAGGACTAACACAACACACATTCTCTAGAAAGCGGTGATGATGAGCTCATTATTTCACAAGATATTCAGATAGCAGATGGGACTGACTTTTTCTTAAGATAAAGACAATTGTTTGATTTCAAGAACGTACAACTAAATCATAATGCTGTTTCACGCCAACAGTTGCTCCATTGCTACATACACGTCAAGTCTGTTTTAGCATATGTCTATTGTATTTGTAATATCCTGGGAGGCAGCAGAATAAGAGGCAGAAAGTTGCAACTTATGCCTCTTTATTTTACAGATTTTGCCGATCACTGTAAACACAAACTGTACCCGGTTAGGACAAAAACACTCTACTCTTCTGAACTCGGAATGGTAACCCTGCTGAAAAAAACAGCATATGCTGGTTAGGTATGTTTTGGTGCTGGTTTTAGCTGGTTTATGCTGGTCCTTTGCTGGTTTTAGCTGGTTAATGCTGGTCCTTTGCTGGTCTATGCTGGTCATGTTGCTGGTCAAGGATCAGCATAAACCAGCATAGATCCCCTATATAAAATAATTGTTTTAATTAAAGATTAATAAAGGAAATGTAAACCAGATTTTATTACCATTTATAAGAGTTTTAACCATTCTAATGTGGTCAAAAATCAACTGTTTTAAACCCACCATCAGTATTATCCTTTACGGTCACAGTCCTTTGTATGAAATACACTTTAACAAAACAAAGTTTACACTTGATTTCATCTATTGCCCTAATATTATTTGAAGAAACAGAGATCGAATAAGATGGGTATATAGATTATCATGAGTTTTAGTTAATTATGAAGCTTGTTGAGGAGAGATCTACTATTCAATTAAGTTCAAATGTTTAAATTCTTTAAAATAAATGGTAAATTCTTCATAAGTTTGAATCCAGCCTGTCGTAATATGAAGATCAAGATACCTGACTTTATGATTTGTGAATATCACAAATGCTCAGTATGTTATAATTGCCATCATCACACTTGCTTGCATTAAAATCTGTGACATCGATAGCTTTCTGAATCTGTGGTTTATCCTTTATATTAAACCATAATCTTATCGTTTGAATGTGTGTTCTGTATGTGAATTTCTATTATTAAATTTAGTGTGTGCGAAGGACTTTTATTTTGGTGTGGCGACATGATGTCATAAGGCTGCGCCACACTCCTGCATCTCTGTGTTTCTGCTGAAGAAGGGTTTGTGTTTTTAATCCTTTAAAATGTTTAAATCAATACTTTACTTTGACCTGGAAGTTTAAGGTTAGTGCATAGTTTTGAAAAAGTGACTTGTTTCATGAATTGTGTGTTAGCAATCAAGAAAAACTGTAATAACCAGATTTAAAAAGTTTGAAAAAAAAAAACAATGCTGGCTTGTCTTGAAGCCAACTTGTTTAAAAAAAAAAAAAACATAAATGGTTTGGTCAGGTAGGTCAAAATAGATGATCCACCCGTGTGTGTAATGACTGCTTCTACAAATCAATGCATGGTAAATGTAAATCATAAAGGCCTATATATGAAATCTATGTTTTTTTATTAATTCCAGGTCATTTAAGTCCATTAGCTCTCACTCTGACTAACTCCCTTACTAGTGCGCTTACTACTGAACTAGGGATCTGATTGAGATGCACACAGAGATTTAGTTTGCATTTATTTTTCTGTCTGTTAATTATTCTCCTCTTAATCACACAGAAAAATCTGGTGAAGCGACTGAGGTCCATGTGACACACTGTTATAAAGATGACGTTTATTAAAGAGGAGAGTGAAGACGTGAAGATTGAGGATGCTTTCAGAGTCAAACATGAAGATACTGAGGAACAAACAAAGATGCCGTTCACTAAAAGGGAAAGTGAAGATGGGAAGTTTGAAGAAGCTTTCAGAGTCAAACATGAAGATACTGAGGAACAACTAACAGAGATGTTGTTTATTAAAGAGGAGAGTGAAGACGTGAAGATTGAAAGGTCATTCAAAGTCAAACATGAAGATACTGAGGAACAAACAGGTTGGTTTCATTCTCAAAGTCTTTCTTCTGCCATTCTGCATCATGCATCTCTTTATCCCTATTATTTGCCACATTCGCGATCATGGGTAATTGCATGTGCTCCGGTTGTATTGCAAACAATCTTTAAGTACAAGCTTTTGGGCAAATCTGGCATTGAACGTGTGTAGATTGTAAAATCTCCAGCACAGAGAGCTATATTGGGATTATAACTTTCAGGAACCAAGTTAACCATCAGTTTTAACCATTGTTTCCTAAGTTGTTTACCAGCCGTTCATTGTAGACCTTAAAAAGCGAATTCTGTAAAATAAAATATGTCTCTTTGCATTGACGTTTGAGTGTTGTAACTACAGATTGTGGAAAATGAAAGTTGATTTCATTCTCAAAGCATTCTGCATCATTAATCTCTTTATTTACTACACGACATGTGGCAAAATGAATGACATCACAAATTAAATAATAACAAAACAATTACTTTGCGTATTAGTGAACCCAATATATCTCTTCTTAATTAAAAACTATTAAAAGCATTAATTTCTATCACGTAGTTATGCAGAAGTATACGTTTGTACTTTTGCCCACTCACAAAGAAATAATCAGTCTGTAATTTTAATGGTAAGTTTATTTGAACAGTGAGAGATAGAATAACAACAAAAATCTAGAAAAACACATTTCTAAAACATTATAAATGTGTATGCATTTTATTGAGTGAAATAAGTATTTGACCCCTCCGCAAAACATGACTTAGTACTTGGTGTCAAAACCTTTGTTGTCAATCACAGAGCTCAGACGTTTCCACCAGTGGCCAGCAGGTTTGCACACATCTCAGGAGGGATTTTGTCCCACTCCTGTTTGCAGATCTTGTGACATTTGGCAACTAGATCCTTCAGCTCCCTCCACAGATTTTCTATGTGATTAAGGTCTGGAGACTGGCTAGACGACTCCAGGACCTTCATGTGCTTCTTCTTGAGCCTCTGCTTTGTTGCCTTGACCGTGTGTTTTGGGTCATTGACATGCTGGAATACTCATCCACAACCCATTTTCAATGGTTCTCACCCAAGATTTGACAGTTCATGTCCCCATCCATCGTCCCTTTGATGCAGTGCAGTTGTCCTGTCCCCTTAGCAGAAAAACAGCCCCAAAGCATAATGTTTCCAGCTCCATGTTTGATGGTGGGGATGGTGTTCTTAGGGTCATAGGCAGCATTCCTCCTCCTCCAAACACGGCGAGTTGAGTTGATGCCAAAGAGCTGGATTTTGGTTTCATCTGACCACAACACTTTCACCCAGTTCTCCTCTGAATCATTCAGATGTTCATTGACAACCTTCAGACGGCTGTACATGTGCTTTCTTGAGCGGGGGGACCTCAAGACCTTCAGTCCGTAGAGTGTTACCAATTGTTTTCTTGGTGACTATGGTCCCAGCTGCCTAGAGATCATTGACAAGATCCTCCCGTGTAGTTTTGTGGTTTTTCCATTTGTGAATAATAGCACCAGCTGTTGTCACCTTCTCTCCAAGCTGCTTGGTGATGGTCTTGTAACCCATTCCAGCCTTGTGTAGGTCTACAATCTTGTCCCTGACATCCTTGGACATTTCTTTGCTCTTGGCCATGGTGGAGAGTTTGGAATCTGAGCTAAACTCAGGATAGTGACCCTCCAGGACTAAAGTTGCCCATCCTTGCTTCAAGACCTGGGCCTGTATTCTCCTAAATGGCAGTAAAAGATTTTAGATAAGAGCTTTCTCTTAAAACCTATTCACAAAGCTGCTGAGACAAACTTTTACTAAGGAATAGAGAGAAGTCTTAAGCTGAGTGTAAAGGCGGGGTTGACCTCATTGCTATGGATGATGTCAGCATGCTTATTAACTATGCACACTGTGATTGGCTGATAGAGGAGGGGTGTCTGTCAGAGATTTATTCATAGGAAAAGTGTACAGTGCAATGTTATGTTGTCATATTCAAACAAAGATTTAACAATAAAAATGTTGCCACAAGATTTTAAAATGCAGGCTAAGTGTCACTAATTAAACAACTAAATGTTCAGACATGCTCAGTATCATCAGATTATCAGTATCAAACGTCCGAAAGAAATCGTTCTTACTTCAGTGTACTGAGTAAATAACTTTTTAAATAAAAAATTGTGCTGACTTGGTGCCGTTAAACTGGTGTTCACTAGTTTTTGTTTCTTTTCACCCTAGACCTGATGGCACTGAAAAAAGAAAGTCAAGAACTGAATGAAATGGAAGAGAAAAAGCAGTATGACAAACCTCATGATTTCATGACTGGGGAGAAATCTTTTACTTACTCGCCGTCTCCAAAAACAGAAACTAGAAACCTTAAAGTCCAGATGAGAGTTCACACGGGAGAGAAGCCTTACACTTGCAAACTGTGTGGTAAGAGTTTCTCACAAAAAGTAAATCTTAACATTCACATGAGGATCCATGCTGGAAAGAAGACTTTCAAATGCTCTCAATGTGGAAAAAGTTTTAAACAGAAAGGACACCTAAATGCCCACGTGCCAATTCACACTGGAGAGAAACCTTACACCTGCAGACTGTGTGGGAAAAGCTACACAAGAAATGAAAATCTTAAATTCCACATGAGTGTTCACACTGGAGAGAAGCCTTACACCTGCAAACTGTGTGGAAAGAGCTACAAAAGAAAAGAACATCTTAGAATTCACGCAGAAATTCACACCGGAGAGAAAGCATTCACATGCCCTCAGTGTGGAAAAAGTTTTAAACAGAAAAAGTACCTCAATGGCCACATGACAATTCACACTGGAGAGAAGCGGTTTGTTTGCGATCAGTGTGAAAAGTGTTTCAGGTGTAAAGGTCACCTTAATCTTCACATGAAGAGTCACTCAGGAGACAACTGTTTTATGTGTCACCAATGTGGAAAGAATTTCTCACACAGAGGAAACTTTGAGAATCACATGCGAGTTCACAATGGAGAGAAACCCTTCTCCTGCCCTCAGTGTGGAAAGAGTTTCACAAATAAAGGAAACCTTAAGATTCACATTAGAGTTCACACTGGAGAAAAGCCTTACAAGTGTATTCAGTGTGACACCAGTTTCATGTATCACACAGATCTGAAACGCCACTTGCAAACTCATTCTGGAAAGAAATATCAAAATGAGGAAATTTCACACTGAGGAAAATGACAATTTCAAGAAGCATCTGAGCATTCCCTGACGAAAGACAATTCAGTTGTGATCAGTATGAATAAAACATCTCATTAACAAAAATGTATAAAAAACATGCAAATGTAAGAACCTGATAATACTTAAATTTACCCTGATCTTCAAATGCTTCAAACCATCTTATTGCATGTTTTTTTGCTTCTGGAGCGGCAGTGAGCATTTAAACCTTCTGTAATAGTTGCATATGAGTCAAGTCAAGTTGTATTACGAATCAAGTAAATGTAACATTTTATAAATTCAACTATTTTCTCTTGTGGACTGTTAAACGTCTTTTATTTGAAATATCTTATTCAGGTCAGTACTAAACAAGAAATAACATGCATTTTGTATGATCCTTAATTTTGGTAAAATAAATAACACTTGGTAGATTTTGCAAGGTCTATGTAAACTGTAGCCTTTGACAGAAATATGCAATTTTTTCAGATTTTTGTTCAAAATCTTTCTTTTTTATGAAACTCACCCACATTCAAGTGACAGTTTTAAAGAAATGTGTAACGCTACAAATAAATGTTTATTGTTGTTTAAAAGCAGAGGTTGAGTTCTTTCATTTGATATGCTGTGTGTTCGGATATTGAGACAACAGAACGTTCTGGGGACCATGAAACTTTTGTGAAAAGCACAGTTAGAGGCTAAAGTGTAAAATACCTAAAAATGGAACATGGTAGTATATTTTAAGTTCACTTAAAGAAACGTTCAGCATTTACATAATAGTCTGTACACAGTTTACCCAACATAAAATTAGAAATTAGACAATGCATAATAAGGCAGTTGGTATAAAAGAGCTATGAATTCAACCTGAAACTCCAGCATTGAATGTAACTCAAGTCTAGACGCAAATGAAGGATTACTGGCAAAATTGCAATTCTGATAATGGCTGAAGTCCCAAAGGAAAAAACATGAAGAACACAAGAAAAATACTTTAGAGGTGTTATTATCTGTGTTTCCATCCAAAGTTACAGATTACTTACAGAAGTTACAGAAACCTTTGCGCACAATTTAAATATCTCACAAAACATTTGTGAATGAAGCACCATTTTACATCTAGTGAGTTGAAGAGGACAAAATTGCTTGTGCCAAATTAGTTATTTTATGCATTTCACGAGTTCGCTCTTACATATAATGAACGGCGTAAAAGTTAAGCGTGTTTAGGCGTGCTGTCCGGGAGAGGGGTCCGAGCTCGGCATTTGGCCCGAACCCAAAAGCGCTCCCTCTTAGCTGGAGGTGAAGAGAAAACGGAGGGATGCTGAAAATCAGAGATAGTGAAGGTAGGACTGGGTTAGGGTTCAGGAGACAGGTAGAGAGTGGAATCTGATGGAGAAACTGGGAACAGAAGGAGAGAGAGAGAATGGATCAGGAACACTAGGAGAACTCTGGGTTAATAAGTACAATATAAAAACACTTAAATCACATGGTGTTACACACTCTTGTACAGTAGGTGGCGCTATGCACCTAAACGCTGTTTGCAATCCGCCATTAACAGAGAGAAGAGAAGAGAGAGTGCTATCTGGGATCTGTGTTGCCAGATTGGCCGGGTTGCCGCCCAATAGTGCTTCTTTTGATCGGCTTGGACTGGAGAATAAGGCTTTTGGCGGGTAGACAAAAATTAAAATGCTTTTAAAAAATTAAAAGCCACCCAATCAGCTGCTTTTATCTTTATTTGAGTTATTTTAATATGTTAGAGCTCATAGCATCACAGTAAAATAATGTGTAGTGCAGTGTTTATGAACAGTATTTCATGCTGTAGTTCTGTCTGAAGATGAAGCACAAGACAAAGGTAAGCACATTATTGCTGTTCATTGTTATTATTAATATTTTATTATAGCTGCCCAATTATCATACAGTAGCTATTGATCAATGATTAACACATTTTTGTCGTGGGGTGTGTGCATGAACAAAAGTAAATGCCAGCTAAATTACATTGCTTTCTGGTCATTTTATTGTGCTTATTTTGACTGTGGACATTGAAAATGATGCATGTGTTTTTCCCAGGGTTAAAGTCATTAGTTAATTTCTTGATTGCCACTTTAAAAATATTTCTGGACTTTTTAAGCGTATTCTCCCTTCAATGCATTTGCCCTGTTTGAGCCATACTCCTGTGAAATTGATTCATCTTTATTTTATTTTGTCATCATTCGTTTTTAAAGAGATAAAAATGGTCCTTATCAACCTTTATTGACATGGCAATATTATTTTGGGCTGGTTTTGGTGAGTTTTTCGGCTGGAAATTATCAGCCCGATCTGGCAACACTGTCTGGGATGCTGAACATTTTCCCGCAATCTGGCAACCCACAATGAGCCGCTATAGTCATCGGTGAAAGTGAAAGCAAAAAGACAGTTAATCTCGCCATTTTAGGCAGACAAAACTGATGATTTACAATACAGCATATCTCTACATCTTTAATAGGATCGTTGATAATCGCTACAAAAATTATTTGTGAGCAGCTATCTGATGTGAATGAATCGGTATGTAGGACTATAATATGTGTGTTTCGTTCTGACTGCGGCTCTTCAAAACAATATATAGCATTTGTGTGTTAGTATGTGACTCAGTTCCTACTCTACTTCTCTAACTCTTATTCAGCTAAAATATGAACTTTATTATTCTAAATGTAAGAACGCGCGAGGCTTCAGGTGTCATTTTTATCCCGGTATTCAGCTTTACGAAAACAGTATGCTATATTCTCTGTTGAAAAAACGAGCAAATGTTGTTGTTTTTCCAGCTTGATATCACATATTTTAATCTATTAAATTAAATTCATTATTATAAGCATAAACACTGGTTTGTAGCACACAGTTGTTTCCGTTTACTGTCATTATTGTAGTTATTTAACTAAAGGCTGATGTTTCACAATTCTCACACATTGACACAAAATAGCTTACTTCCGTAATAAAGCGGCTAAAGGCTGTTTGCTTAGTTTAGTTCGTCTGATTGTTTGTTTCTTTTATCTAGAGTCAGTGGAGACCAAACTGATCAGATTCATCATGGAGGAAACTCAAACATCTGGAGATGAAGATTTTTTACCAGAATGCAGGTAGGCTACTTTGAGTAAAAACATTAACTGTATAATATTTATTGAAAACAATAACACCCGGGGGATGCCAGGTGTATGAAAAAAAAAAAAAGAATATTCGAATCTCAATATTTAAAATCGAATGCCAACCCACTGAACGAATATTAGAATAATGGAATATTCTGGTCCTGCCCTAAAAATATGATTACAGCATGAGATTTTATTTTATCATGTGTTTTTTTGCATTTCAGTTCACAATTTTTGTATAAACACAGTGTGTAAAAGATCATAAAGGGCAATTTAAAAAAGATAAATGTGTAGTTTAGTTACTACAGGAATTTAAAGGTTGAACTTTAATGCCTCTATGTTTCAGTTCAATTCATCAGAAGAGATCAGAGTCTAGCTGTGTGTCTGTGAAGAGTGATGCATCTATGGATCCTCCTTGGAAGTTTAACAGTGGAGATACACAGCCTTTTCTCAGGTATATCATTTGTATAAAAATATGTAGGGCTGGTCCGAATACAATTTTTTGAGCTTCGAAGCTTCGGTAGTAATCAACACTGATTTTTCAAAGCTTTGGAGGGCGGGGGCTGAACATATTTTTCTCTCTATTAAAGGCAGGAATATCTGTATGTCTATCTGTTTGCATTTTTATTATGTCGAGAACAGTTTAAAAATCGACTTCACGCGTGGCGGACCTGTTGCTGTGGCCAAAAGGAGTGCATTGTTGCATTTTTGTGCAATATGGACACACGACACATTCAGAATTAATAAACTTTTAATAGATCATTGCGAGTTGGAAGCGGCGCACCTCATGCAGGCAGAGATTATATGTTTCCAGAACGGCACTGCGCTAGTGATACAAAACACACAGTGTAACGCTCTAAACCGGATAAATGTTTAAGTTAGTAAAATGAAAGAGATGGAAAACGGCAAAGTTGGTGATCCACACATTTAATGGCTGGTACACGACAATCAGTGATGCGCGGGTTGATCCAAAATGAGCGGTTACCCGCGGTTACGAGTCATCTTCATTTTTAATGATATTCGGGTCGCGGTCGGTCGGGTCGTTTGAAATAAAGATGCCAATTAAACCTTTGTAATTTATATAGTACTAGACACAATTTTCTATGAAATACATAGACCTACACTTTATTGGCTGAATAACATTTACCTTTTGAATGTTGAGCGTTATTAACTGTTGAATAAATGCTGACGCGGGACAAAATGCTTGATTTCCAACACGTTGAACTGAGCAATACCATTGTACCATTTTAATAGGCTACTTTTAAACGCATATAGCTCAGTAATGTCAGTTTTATGTATTTTCTGAGAGGGGGTCGGATTTTTGTTGAGAAAGTCGGAGGAGAGACACACACTTCCATTAGACTGGATAAACACATGTGAAAATGGTATTCCTAATAAATGTCTCGAATATTTTGATTATGTCCAATGCTTCTCTTTCTTTTTGGAATTATTAGACACATTTACTATGTCTTTTCAAATGCCTAGGTATGTTTAATTTCCTTAATTATACAATTTCTATCACTAAGCCTATTTTTAAAAGTTTAGTCAAACAATAATATAAATTATCTCATCTATATGCTTGTTTAAAACCAGGGATTAAAAACGAATTCCAAGTAAAAACTGTATTTTTTCTTTACATTTCCAGAGAGCGAAACGAATGAAATTAAGCATTACTTAATAAATTCAAAGCATTATAATTTCCTTATTCATTTGATACAACTATTATATATATATATATATATATATATATATATATATATATATATATATATAAATATATATATATAAAATAATATTTTTTTGTCATATTCGTGATTCCTGAATTTATGTATAAAAACCTCGTTTTGAAGTGCATTCGTTATGTTTGTATAAGAAAATTCGTTAACCTAGCCTATTAAGTTGATTTAATATTCTTGATAATTTTTAGAAGAAGTCAAAAGTTAAGAAAAAAGGAATTAGCTTGTAGTATATATATATATATATATATATATATATATATATATGGCTATAGGCTAATATTTTTCTTAACTTTTATTACACTGTAGATCGAAATAAAATAATTCTTGATTTAGAGAGAATCACTGACATAATTTAGAGTACTTCGAAAATGAAACTATTTAAATCTGTATAAAGGAAAGACAAAATAAATCACAACAAGAACAATCTGTTTTTATTTTGACAAAATTACCGAATTAAGGCCGAATGATGTTTGACAGTGAACGCATCTCCACCGCCGCATATAATCGCTGGTGTCAGTCGCAAATATTAACCATGCGGGTCAGGAAGCGGGTCGGGTACAATATATACGGTCTGAGTTTTTTTGCGGTCCGAGTTGCGGCGGGTTAGTTGAAAATGTCGTCAGGTTCGGGTTGTTTATATATTGACCCGCGCATCACTGACGACAATGCCCCCCCTCTCATACATGAGATAAAACTCTTTTTTGGCATTACAAACAAAAATAAAGACAACTTATAGCAAGAAGGCAGAGACTTATCATCCATATGGTTCTCGTTAAACAGTCACGTAGTCCTTCTACGTCATCCCCATATAGCGTGCGTTATATATTAAGTGATCAGTCTCTTAAAGGGCACCTCACACCATAATGTAATGTATGCAAAACGGCTTTGGCCGTTACAGATTCCTCACCGGCAAGAAAAGGCTGTCCCCAGCAGTACAGAATAAGGACAACATTCCAATTCAGTTTCATACATGAAATCTGGGAAATCAATCAAACCATACCACGTTCTACAAACAGTAAGCAACAACTGGTATACATGTCAGTACAAGTTACACAATTACACAATATGCTCTTAAAAAGACACATCACTTAGAAAACAAAAGATTGTGTAACCAAAGCATGTGTGCTTTACAATTTTCTCTTTTTTTCTTCTTTTTAACATATATAATAACACAAGAATCATAACATGTTCCTAGATTATTATTTCAATTCAAGGAAAGGACAAATTTCTAGTTCGTAAGGACTAACATTGAAACACAATAAATTTAAACCATCAACCCCATTACTACTTAAGATCCAATCTTTCAGTATGATACTCGTTAGTCCTTTTCTTGTCTGACCAACCTGAAGTAATCCTAGGAGCCAGTCTAGGTCTGAGGTTGTAGCGATGACCTTGCAGATCAACGTCAAAGTCAGAAAGTTGTGAATTTCGTGTAGATGTGTTAACATTAACGTCAGAACTGTAAGTACAAGTCCTGTCATGCCTGGTCACAATCAACAACAGCCTCAGTAGGCAGAGAAAAGCATCTTTCTTGAGGTTGGTCCTCATTCATCTGTGTGTCCAGAAGACTGTCCTCCAACCCGTCATCTGGTATTTCAGACGCATCCTAAGGTCCACTTGATGTATTGCTGCTGTGTTCATTCCAAGTGTGGAAAGGTTGCATATTCACCACATGATAGACACCAGCATCCTGTCCTGTGTCCAATTTTGCAAGCCTGTAGTTCAAATCAGACAAAACTTGGGTGACACAATATGGGCCGGAGTAAAGGGGCGCCAGTTTTGCTGTGAAATTGGCCAGTCCATCCGATTTAGGATGGGTTTTCACTCTGACAAGGTCACCAATGGCATAAACAACAGAGCGACGTCTTTTGTCATAGTGATGCTCAATTGTGACTGGTTTCTAAGGCTGCCCTTGCATGGTCATGTGCCGCCTGCAATGACAATCTTAAGCTCTCGGGATAAGGAATTTCAGTTTCCTCCATTCCATCCCAGACAGGCTGAGTCATCAGGTCCAATGAAGTGTCCAACTCCCTTCCATACAACATCATGGATGGGGTTTGACCCATGCTCTCATGAGGTGCTGTACGTAGTGCAAAGCAAATTTGTGGATATTTCGATCCCAGGTGGTGTGTTTATCATCCAAGTATGCTTGAATTGCTGTCTTGAGAGTCCGGTTAACCCTCTCGGTGGCATTCGTCAGTGGGTGATATGCCATTGTAAGGCGATGTTCTGTTCCCAGAAGAGTGAGAAGTCGTTCGAATAGGTCACTCACGAAAGGGGACCCTCTGTCCGAAATGAGATAAGTAGGGGCTCCGTGACGGGAAAACACTTCACTTAGCAGTTTGCTTGCTGCAACTTGAGCAGTTGCTTCTCTCACTGCCACGATCTCGACCCACTTCGAAAAATAATCGACAAAAACCAAGATGTAAGCATTGCCAGAGGGAGTATGTGGCAAAGGTCCAACGAAATCCACACCTATGTACTCCCATGGTTTCTGGGGCCGAATTGGGATCATTAAACCAGCAGGTTTTCTCTGACTTCGTTTTGTTAGTTGGCACACTGTGCAAGAGTTTACATATTTCTTCACCTCAGATGCCATTTTAGGCCAGAAAAATCTGAGTTTCAGTCGTGCCAAGGTCTTGGTTATCCCTAGGTAACCTGCAGTTGGGTGATCGTGGTAATACCTCAGCAAGGTACCTCTGAGTGATGCAGGAGCATACAGCTTGAAACATTTCAAAGGGTGGATGCCACAGGCAGGTTTGGGATCATTAAAGTACAACAGGCCATCTTGAATGGAGTACTGAGAGCAATCCTCCTCATCGGAATCCTGTTGGAGTGCCGCTTCCATTTTATTGAGAAGATCCCCTGTGACTGGATCGTCAAGTTGTAGTTGTCTGACATGAGATCGATCCGTAATAGTTACAGAAGATAGTGTACGTAAATCGAGACCACCGATCACAGCGTAGTCAGGAAGGAGGTCTATTGGTGGGACATCATCTGTTATAGGATTCCTTGACAGTGCATCAGGCACTTTATTTCGAGATCTAGGCTTGTGCACAATATTGAAATTAAATTCCTGAAGACGGAGAGACCAGCAAGCAAGACGGCCAGTGGGGCTGGGACGGGACATCAACCACTTGAGCCCACTGTGGTCAGTGAATATTGTGACATGGAGACCCTCAATATAAGGCCTAAAGTGCTCAAGGGCCCAAATGACGGCCAAGCACTCTTTCTCGGGTGTGGAATAAGGTTTCTCAGATGTACAGATCTGGCCATTAAAAATGCGTCTATTTTCACGCGGCAGCCTGCAATTCGGCACGCGTGGGCACGCGTCCTACCGCAGCGGTTTTTTTTTATTTTTTTACAACGTTGTTGCACTTCATATAATATCCACCAGGTGGCGCAAGGAACAACATTCTGTAGTCAAACACCATGGCCAGCTCTACGGGGCGTTGGTCACAAATACCAGTACAATAGTTCAATGATTCCTCTTTCCTGAAATTATGGTTCAAACCAATAGCAAAAAGATAGCCTATTCATAAGCAGGTGCAGTTGTATTGTTATTTTGTTTTCTTTCTTTGTTTTCCTGACGAACATTTATTAGACTGCATCGGAAATAGAAATGTTATTTTCAGTTTTCAGACAACTGACGTAAACCGCTAAATTCGTTTTCAGGGATTAATTATACACAAGCAAGAAGCAGCATAAACATCAGAACCTCACGCGCAGAGCTTATGCACAGAGAAAAACCCAATAAACCTATATATAATAATAAATAAAATATAACATATAAGAAATATATGTTTTTCTTTTCTGAATGAATAATAATTTAACAAATGAATAAGTAGCAAGCCTGTATGCAGAATTTTAGGCAATTTCTGTGATGCGCCTTTAAACCAGCATCTTGTTTCCATTATTATTATTTTTTACAAATAGCCTACACATCTGTTTTTTTTTTATTGTGATTGTACACAAATAACAGAAATATGTAAAATAGCATAGTTTTGAGCAATGCCGTACTTGTCATATGTAGCCCTATGTTTCGTGTCTTTTGCCTTGTGTTTGCACTGTTTGTCATTTGGTTTCTCCCTCTGTCTTCCCCCGTCTGTTTGTAATTATTTGGTTTAGTCCTGTGATTAGTCCTTGTTTGCTCGTTATCCGTATCACCTGTGTTCTCCTGATTAGTTTGCCTTTATAAGTCTGTCTTTTGAGTTTGATCTTTGTCGGTCATTAATGTAGTATACGTGTGGGAATGTTCTTGTTTGGTCTTCCTGAAGATTCTTATTAAAAGGATTATTATTATTTGAACTTCGTCTCCTGTCTCGTCAAACCAGCACGGCTCGCTATAACAGAATGACCGACCCAAACTGCAGTGCTGAGGAACGCCTATGGAGCTTGAGGCAGAGCGGTCGGGAGTTGGAGCGGTATGTGGAGGATTTTCTTGAGCTTTATCATCGGGTGAGCTGGCCCGACGCCTCCATTGGTATTGTGTTTCTGTTGGGGTTGGACGAGGATACAATTCGTTGTGATCTCTCTGTCCATGATTTCCCGTTTGTCGAGTTAGTTAATATTATTCTCTATTTAAATGGCTCCAGTCTCGAAGTAGAGCAAATTGAGAATGACGGCCCGATCCGAAGTCCAACCCCCTCAGAAACACAATACCGTGCACCGGCTCACCCAACGCCAAGTGCCTCTACATACCGGTCCAACAGTTCAGACCGCCTGCCTCGCCCTAAACATCTGGCAATCCTCCAGAGCTCCTTAGGCTTCCTCAGCCTAACACCGCTGACCACCGCACCTGATCTCCCAAGCGAAGAGACCGCTAACCCGGATCCCTCAGTCCGGATGGCCAGCGCTCCAGATTTCCCGGCCAAGATGGTCGATGAGGATTTGATAGACTGGTTTGGAGAAGTAATTCCCTACCCTCCTGAGTTCCCGCTGGTTCCGCCCAGCCGTCCTGAGTTCCCGCTGGTTCCGCCCAGCCGTCCTGAATCTCCGCCAGTCTCATCCAGTCGTCCAGAATTCCCGCTGGTTCCGCCCAGCCTTCCTGATCCTCCGCTGATCCTGTCCCGCCTTCCAGAGCGCTCTCCAGTGTCCGCGCCTCCAGAGCGCCCTCCAGTGTCCGCGCCTCCAGAGCGCCCTCCTGTGTCCGCGCCTCCAGAGCGCCCTCCAGTGTCCGCGCCTCAAGAGCGCCGTCCAGAGCCCGCGCCTCAAGAGCGCCGTCCAGAGCCCGCTCCTCAAGAGCGCCGTCCAGAGCCCGCTCCTCAAGAGCGCCGTCCAGAGCCCGCTCCTCAAGAGCGCCGTCCAGAGCCCGCTCCTCAAGAGCGCCGTCCAGAGCCCGCTCCTCAAGAGCGCCGTCCAGAGCCCGCTCCTCAAGAGCGCCGTCCAGAGCCCGCTCCTCAAGAGCGCCGTCCAGAGCCCGCTCCTCAAGAGCGCCGTCCAGAGCCCGCTCCTCAAGAGCGCCGTCCAGAGCCCGCTCCTCCAGAGCACCGTCCAGAGCCTTCGCTGGTCCCGTCCAGCCGTCCAGAGCCTTCGCTGGTCCCGTCCAGCCGTCCAGAGCCTTCGCTGGTCCCGTCCAGCCGTCCAGAGCCTTCGCTGGTCCCGTCCAGCCGTCCAGAGCCTTCGCTGGTCCCGTCCAGCCGTCCAGAGTCTCAGCTGCTCTCGTCCTGCCGTCCAGAGTCTCAGCTGCTCTCGTCCTGCCGTCCCCCCTACGAATTGCTGAATCTCCCCAAGAAAATTTTGGGGGGGGGCTACATACCCCTAGTCCACGTGACCTGGCCAAGGACTAAGGCCAGGGCCACGGGGGCTGCCCAGTCATGGCAGTATGAACTGTCTGTCCGGCCATGGCCCCCTGACCCGCCATGGCTCCTTGAACTGTCTGTCCGGCCATGGTCCCCTGACCCGCCATGGCTCCTTGAACTGTCTGTCCGGCCATGGCCCCCTGACCCGCCATGGCGCCTTGAACTGTCTGTTCGGCCATGGCCCCCTGACCCGCCATGGCTCCTTGAACTGTCTGTCCAGCCATGGTCCCCTGACCCGCCATGGCTCCTTGAACTGCCTGTCCGGCCGTGGCCGCCTGAACCGCCATGGCTTCCTGTTCCGCCCTGGAGGCCTCCCCAACCCAGGAAGGTCCTGCCCCGTAGCGGCCTCCAGGGCGCCCGCCCTCCCTCCCTGGTGTTTCCGTCACGGCGCGGGACGCGCCTACCGGGAGGGGGAGGTAGTGTCATATGTAGCCCTATGTTTCGTGTCTTTTGCCTTGTGTTTGCACTGTTTGTCATTTGGTTTCTCCCTCTGTCTTCCCCCGTCTGTTTGTAATTATTTGGTTTAGTCCTGTGATTAGTCCTTGTTTGCTCGTTATCCGTATCACCTGTGTTCTCCTGATTAGTTTGCCTTTATAAGTCTGTCTTTTGAGTTTGATCTTTGTCGGTCATTAATGTAGTATACGTGTGGGAATGTTCTTGTTTGGTCTTCCTGAAGATTCTTATTAAAAGGATTATTATTATTTGAACTTCGTCTCCTGTCTCGTCAAACCAGCACGGCTCGCTATAACAGTACTCTTGAACGAGTATTGTAAGCTGTATCCACTTTATTAAGGGGAAAAAAATCAAAGTGATCCTGACGGCGCCGCAGTCAGTTAAATAACTCGACAACTTTCACCTTCACAATAAAATACATTATATATTTCAGCGTTTTAACGCAACATCAAATTAAGATATGCATGTTTAAGAGGTAGTTCGTCTTTTTCTTTTTCTAAGATACACAATTTTAGATACACTGACAATTAATTTGAGTAGAGACAAATAGAAATGGGAAGGATAAATATAAACTACAGTATTTTTGCGATTTTGGTGCTTAGAAATGTATTCTAAGCGGGCAGCGGGCGAATAATATAGTTAATATAGCGCGGAGCGGGTGGATGCGGAATAAAACCTCGTGGAATCGGGACTGGAAAAGCACTTTGTTATATCCTATAGACTATACTTCATCATCAAGCATGGGCGTCGGAAGCAAAATAAATGTAAAAATGTAAAAACAGAAAAAAATACTTTAGTATATGCCATTTTCTGTAGTCTGGTGCCTTTTATTTAATGTTTTTACACAATGCAAATAGGCCATATTTACAAACATTACAAAAGGCTATTGTGCAACATTTTCAGTGGCGCAAGTAATAATACGAGTAACATATCGTTTTTGACGCGGGAGACCCGAGTTCGCGTCCGCCTTCTGGTGAAATCATTTTCGAAATCGTCTCCCTTTTCACTTATATCATATCGGAAAGGCATTTGTTTATTTGTAAATTAATGAAATAATTGAAAAGTTGAAATAAAGTATCAACTAGGGTTAGTTCACCTAACTTAAGTGTATCTGAGCACTATACTGTACTTTTAGGAGTGTTAATAATTAATTTTAGTATTATTATTATTATTATTATTATTATTATTATTATTGTCTTTAGATTTGTTCTTACATTTTTGATGCTGTACATTAAGATGGCGCACTGCCCATGCAGTTTTTTTTTTTTTTTTTTTCTTAAAAACTAATTGAAGTGAAAGGGAAGAAACCCATGTAGATTTGGCCTAATGTCCATGTAAGTACTATAGCCTAGTATTATATCCTAATATAGAAAATAATTTAGACAAATAAACAGAAGGCTCACTTTTCAAAACAATAAAGCTTATATGACTGACAACTAATACAGTTGTTAAGTATCAAAAGTGCTCCAGTGAGTTATGCAATTTTTCCCCACCTTTTTTCTTTTTCTTTTTTTTAAAGTGGAAAAGTAGTTCTTCTATTTCGAAGAAGTTCGTTAAGCCTGGAACTAGGCTTAAGTCTGTTCTGGGAAACCAAAGGGAAGTGTTTTTTTTTTTTCTTTTTTTTTCAGTTTTCTGAAAAGTAGCCGTTAATGAGGCATCAGCATTAAGCGGCATGCAGTATAAAGAGCGAAATGTTTATGAATGGCAGAGTGGGGGTGGGGTGGGGTGTTGAATGCTGTCTGTTGCCTTGTTGTAATCAACATTTGGAGACTATTTTGGGGGTGCTGGGGGCGGATTCCGACTGCATTCAGTTGCATTTCGAATTCAGCATTCAAATGCATGCCAGGGAGAAGGGGAAAGCTTTCCTCACTCGCTCCACTTTTTTCAAAACATTAGTGTCCACGGCCCTGACACCAGTGATGCGCGGGTCAGTGGATAAACAACCTGAACCCGACCGACGTTTTCAACTAAACCGCCCGCAACTCGGACCGCCGAATAAAAAAATAAAATATTGTACCCGACCCGCCTCCTGACCCGCATGTTTAATATTAGAGTGATTATGCTGTGGAGATGCGGTCTGAAATATCCTGACATCTGAAATCCATTGGTGTACAAGCTACTTTAAAATAAAATAATGTGTCCTGTTGTAAAGTCGTTGCCGTATTGTTGTGTACGAAGTTCAGATGTTATTATTTTAAGAAATGTATATTTATATGTTTTAGGATTCTCCTTATTTTTGTTTTAGACATCCATCAATTACAGTGAATAAAAAAATGCCGCGCTGGTGGAAACAAGACTTTCGCTTCTACTTTTGAGACGTGTTCGGACGTTTTTCTAAAAAAAAAAAAAAACTAAAAAAAAAACTGTCATTTATGGTCATAAAAACAGAAGCTGAACATAATTCAAAACTGTAAAGTATTTGCTGAATAAAGAAAACATGAAGGATGTCACTTAATATTTGGCTTTTACGTGAACTTTAAAGCTTATCCCTCATTCCATTTGTTTTCTTTGTTTTGTAATTTTATATTATTTTCGTGAAATGTATTTTTGCTCAACATGCATGTCTCGTGACCACGAGTTTAATGAATAAACAAACCTGCGTGACATTAGTAACCCAGAATTATTTGAGATATTTTATTTTGAGTTAAGAAATTATTATATTAATTGTTATAGAAATTAATACAATATTAAATAATTATATAGGCGATGCTGTATATGCTAATGCTGTCTGTGCGCAATGTAGACAGCTTTCACAAGTGTTTACATGTATTACATGTAGGCCTACTTCAAATTAAATAGCCCTGCAAGAAACATTTCATGCATCCCCCAATCTTGTCCATTGACTGAACTTCTTTAATATTCGTAATATTTGTATTATTCGTTTATATTCGTTATTTTTTCCTTCATTTTGATCTCGTTACATAACATTCTGAATGTAAATGATACTGTAATGGTTCTATGACTGGGGTTTTTACTGGAATGCAGTTTAAAGGTTAAATTTAACATATATTGTATTTTATTTAGTCTAATTAATAGACAAATAATTGAAGAGTGAATCATTCACGTAGTTTCATTTGGAAATAATTTATCGTCACACAGTAAAATAGGCCTACCTTCTATTAACTAATAGTCTTTTTTTCGTATTTGTCTTAATATTATTATCATTATCATTAGTATTACTATTACTAATATTATTTTTATTAGCCTGTTATTTTTGTATATATTTTTATTTCCGTGCGTTTCCACCCCTTAATTTGGCTCTCTTTAACGTTCATGTAAATGATTCTGTAAATGCTTGACATATGATATGACTGATTTTTACTGGAATGTAGTTTAAAGGTTGAATTGAACATATTTTATTTTGTTTCGTCTAATTAATAGACTAGACTATATAAATACTAAACTGTTTTACTGAGAAATGAATCATCACGTAGTTTCATTTGTAAATGAAAACATGCTCATTTATCGTCACACACGGGGATAAATACAATCAAAAAGTCAAAACGTTATTGGCATAATTGTCAGGCGTTAAAAATAAATAGCCCTAACCAGCTATTGAAATAATAATAACCTATAATAATAATAAATAATAAGTGATTTAGAGCTATCTACTTTTTTTTTTATTGTGAATCGCTTAACCTAAATAACTTTCTGTATATGCTATTTGGCATATATTTAGCAAATATTGTGAACGACAATTATGCCAATAAAGTTTTGACTTTATGAATGTATTAATGCCCGTGTGTGACCATTAACGATTTACAAATGGAACGTGAATGATTCACTCGACAATGAAACACTTTAAAGGTTATAATTAGACTAAAAATGAATATATATATATATATATATATATATATATATATATATATATATTTAAAATCCCAGCCATATAGCATAATCAAAGCTTTAATGGCATGCCAGCATTTATCATTTAGATTCGGAATGTTAAGAGATCGAAATTAAGGGGGACATAATGAATATAAACGAATAATAAATTTATTACAGAAAAAAGAGGATCAATTAATGGATAACACTTTAGGATGCATAAAATGTTTCTTGCAGGGCTATTTAATTTGAAGTACTTATATGTAATATTTATTCTTGATAAACTTTTGAATGCTGTCTACATCGCGCACAGACATTCGCATATACAGCATTGCCTATTGTTAATATATAACTTAATATTGCATTAATTTCTATAACAATTAATATAATCATTTCTTAACTCAAAATAAAAAATATTAACAAACCTATCTCTGATTATCCTGGGTTATGGTTACGCAGGTTTGTTTATGCATTAAACATAAGGATGTCGTTACCTCGACAAAATAATCTTGTGGCCACGACATAATATGACATTCCCAGGAATTAATATCTCGTGGCAATGACAAAAAGTAATATGACGTTCCTACGAATTCATTTGTGTGGCCACGACAAACATAAGTGAACCGAAGGTGTCCCCTCCAGGTTACCGTACCCTTTAGTTTGCAGCAATGTTTTCAGCCTGCTCCAGTCCAGTGCGTTACATGACTGCCCCCTACTGATCATGTCTTTCCTATGTCATTGTATTTTCCGTGTTCCCTTGGAATACACTGGCGTCACGCGAGACCACTTTACTTCCCGCGCGCATTTTAAATGGCCAGATCTGTATGCAGGGCTCGACTAGCATACGCCACAGCAACTTCTCTGCCATGCATATCTTTCTGCATCAGCACAGCTCCTAGTCCTGCGTCACAGGCATCGGCATGAATAAAGAAAGGTAGAGCAAAGTCAGGAAAACTTAGTATAGGAGCTGATGTTATCCTTTGTTTCAGAAGGTCCATGGCGTCTTGGCAGGCACTGTCCCACACAAAAGGAGCATCATTCTTAGTGAGCGCGAACAGGGGTTCAGCATGGCGGGCATAGTCCTGTATAAACCGACGAAAATAGTCTGATAGGCCCAAAAACTGCCTCACTTGTTTCACATTGACAGGGGACAGAGACCTGCCAGTATCCCCGAGCAAGGTCAATCGTAGTCAAAAATTTCCCTATTGAAAGGAAGTCAAGGGACTCATCGACTCTTGGTAATGGATATGAGTCCTTCATGGTGAGCTGGTTCATTCCACGATAGTCCACACAAAATCGTGGTTCACCGCAAGGTTTCTGAACAATGACAACGGGGGCAGCCCAAGGACCTGTTGCTGGTTCAATAATGCCGTCGTTCAACATTTTTCCAATTTGATCCTCAATCAATTGCTTTTTGGCAGGGGAGGTTCGATAAAGGGGAAAGTGGACTGGCTTTGCAATCCCTGTGTCTATTGAGTGCTCAGTTAGCGATGTGCGACCCAGGCGACTATCGAAGAGTTCGGAAAAACTACCAAGGAGCTCTGATAGCTGTTCCTTCTCAGCATTATTTAGACATGCTCCTTCAATCTTTTCTTGAAGTGCGGAAGACGGGACTTCCATAACCAACAAACTACTTTCCGACTTATGCACTTCCTTGCCTTCCAGCTCCTCCATTACTAGAGGATCATTACCCATGACAACAGTTCTGGATGGGATGTGAATGGTGATGGAGGCACGCAACATGAAGTCCATCCCCAAGACCAAGGTTGAGGGTGGAACAAGCGTGGAACAATGGCAAACCAGTGATAAAAATGTTGTCCCATAAAGCCAAAAGCCAACCATGTCAGTCCTAAGGGTTGACATGCCCCACCATCTGCTAGTTGGATTGGGGGAGCAGACCAAGGTTTAACATTAACCTTTAGTTTGGCTTGATTCTGAACAATGTCCGCCTGCACTGCAGAAAGAGATGCACCAGTGTCAAGTGTAGCATCTAACACCAGGCCATGTAGGTTAACCTTAACTCTAAATGGAGTGTTCCAAAAAGAAGATGATGTGGGATCTTCCACATGGCAAAGGACAGGTTGTTCTGGGACAGCAGAAATAGTCGGTTGAGGCAAAATTACCTTCTGGAGGGAGGATTGCCTCTGCAAACCCCCTTTGGAGTTTCCCTTGTGCCTTACAAATGAATTCCCTTCCCCTGCATTGCTACTTTCAGGGTTGTTTGTATCCCCTGCATCAAGAGCAGGTTCCGACTGTACATTAGGGGACACATTTTGTTGTAAGCACACTCCGGAAAGTGAGTTGCAATCTGGACTTGTACGAGAAGTAAAGCCAGGGCGTGAGTACTTGTAACAGTAGGTTTCTTTGCCAAATTTAGCTTTACTCTGTATTAAAGGCAGTGAACATTTATTTGGTCCGAGGACCACATGGAGTTCATGAGCCCTCAGAAGAAGATACATGCCTGAAGAAACAGAAGTTCCATAGAGAGCAACTCTATACTTTTCAAGAGCATGTTTACAAAGAATGTCGGTTTGTTCTTGCTCTGGTGGAGGAGTTTTCCATTTCTTGAATTCACTTAGCATGTGAGCCACAAAAGTAGGAAGGGGCTCTTCAGGACTTTGTATACGGTCCAAGATACCTCTCATTATTTGTTCCTGGCTGTCGGAAGGAAAAAGACTTTCCTGAAGAAATCACAAAACTGGACCCACGTAACAACATGTGTGTCAAGGACAGAGAACCATTTCTTCGGTTCTTTAGCAAAAAAAATGTGGCATCTCAAGAAAAATTTGAGCATCGGTTAAATCAAGGGAGGTTCTATAAACATTGACCGATTGTAGCCAATCCTCAGAGCCAACATGTCCATCTCCCGCAAATGCAGGTGGTTCAAGCTTTGACTGGTGCAATACAGATGCAAGTGTTCTACTAGTGTTACTCACATCAGAAGAATTGTGTTGTGGTGAGAAAGGCACATTTCTGTGGGAAACATTAGTGGTCATACCTTGTAAAGGCACATGACCCGAAGGAATATGGTTCTGTGGCGTAGAGCTGGCCATTGGAGGTAGTTGTGAATGTGGCGCCGCAGGCGTGTCGACATCAGGACAGAAACGTCTTAATATACTCTGCTGTAGCTGGAGAGAATCGTTAAGGCACCGCTGCAGCACAGATACTTCTGCTTGTAGGAGTTCCACTTGAGTTTTCAGGCTCACTCGCTGTGGTAACTTTTGTCTCTGTCTGGGAGCAGAATCTGGCAAGGAGTAGGTCAAGTCAGTTTTACGGTCTGGGTAAAAAGCCATCACAGTAAATTTGCAGTCCCCAAAACAACAGTATAGCAGTTGTAGAATTCTAAATGTAACCAAGAAAAATATAAACCGCTAATAAAATGCACAGACTTTTAACACAACTTTTAACAAAATTCAATTTCACATCAACAATCCCTTAGAATTGGTAATGGTTGTAATACCTCACAAACCTTTATGTTCTTTCTTTTATAAAACATTATTTTCACCTCAGAAGACTTAAAGCAAGACAATATGTTGCTTTGAATGAAATAAATAAAAAAATAAAATGTTATTCGACCATGCAAATATGCCCACAATCAGAAATTTCTCTTTAGTCTAGCATTAGTAAACTCAGTTCACGATGAAGAAAAAGAAACTGTTCTCCAAAAGGTGTATTATCCTCTTAAGTGTTCACAACAGTTCCAATGCAGAAAGATGAAACAGGAACAATCTTTGCTGTTTGCTTGTTAAGTCAAGTTGTACGCACACACACAAAAATCGATCAGATCACTCCCTCAAAAACAAAATAATCCTTCGTTCTCAGAGGAACTATTTAAAAAAAAAATTTACCTTTAGCCTGTAATCAATATTAAAATGTCCAATGAAGCACAAAATGTAAAGGTTTCAAATTAATCCGCTGTCCTCGTCACATCAGAGAAATGTTGCATAATCCACTCACGAAGAAACACAGCTGTTCCCCGCGAACATGGCACCCAGTATTAGCAAGCTAATCTCACCAGATTCAACGATGCCAATTGAACACTTCCACAGCTCCCCAACTCACGAGCCGTTTAGGTTTAATCACCGAAGATTCGACATAGATGACGGATCCAGCTTCAGTTGTTCGGGTGCCAATTGTAACGCTCTAAACCGGATAACTGTTAAGTTCGTAAAATGAAAGAGATGGAAAACGGGAAAGTTGGTGATCCACACATTCAATGGCTGGTACACGACAATGCCCCCCCGCCCCTCTCATACATGAGATAAAACTCTTTCTTGGTATAACAAAAAAAATAAAGACAACTAATAGCAAGAAGGCAGAGACTTATCATCCATATGGTTCTCGTTAAACAGTCACGTTTTCCTTCTACGTCATCCCCATATAGCGTGCGTTATATATTAAGTGATCAGTCTCTTAAAGGGCACCTCACACCATAATGTAATGTATGCAAAATGGCTTTGGCCATTACAACAGGTCTGTTAAGAACAATACTTTTAATAAGATAGCATAACATTTTTTTAACAAACAAATCAATCTGAAATCAGCAGCACAGTAATTACTGACACAGTAAAAGGTAGGCTATTATAATAAAACAAGAACGAAAAAATGGCGCGGGGTTTATGTATATATGCCTTGTGTATATATTTGTGTATATATGCCTATATATATAAAATACATGTGTATATTATTTTGAAACACAAAATAAATGAGGCTGAAACATTAACAAACGTGCGTGTTTATTTTAGGACTTCCATCAGTGAACAAGCAGCCTACAAACGCTTAAAATAAATCACAGAAATAATAAATTTAAATAAGAAAGTAGCCTAAATAAGAATATTAAATATTAAATAAACATTTGTTGCAAAAATACCTAAAATCTCGCCCGGACCTCGTCCGGCAGCTCATCAGAATTACTGGCTCAAGGCAGACTGGAAACTGTCTTTTTTTCTCTTTCTCTTCCCCATTACACAGCTGCTTTTTTAATAGCAAAGTGATTACATTTATTTTCGTTTATAAAGTTAATTTAGAAACAAATTTGGAACACTTTTTATTTGTTAAATTCAAGTTGTTGTTTTTTTAAATAGCGACCAGGCGACCAGCGGCAGACAGATCAATTTAGCCTTTTCACGTCATCACGATTTGAATAAAAATCTATAGATACAGTATATAAAAACGTAAAGCATATCACAACATTAGGTAATTGTTTAACCTAGATAAATGTGTGCTATTAGGCGCATATCCGATCGCGGAGAGTGAAAGCTGGAGTGCCCTTTGCTTTAGTTTATTAATAAATAATCGAAAATGTCCTTACTTTTTTGCTTCCACCATGCAAGTGGGCCCGACTGTACTTCAGTAGTGTCTCTCAAATATTGCTCAATCCCTCTTTTTTTGCTGTCACTGTGTTAGTGGCACAGCAGTCTGATCTTCATTCATATTCAAGTGCGAATGAGAACCGTTTCACGGGGGATGCCAGGTGTATGAAAAAAAAAGAATATTCGAATCTATTATGTGTTTTCTTTGCATTTCAGTTCACAATTTTTGTATAAACACAGTGTGGAAAAGATCATAAAGAGCTATTTAAAGTGAATTTAAAAACAATAAATGTGTAGTTTAGTTACTACAGGAATTTAAAGGTTGAACTTTAATGCCTCTATGTTTCAGTTCAATTCATCAGAAGAGATCAGAGTCTAGCTGTGTGTCTGTGAAGAGTGACACATCTATGGATCCTCCTTGGAAGTTTAACAGTGGAGATTCACTGCCTGGTCTCAGGTATAACCTTTATATAAAAATATGATTATAGCATGACATTTTATTTTATCATGTATTTTATTGCATTTCAGTTCACAATTTTTGTATAAACACAGTGTGTAAAAGATCATAAAGAGCTATTTAAAGTGAATTTAAAAACGATAAATGTGTAGTTTAGTTACTACAGGAATTTAAAGGTTGAACTTTAATGTTTCTATGTTTCAGTTCAATTCATCAGAAGAGATCAGAGTCTATCTGTGTGTCTGTGAAGAGTGACGCATCTATGGATCCTCCTTGGAAGTTTAACAGTGGAGATACACAGCCTTTTCTCAGGTATATCATTTGTATAAAAATATGATTACAGCATGACTGACAGAGTAGGTGGCTGCAGTAAGCGCACAATGCAGGACATTCAAACAAACAAGCAGTTTAATTACAACAAGACTCTAAAAATGCAGGAGTAACCAAAGTAGCAATGACAGAACAATACACAGACAGAACTCAGTGTTTAAATATACAAGGGTAAATAAGGATCTGAATGAACAACATGAAACTGATGTTGTGTTTGACATTTCATACTATCATAATACTCTTAATATTTCTGCTGTATCCAGTATGTACTGAATAATAGCGAAAATGGCAGATCACAGGAATAAATATTATGTTCCAGGTTGTGCAGGAGATGTTAAGTGCAGGGATGGTTGGTGTCTGTATTTAGAAAGGCAAGGAAAACAAATAATGCGTTCTAATAAAATAAGGCGAGCGACTAAAGGGACACGGTTAGCTTGTTGCTGGCGCTAGCCTGTTACATTGCAGTAAATAAGATTTCACTTACCACATAAACAGAGTAAGGAGAGATGACTGCGTGGACGATGGCGAATGATTTACAGATCGAAAGTAAAAAGTTATTGTGCATTCAGAACGGCAGTTTCAAAGCCCCACATATTAATAGCAGCTCGAGCTCCGTAATTAAATATATATGTTCCTCCATTGTTTCCTTTCTGCTGTGTAAGCTATTGAAATGAGCCGCTCTGTGAAACAGCCAATCAGAGCAGAGCTCCTCATTAATATTCATGAAGCTTCCAAATAAGGCAATAACAGAGCATTTCATTCTAGGGACAAATCCTAGGGTTGTAAATGGAGCTGTAAAACCATTTCTAGAGATTTTTTGCCCTTTCCTATGCCATATACCTTCTATTTAGATATCAAAGAACAATTTAAAATATTGTATTAATGCATTCTGTGCCACCTTTGAATAATAATATTTAGGGGTGTGCATTGGCACTGCCCTCACGATTCGATTCGATTACGATTCACCAGGTAATGATTCGATTCAATTCGATTCTACGATGCATTGCGATGCATCAAAATTCTACTGCACACAAGGCAAATTTTTCATCAGTCATGAGGCAATACAAGCCGAAATGTGCCCAGATGTCCACTTTCCAAGCTTTGGGCGCGTTTCTAACCTGTTCACACATGAGTTTAAAATATTCTATCTAACCCCAAAGAGTGAGTTTTTTTAGGCGACGGTTATTTTTGAATGTTTCGCATTACTGTTTACATGGCGACGCGTCATGTGACACACCGCAGCCACAATAGCACTGTAAGACACATGGATCGCTTTTATTTCGTTTTCCCTTTTTTATTATTGATATTCACAAGCACGCTCGCTATATTATGAAATATCTGATATTCCGATTTCGAAATATGTGCAAGAAAATGTATTTAAAAGTTGAAATACTTTTATAATGACCGCATTAGTTAATCTATACCGGGTGATGGGCGCCGCCATGTTTGTTCGCGCTGAATCCGAGCTGTGGAATTTACAACACGCAAATTCATCCTCTCCTCCCGAAAGACATTAAAGTAAGTCTCCGGTGAGCTGGGAGAAGAGGAGAGTGAATGTTATAGTTACCTACATAATCTGTTTATGATATCAATAAAATATGTTGTCAGAATATATTTGTAGGATCATTATTGCTTCTTCTATAGACATCAGTGTGTGTTTTACAAACTATAAATGTATGGTTTTGCTAGTACTTATGTGTATTTAAATGTCTGAAACCTAAAATAAGCATTATATGGTTGAAAACACTGAATAGTTGTGATAATATGACAAGCGCTCAACGCGTCCGATCTGGCTCAGCGCCAGCCAACGCGCCAAAACCGATTTGAATTTAGCAGCTGATGACGTGATGCAGCAAACGTTCGAATCACACCGGTGTGATACGCTTCAGGGACCAGCCAAGACAAATCACACCGGTGTGATCGTACGTTCTGAAGGGTTAATAACCCGTCTATCGCAGTCATCTCCCTCCGCCTCAGCCATCTTGCTCATTGTTGTTGTTTTTCCCCGGAACCGGAAGTATTTGAAACTTCACAACTTTATTTTCCGCCAGAAAATAAACAGTGACATAATCGATTATGGCACTTTGCCGCATCGATGCTGAATCGTTTATGCCCCGCATCGCGATGCATCGCCGAATCAATTATTGTTGACACCCCTAATAATATTATTGCAGAAATATAAAATATAAATAAGATGTAATATGTGACCCTGGAACTAGGGTTGCTCATGCCTTTGACGATAACAAGACGATTATTATTATTATCTTTCAAAAAGGCGCCTAACTTTAGCGATGCAGCGGGGAGAGTCGGTTCTAGGATGCTTTAGGAACTTGCCGCAGTATAAACACCAGCATAGAGTGGCCGTGTCGCAGCCGTAACGTGCCGCAGACGTGTGCAGTGAAAATGGGTAAGAGATTTATTCATCATACAGTGTAGATAGATTAACTGATTATAACAAGAGTGTTTTTTTTTTAAAAGCGCAACTCACACTAGGCAAAGATTAGTCAGTGATGATGTTCTTTGATAATGTAAATGTTCTTTGTTCATTTTTGAAGCTGCTTTTTAAGAAAATGTAATCATTATACACTGCTCAAAAAAATAAAGGGAACACTAAAATAACACATCCTAGATCTGAATGAATTAAATATTCTTATTAAATGCTTTGTTTCTTTACTAAACTTTGTTCTTTACATAGTTGAATGTGCTGACAACAAAATCACACAAAAATTATCAATGAAAATCAAATTTATGAAATCAAATTTATTTTATTTTGAACACTTAATTTTATTGATTTGAAGTCACACTCAAAATTGAAGTGGAAAAATACTCTACAGGCTGATCCAACTTTGATGAAATGTCCTTAAAACAAGTCAAATTGGGGCTCAGTAGTGTGTGTGGCCTCAACATGCCTGTATGACCTCCCTACAATGCCTGGGCATGCTCCTGATGAGGTTGCGGATGGTCTCCTGAGGGATCTCCTCCCAGACCTGGACTAAAGCATCCGCCAACTCCTGGACAGTCTGTGGTGCAACGTGGCGTTGGTGGATGGAGCGAGACATGATGTCCCAGATGTGCTCAATTGGATTCAGGTCTGCGGAACGGGCGGGCCAGTCCATAGCATCAATGCCTTCTCCTTGCAGGAACTGCTGACACACTCCAGCCATATGAGGTCTAGCATTGTCTTGCATTAGGAGGAACCCAGGGCCAGCAGCACCGGCATATGGTCTTACAAGGGGTCTGAGGATCTCATCTTGGGACCTAATGGCAGTCAGGCTACCTCTGGCGAGCACATGGAGGGCCCTCCAAAGAAATGCCACCCCACACCATTACTGACTCACTGTCGAACCGGTCATGCTGGAGGATCTTGCCGGCAGCAGAAGGCGTTCTCCACGGCGTCTCCAGACTCTGTCATGTCTGTCACATGTGCTCAGTGTGAACCTGCTTTCATCTGTGAAGAGCACAGGGCGCCAATGGTGAATTTGACAATCTTGGTGTTCTCTAGCAAATGCCAAACGTTGGTGTTGGGCTGTAAGCACAACCCCTACCTGTGGACGTTGAGCCCTCATACCACCCTCATGGAGTTTCTGACCGTTTGAGCGAAACATGCACATTTGTGGCCTGCTGGAGGTCATTTTGCAGGGCTTTGGCAGTACTCCTCCTGTTCCTCCTTGCACAAAAGTGGAGGTAGCGGTCCTGCTGCTGGGTTGTTGCCCTCCTACGGCCTCCTTCATGTCTCCTGATGTACTGGCCTGTCTCCTGATACTGCCTCCATGCTCTGGATACTACGCTGACAGACACAGCAAACCTTCTTGCCACAGCTCGCATTGATGTGCCATCCTGGATGAGCTGCACTATCTGAGCCACTGGTGTGGGTTGTAGACTCTGTCTCATGCTACCACTAGAGTGAAAGCACCACCAGCATTCAAAAGTTACCAAAACATCAGCCAGAAAGCATAGGAACTGAGAAGTGGTCTGTGGTCACCACGTGCAGAACCACTCCTTTATTGGGGTGTCTTGCTAATTGCATATAATTTCGACCTGTTGTCTGTCCACCTGTCCATATGCACAACAGCATTGGAAATTGATTGTCAATCAGTGTTGCTTCCTAAGTGGGCAGTTTGATTTCACAGAAGTGTGATTGACTTGGATTTACATTGTGTTGTTTAAGTGTTCCCTTTATTTTTTTTTGAGCAGTGTATTATCCAGCATTGCCCAGTCAGTAGGATAACAGAGGTAGGAAAATGTGGTTTAGGCTAAATTAAATACGATATATCTGAATCCATCTGTAAATAGTAAACATAAACATTCACCTCAGTAACATCTATATGCGTTAATTAGAATTACGGTGCGATAGTATGGTGCTAAACACACGCACTTGAATTACATGCGTACCGCTTCTCCACATTCTATGAACTGAACTACACCATGAACTGAAGACAATGATCAGACATACAGCGGTAACATTATCGCAACATGACGGGGAAAAGAAAGATACATTCATTTACATTCATGCACGCGCATTTACCACTCACTGAAGATAACGGATAGAAGAGAATGAAACTGAAAGGAAACTTGAACCTTTCTGGCAGAACAACCATCGGTACATGCACAACTAAGGCACATAACCAAAAACAAAAATACCCCTACAAAACGAATAAGCAATTTATTCTATAGATAATTAAATAACTTAGCACGATAGTATCGTGTATCAGCAATCTCACAGGCTGACGATAGAACAATATGAAAATTGAGCATATCTCCCAACACTACCTGGATCACAAAACCAGTCCTAAGTAGCACAGGTATATTTGAAGCAGTAGCCAACAATACATTGTACGGGTCAAAATTATAGATTTTTCTTTTATGTGAAAATCATTAAGATCATGTTTCATGAAGATATTTTGTAAATTTCCTACTGTAAATATATTAAAACTTAATTTTTGATAAGTAATATGCATTGCTAAGACCTTCATTTGGACAACTTTAAAAGTGATTTTCTCAATATTTTGATTTTGTTGCACCCTTAGATTCCAAATATTGTCCTATCTTAACAAATCAAATATCAATGAAAAAGCTTATTTATTCAGTTTTCAGATGATGTGTAAATCTCAATTTTGAAAAATTGACCCTTATGTCTGGTTTTGTGGTCCAGGGTCACATATATAAAATAAGTAAATATAAACATTTTTGGAGTTAACAGAATTCAGTCTCTAAAAAGAAAAGCAAACAGACCGATTTGTTGGTAGAGAATATTTACATTAACTAGGGAGTAAAACCTAAAGCAGTTGCTTTCAACACAATCTACCCACCTTTTTTTCTAAATTTCTCATCAGATTTAAAGGCATTGATTTTCAATAAAAATAAATACTTGAAAAGTAAAAAAAAAAAAAAAAAAAGGTTTATTAATAATAAAGTGTTTTTGTTTAGTTAGTGGTAGGTGTAGGCAGTGCCACATTAAGCCTTTGTGGGGCCCTGGGCAAACATAGCTCTCAAGCCAGCAGAGTTTATTTGGAGAAAATTTGAGTTAAAGTTGTCTGAAGATTAAAAAAATAAAATCACCAAGCAATGTTGCATATTTTCTTCCAAATCTTTTCTTAATAATAATTATTATATTATTTATCTCAATATAGCATTTTTTTATTTTATCTTTTTATTAAAAATAAAAACAAAGATGAAAATAAACAGTAGTTTAATAAAGACTAATTCCGTCTTTTCTTTTAATGTTTCATTAACTTTGAGACAGATCTATATTAAGACCTACTGTAATGCATGGATCTAATGTTACACATCAGATATTTCCCCAACCTATAACTAAATGTTCATGTAAGACATAGCAGATTATGCTTGTGTGAATCTCAGCATATTTCGCAATAATGTACTTTATAGGGAGATCGCATGCACTTGGAAAGGCGCATCTTAGTGCCTTGAAATTGTCAGTCGGTGCGACCATTTTGTTTTATCAACATGAGTTCTAAAATTATATTTCACTGGTTTGGACTTGTGTCATCGAGAATTCAATATGAATATTTACCAAACTGGAATGATGCACTTTGCAACAAAAGTCCTACAACTTGTGGTTAAAAGCAACAGTGGCTCAGAAGAGAGCAGAGAAAAAAGGTACTTCTCTCAGAAAAAGTATAAATAAAGATTATTTTAGACAGTTAATTACAATCTGGAGCAGAGTCTTTTTTTTTTTTTTTGTATGACCTAGGTGGTCATACAGCATATGCTTGCAAATATGGTTGCATTCTGTATAGCTTTCATACAGAACGCTTTATCATATACACAATGTATTATCAGGCCCTGGGCTGCAGTCCCTATTGCCCATTACGATACTATGGCCCTGGATTTAGGGAGGGCTTTGTTCCAGGAAGCATCCATTGAATAATTTTAATAAATGTTATAATTTACACTGAATGTTATTTCATGCTCTTTTACAATGTACTACAGTACATTATAGTGCCACCTATCTACTATTTACACTTAGCCTATTGGTAAAAAAAAAAAAATGTTGCTATTCTAGTGTAAGTAGAATTGATCATTTGCACATAGTGTAACTATAATATATCATGTTTTCCACTTTTTATCCCTTTGTAAAAAGAATGGTTAGCACATTTATTTGTAAGGTTACAGCCTCAACAGCTGTGCTGAATTAACTTCACTGTTGCATAATATAAAAAGTTATTTGTTGCTTATTGTGTACTGTTTCACACACAATTTTTAAAAAAGTAGTAAGCAATATGTATTGTGGAATCACAGTAAACAGTAAGTTAGTGTGCCTTTCTAAACACAGCATGTGTCAAAATACAACATACAATGACAGGGACTGAACTGAAATCTTCAACCTCTTAATGTTGTATATAACAGTCTGTGCAGGTTTATTCTTCGCTGTCCTTTTAGAACTCATCATTGTTTTATGTTTCACCAATTGTCCTGGTTTACTCCATCCTCTAGACATCATTTTCATTGGTTATTGTTTATTTACAAATGCATACACTTTATATAAATATTTAATTCCAGTCAGCTCTTCTTATAGTTTACGCCATGCTGATCAAACATTTTTGTTGTCCTTAAAATTAATATAGAAAGTTGCAGATTTTCTTTTAAATATAAAGCACCTTATGATTGGAATAATTTGCCAGTTTCTATTCAATCCTTAACTTCTTTTTATATGTTTAGAAATGCTCTTGTACATTATTTACAGAATACTTGTATTTGTTTCTGATTTTTGTTTGCATATTGTTGAATATTTTTATTTCAGTAGAATAATGTGAAAGATGCAGATTGTTGTGTGTTTAGACAGCTTTTTCAGAGTTTGTGTATATGTGTGTGGGTGAATTATTGTGTTATCTTGTTTTTGTATTTACTTTATGGTATTGATGTTTTACTGCATTGATGCAGTTGTATTACTGCACTGCTGTATCTGCCATTTGTCTATATATTTGTGAACATTGAGCACCCCCTCGAAAATGAGATGATTCATCTCAAGGGGCTTATCCTCTTAAAAATAATAACAAATATAAATATAACTGTGACCGTGACTTTTAATATTGTATTAGGTCACATGGTCTGGTCTCAGGTATTCAAATGTGATCTGAGCATATGATACAGAATAAGACTTAAGAAGTAAAAGTACTTATTAACTTTTTTATTTTACAGAAATGAGGTCCTCAACATTTTTAGATCAAATCTGATGAAGAAGTTTGAGCATCTATATGAGGGAATAGCGATGCAGGGAAAGCCAACACTCCTGAATGAGATCTACACAGAGCTCTACATCACAGAGAGTGAGAGTGGAGAGATCAGTAATGAGCATGAGGTGAGACATATTGAGACACAATCCAGGAGAACAGCAACAGAGGACACAGCCATCAAATGCAATGACATCTTTAGACCTTTACCTGGACAAGACAAAGCCATCAGAACTGTGCTGACAAAGGGAGTCGCTGGCATTGGAAAAACAGTATCTGTGCAGAAGTTCATCCTGGACTGGGCTGAAGAGAAAGAGAATCAGGACATCCAGCTCATATTTCCACTTCCTTTCAGAGAAATCAACTTGATGAAGGACAAAACACTCAGTCTTTCAGATCTTCTTCATGTCTTTTTCCCTGAAACTAAAGAAATGGAAATATCCAGTGATGAATATAAAGTGTTGTTCATCTTTGATGGTCTGGATGAGTGTCGTCTGTCTCTGGACTTTAAGAGCAAAGTCAAACTGTGTAATATATCTGAATCAGCCTCAGTGGATGTGCTGCTGATGAACCTCATTGAGGGGAATCTGCTTCCCTCTGCTCTCATCTGGATCACCTCCAGACCAGCAGCAGCTGATCTCATCCCCTCTGAGTGTGTCCATCGAGTGACAGAGGTACGAGGATTCAATGAGCCACAGAAGGAGGAATACTTCAGGAAGAGAATCAGTGACCAGAGTCTGGCCAACAGGATCATCTCACACCTGAAGTCATCAAGGAGCCTCTACATCATGTGCCACATCCCAGTGTTCTGCTGGATCTCAGCCGCTGTTCTAGAGAAGATGTTGAGTCAAGCAGAGAGTGGAGAGATTCCCAAGACTCTCACTCAAATGTACACACACTTCCTGATCCTCCAGACCAACATCAAACATGAGAAGGACTATGAGAAGAAGGTGACAGATGAAGACATGATCCTCAAACTGGGGAAACTGGCTTTTCGGCAGCTTGTGAAAGGAAACCTGATCTTCTATGAGGAAGATCTGAGAGAGAGTGGCATTGATGAGACAGAAGCATCAGTGTACTCAGGATTGTGCACTCAGATCTTCAGAGAGGAGTTGGGCTTGTATCAGGGGAAAGTCTTCTGCTTTGTTCATCTGAGCATTCAGGAACATCTAGCAGCTCTATATGAACACCTCTCCTTTATAATCAAAAACAAAGAAAGTCTTTTCTCTTTCTCAAACTGGACGTGGTTAATACCTAAGCTGCATCAGAGAGTTGTGGATGTGGCTTTACAGAGTAAGAATGGACATCTGGATCTTTTCCTGCGGTTTCTTCTGGGTCTTTCACTGGAGTCCAATCAGGCTCTCTTACGAACACTACTGACACAGACAGGAAGCTGCTCAAAAGAGGAAACGGTTCAGTACATCAAACAGAAGATTCAGGAGAATCACTCTCCAGAGAGATCCATCAATCTGTTCCACTGTCTGAATGAACTGGGAGATGATTCACTGATGCAGGAGATCCAAGATTATCTCAAATCTGGAGAAATAAGAAAAACCAAACTCTCCTCTTCACAGTGGTCAGCTCTGGTTTTTGTGTTGCTGACATCAGAGCAGAAGATGGATGTGTTTGACCTGAAACAGTTTATTGGAGAACAACATACAGCAGATGAAGTTCTCCAGAAGCTGCTGCCTGTGGTTAAAGAATCCAGATCAGTTCGGTAAGTAACACTGAAAACTATCACTCCACTATCAAAACATTATCACATTTATGATTCTATCATGTGCTTTCTTACCAAAGAAATAAAATCCTACAGAATCACATTTTTGACAGAGAGCAGGATGTGTGAGAGACACTTAATAAACCAGCTGAGGAGGTTTTTTATGTGTCTGTGTGAGAGCTGAAGAATGTAGAGCACAGTGTAAATGTGAGGAGGGTAAAAAATGACAGCTAATAGAATTGAGTGTTTGCCCTGTAATGGTGTTTGAGTTAATGATTTGCTGTCTGTATGGGTTGTATGAAAATTTCCACATTTAATTTCTTTAATTGGTGGTGGCTGGCAACTTTTTTTCAAAAACACTGGTGGGAAAAGAGTTTGGTAATCTGTACAGGTTTGGTTATTGTAATGTCACAGATGAAGGTTGTGCTGCTGTACATAGGGAATAACTAATGATTGGTCATCAGAGTCTGAATCAGAATCTGAAACAGTTGGCAGTTAGGTCCAAGTCAAAAACAACAAAACCAATTGTAATAATTATACAATTGTTTTATAATTTATAATTAATAATTGCTCAGCTGGACAAACCACTTGTAGAAACTATAGACTTTAAAAAATATGGACTTAGTGTCCGTGACATCACCCATAGGTTTCTGAAGAGCGTTTTTGAAGGTCATAGTGGGTGGGAGTCAGCTGTCGCCATATTGGAATCATTTCACCGTGCGTCACAGATAATCGAAAATGGGCAAAGAGGCGGGACGTAGGTGGAGCTGGTAGCTGAAACCATGCCCGACTAGCATGACAGTGGTTACAGCAGCAGCAATCCCCCGTTACTCAAGTGGCCACGCCCTTAATTATGCAGAACTTTAAGGCTTAATATAACTTAAACGGATGAGTTATAAAAAAAATTCACTCCCCTCACAGTTGACATGAAGAGCAAAATTAGCTATATAAGCCAAAACCACTTTTTGTACCAGGCTGTAAACATTTTTTTTTTTTCTGATGTAAAGTTAGGCATTTTAACATAGGGAGTCGATGGCATTGACTCCATTTTGGAGCCAGTCTCTAGCGGCCAGTTGATAAATTGCAGTTTAAGTCACTTCCGGGTTGTTTTTTATATAGAGAGAGTGGAAGGTTGCCGCTTGGTAGAAACACACTCTTTTCTCTCTAAATGCAGCAGACACTTTCTTATTAGTCTCGCGTAGCCAGACCTTCAGACTGATGGCTGAACGTCGCAAATGTGTATAACAACAATGGCGTCTGCATAAGCATCTTTTAGCAAAACGCAGAGTAAATCAGTCTGCGCTTTGTTTCCCAGCAGACCGAAAATAAACGCGACACTCGCATCTCCCGGAAATCCGATCAAATTCAACTAATCAGATGACGACTTCGACATTCCTGAAGTGTTTCCAGTTAAGTGTACCATATGTATCAGAAGTTTAGCCAACGTTCCGTGGGCGTGACATCTAAGGCTGAGACTACTTTCTTATTAACACTAACTTTTATTGGACTATTTACTTTTTAACATTAAATACCTCTTTTGTGCAATATAATGCACAGTTATTATGTAAAGTACTCGTATAGTTTGTCTTAGGTTGTGTATGTATAGTCAATTATTTATAGTACATGCATAGTCAGATTATCGCTTTCAGTTAGTTATTTATAGGTTTAAAAATTGTTCTTACGTCTAGTTTTGTATGTTTATATTTATGTTTATTTATGTAGCACCCTAGTCCTGCGAGACATGACATCTCATTCCACTGTATGTCCACACATGTAGCAGAATGACGATAAAGCTTGACGTGATATAATGGACCTCTATGGTGGCCGCAAGTTTGAACTTTCAAAATGCAGTTTTAATGCATCTTCAAAGGGCTTTTAACGATCACAGATCTAGCGAAATAATCGGTCATTTTTAGAAAAAAAAAATGTATATACTTTTTAACCTCAAATGTTCATCTTGTCTAGCTCTGCGTCTTTTTCAGACTCAACATTGTTCCCAACAGTGCTAAAAAAAAGCTAACCTAAGTTACCAACAATTGGAAAGCTGTATGTGAGATGCCATCTTATCTTGCCAACAACTCTGCCTGGGAAATGCAGTTTAAATTGTCCACTGGTTACATGTGACTCCAGCCCAAAGGCATAAGATAAACCCTAAATAATCTGATCTCTGTAATAAATGTGAAGGATTTGAGGGAACCCTAATTCATTGTTTTTGGAGTTGTATGAAGATCCAATAATTTTGGAAGGGTGTCCTGAAGAAACTTGAGAATATATTCCACTGTCCATTACAACTCTGACCAAAAGCACGTCTTCTAGTTATAAGTCAGGATTTTCCCTTCAAATTTCAAGGGATTCACCTTCGTCAAATTCTGTTATACTGTGCTCGCAAGTGCATGCTTGTATGTTGGATAACAGATCAAACTCCGTCAATAACTCAGTGGATAAACAATTAAAGCTTGTATTCCCCATGAAGCCTTTTCTACTGCCCTAAAGGAAAAAAAACATTCAATTTCTTTAAGATATGGGACCCTTCACTGATTTATCTTGGGGTGAAAGAAACACCCCCCAAAAAAGGGGTTAAAGGGGTTAAGAGGCTACCCTATTGTACTGTATTTTAATGGCTATACTGTTTTGTTGTTCCTAGTTTTATTTTCCATTTTTATTTATTTATTTTTGTATTATTATTATTTATTAATTTCTTATAAATATATTTTAATAATTTATGTAATAAATTATGTTCATGTCCATATCATTTGTTTATGTATTGTTAAATCTACACAGCTTGTATCAATGTTTTTATGCTTTTGACTTATAAAAAACCCATGTCAAAACCTGCAATTAAAAAAAAGTGATGCAGGACGATTTAGAGGAGAAAATGAGATGGGAGTTTTTAACTCTTGAACTGGACATGCACAGAGTATGCATCACAGAGCTAGATATTTTAAACATTTAAAAAGTATGTATTGTCACACCCCTGGACAATTTAGTTGGTTTCTCCCATCTCCCCCGCTGCTCTGTGTATTTTGGTTCCTGCTTAATTTCCCACACCTGTGTATCCCAATCATTGTGTCTTTATAAGTTTGTGTCTTTGCTTTGGTTCTTGTCGGTCTTTGATGTTATCCCTTAATGTTACCACTCCGTGTTCCTGTGTCTGCCTGTTTCCCATTGGATTTATTAAATGTACGTCTTTTATTTACGTCGTTGTTCGTGTGTTCCTGCCTAGATTGTGACATGTATATTGTCAATTTTAATATAAGGCCATTTTTTCCTCTGCTGGGATCATTAAGAGCACTATAAGGATTCATTTAAACTCTATTTTCAAACTCGGGGACACCATAGAAGTCCACTATATGGAGAGAAATCCTGGGTAACACTTTATAATAACTATCCGTTATAACTAGTTAATAGACCATTAATAAACTGTTAGTTAATGAGTAATAAATGACTTGTTAAATAACAGTTAATAGTTTAATTATTTATAACTGTGCCTTATAGATAGCCAATATATAGCTTACACGCTGTTAGTTAACAAGTTATAAATGACTTGTTAACTGTATTTTAATGATTTATAACTATACCTAATAAATTAGTAATAGATCATGAACAAGCTGTTAGTAAATTACTTACTAAAGACTTGTTAAGTATCAGTTAATAGTTTATATATGTTATTGGGACGTTATTCTAAAGTTGCAACTATTCTTCATTTATTAACTGTTAGTAAATGAGGAATAGTTGCAACTTTAGAATAACGTCCCAATAACATACATAAGCTAATAACTAACACTTAACTAATACATTAACTCATACTAATACCAGCGACTTTGTACTTTGTAGAACAGCCAATGGATGGAACAAGTTCAAGCTACAGAAATTTGATGTGATATTTAAAATACACAATTTTTGTACCTCAATCTTGTTCAACCCATAGGCTTTTCTGAGGTTTGGGCACTTTTTGTGCTAAATATGAAAACAAAATGCCATTGGCATTATTGATATGAACATGTTTTATCACACCTTGGACCCTCTATACTGAGTGAACCAGCGGCGATCCATTTGCTGTTCTACCATGTTTCACTTTTATTAGTAGATGGTTAACAAACTATGAACAACTGATCTGTAAAGTGTGAGTTAATGTATTAGTTAAGTGTTAGTTATTAGCTTATGTATGTTATTGGGACGTTATTCTAAAGTTGCAACTATTCCTCATTTACTAACAGTTAATAAATGAAGAATAGTTACAACTTTAGAATAACGTCCCAATAACATATATAAACTATTAACTGATACTTAAAGTCTTTAGTAAGTTATTTACTAATAGCTTGTTCATGATCTATTACTAATTTATTAGGTATAGTTATAAATCATTAAAATACAGTTAACAAGTCATTTATAACTTGTTAACTAACAGCTTGTAAGTTATCTATTGGCTATCTATAAGGCACAGTTATAAATAATTAACAAACTATTAACTGTTATTTAACAAGTCATTTATAACCCATTAACTAACAGTTTATTAATGGTCTATTAACTAGTTATAACAGATAGTTATAAATAATTAACAAACTATTAACTGCTATTTAACAAGTCATTTACATTTACATTTAGGCATTTGGCAGACGCTTTTATCCAAAGCGACTTACATTGCTTTACATTTTTTTTAAGTACTTGCAATCCCTGGGATCGAACCCATGACTCTGGCATTGTTACTGCCATGCTCTAACCACTGAGCTACAGGAAATTTATAACCCATTAACTAACCGTTTATTAATGATCTATTAACTAGTTATAATGGATAGTTATTATAAAGTGTTACCAAATCCTGAAATTCTTTCCTCAAAAACATAATTTCTTTACAACAAGAGTCATATCTGTAAAATTTTGTTCTGGAAGTAAACTTCTTTAAATGACTTAAGCCTCCTCAGAAAATAGTGGCAGCTCTGGTCCTTTTAATAATTAGAAATTATACAACAGTTATTTCTGGCCCTTGAATCTGATTGGCTCTTTTTAAGTTTAATTTTAGTTCTTTTTAAATTTAATTTATTTTATAAATACAATAAATTTTTTTTTATGTGAGAATGTAGTTGTTTTAGATAGAGAAAGGTTTTTTACAGGTCATCTGTGCTCCAAATTATAAACCCTATCGGATAAACACAGTAATATCGCTGTTTGTTTTTTTCTGTACACAGACTATGTGAATGTTATTTCACTGCTCAGTCTTGGGAGAGTTTGTCATCAGTTCTACAATCCTCGAACTCCCTCCTGAGAGAGCTGGACCTGACTAACAATGACCTGCAGGATTCTGGAGTGAAGATGCTTTCTGATGGACTGAAGAGTCCAAACTGTCAGCTGGATATATTGAGGTAAATTATTTTTGATAAAATAAATAAAAATGCGGAGTGTGATTATCAAATTGTAAAGTTTGTGATGTAAAAACACAGCACAACACAATGTTCATTTACATGCAAGAAGCTCATGAACTAGTATTTTTTAGTGTTTCGGAATGGCTCGGTTCACAGTAAATACTGCTTTACATGAACTCAGGTTGCAATTGCTGTGAGTTCGGGTCACTTATAGCATGGATGTGAAAATGCAACACGCATCTAATATCTTTCCAACCTTGTTTTATTTGATTGGCTGTCTACATCATTGTGACTTTCACAAGCGCTGTTAGACAGCTGAGGCATAACAGCCTTAAAAATTCATGCATGGATAACGGCAGCATTAACTAAATGTTAGTTCATGTTTAATGCATTAACATTTATGGATAAATTGAAATCAAACAGCGTCTTTTAGAAGGTACAGTATATCTTGTCTGTTTTATGTTCTTCCCTTTCCTTCTTCTCTTTCTCCTTTTGTGACTTATACACAGATTAATAAAAAAATAAGAACCCAAAACCCACAAACAACATTTGTAGAGCAATTCCTAAAGAAATGCTCAAACTCCAAAGAGTTCACTCTCCATCCAGAAACAATTATTAGATTAAAAGGTCAACATTACCATAACAACAAACCTAACCCGAATAAGGAGGACACTCTTGCAGCATGTGCAATGGTTTGTAATTTGATGATTTGTCATTGTGTCACTTGTGTCAATACTAACTCATTACACCACCCATACACTAACATCAACTAATGGCTTGTTAAAGTTGATTTTGACATGACTTTAATTGAGGGGGCCCAATTCCTAATGAATTCACTGTTAACTACTTATGAAACGCAGCTCATGATTTATGTTCTACTTTGAAATACACATGTACTAGGACAGTGAGTATTCAGCTTGGATAAGAGGTGGATTGGATTCTGTGTGGATTTTCAAGAAGTTAGAGAGCAGATGTGCAGGATCATCATGGCTGTGTCTGAAAGGAGAGTGAACTCTATGCAGTTTGAGCATTTCTTTAGAAATTGTTCTACAAATGTTCTTTGTGGGTATGGGGTTCTTATTCTTTATTAGTCTGTGTATGAGTCACAACAGGGTGAATTCAAATGGAAAGAGAAGAACAAAACAGACAAGATCAGTCATTGATGTATTTAGTAATTTCTACATTTTATGAGGAATAATGTTTATAAACAAAGCTGAAGATGTCAAATGCTCAAATTATGATATGTTAGTAGTATTAAATTATTTCAATTATTTTCAAAGTCATTGTATGTATTAAAATATTTCTTATTCCTTCTAAAAATGCTGTTTGATTTAGTTTACCCATAAATGTTAATTAAAGCTAACTATCAGCATTAAGAATATCATATATTGAGGGGCAGTACGAGTGTAGCTGTAACGAAGGAGGTCTGGGAGACAGACTTTCGGATCCAAATGCAGGCTTTATTAGAAGGCGTGGTACACAGACAGGGTCAATCACCGGCAAACAACAACAACGAGGATAATCCAAAGAGTAGTCAAACACAGGCAGAAGGTCGGGGCTGGCAGTGAGAATCAAAACACGGGGAGGAGTCCAGGAATCAAACACAGGGAAAACAAACACGGAAAGAAACGCTCGGAAATAAAGACCATACGGAACAATAAGACTTCGCGAAGAGCTGTGTGTGTGAGTGGCTTAAATGCATGAGGGTAAATGTGAAGCAGGTGTGTGCAGCAATCAGTGCAATGGAAAACGAGGAGCAGGTGTGTGCAGTGATTGGTGCAGTGGCTTATGGGGATTGCAGTCCAGAATGTGTGTGCAAGAGTTCATAAAGACAGGATAGACCACATACGTGACAGTAGCTCTTTACATCAGGAATGTCCTTAACCTTGCAAACTGATGTGTCAGACTTTCTCTTCAGTGCACCATCTGGTGCACCCTTGCCATGACTTGACAACAAACTGAAAACATTGGCAGTGCATTTTTCACTTTTTGCCTAAAATTGTATTATTATTTTAATGTTTTAATTTAATTACTGTATTAAAAAAAGGTATAAAATCTTTGGCAAAAATTTGATTCCATCAACTGAAAAAACAAAAACAATGACAAAAAGATTATAATGTAAGGAGAGTTAATCATGATGTTTGTATTAGTTTATTCACAAGGTCATCACTGGTGTTCACATGAGTTCAAACACCAGTAATGATTTTCATTAAAAATACATTTTGTAAATAAAAAACAAAAGCTACAATCAAACCACAAGTTGCAAATCATGCTATACGCTCTGCAGTATGGTATTTTATAACCTTATTAAAATGGGTTATAATATCAGTGTCCTCAACAGTAGCCTTACATTAAGTTATGAGACAATTAAGAATATTCCTGATTACTAAAAAAGAAACAGCATGTCTTGCCATGTGATTTTCTTGGTGTATCTACAAGACATTGGATTGTCTGATTGTCAAACTAATGCTATGTGAACTATTGTTGTGTTTGTAGGTTATCTGGCTGTATGGTGACAGAGGAAGGCTGTGGTTATTTGTCTTCAGCTCTAAGTTCAAACCCCTCACATCTGAGAGAGCTGGATCTGAGCTACAATCACCCAGGAGATTCAGGCGTCCAGCTGCTCTCTGAAAAACTGGAGGACCCAAAATACACACTGGAAAAACTCAAGTATGTTATTTCAAGCATAAACAGACCTCTAGGCTCATTCTTCCTACTGGTTGCACCGGTGCAACTAACTTTCTTAGTTTTTCTAACTTATTCTTGTCCCAGAATATTATTTGGTCTCTCTTTTTTGCTACAGCATGGCATTAATCCATGCATGAATAGTTTCTCTTTTATCATAGATTGTAGTTATATGTTAACATATTTCAGAAATCTCACACTCTTTAGTTTCTGCATGGGCATCTTGAAAGTCAGTGAAACCAATTAGGATTGTCTGCTTTTACTCCTATAAATTATAAATGAATAAGATGAGGCATGGCATACACCATGTGTTGTGTTGTATATTAACTAATTATAGAAAGTTTAGCAAACACTGTAGAATGAAAAAAACAAAATAGTAACAGAAAACCTTAATAGGATATTGTGAGGTAAACAGCAAAAATAGTGTTTTAAAAATGAAAACAAAAAGAAAAGTAAGATCTAATTATTTTTATCCCCCCCCCCCCTCCCAAAAAAAAATAAATAATAATTCACCTTCTCTGGTATAAGAAGTGGTCTTTTACTTAACCCTTAAGCTCTCCTTGGGGTCGGGCTGACACCACTGGAGTTTTCCTTCATTTTTTTATAAAGTTCCCTTAATCTCAGGGGCATGAGACTCTGTGACTTTAACTAAATAATCAATCTAAAAACACAAAAAAAATCCGGACTTAATTCGGTTGTTCTAAAGGTGTGTAAAAAAAAATTTATAGTTTCCTCTCCTTGGTGTCAGATTGACCCCACATTGAAAATGAATGGGAAAAGTAAAAAAAGCTTCTTCTTTTTTTCATTTCGTTTGTCCAAAAAAAGTAGTAAATCCAGTTTAAATCTAAAATAATTAACATTTAAATAAAGGCCTGGTCCTACAGCATAAACTCAAAGTGGAATGAACTTTCTATCTCTCACACACACAAACACACACTCACACACTCACAAACACACACATGTGTGTAACTGCAACAGGGAGCATTTATATAGAAATTGGCATAAAAAATCAACATATCTGCTATAAATCTGAAAATGTTCATACATAAATGAAAGACTGGTACTAGAGCATAAATGCAACATGGAACATGCATGTTGACTCTCACACACACCCACCCACCCACACACACACACACACACACACACACACACACACAACTCTACACAAACACACCACACACCATGCCCCTGCCCCAAACACACACACACACACAACTCTACACAAACACACCACACAGCACCCCCCAAACACCCCCCCCCCCAAACACTCCCACCCACACCCACACCCACACACACACACACCCACTCACACACCCACACACTCACACAAAGAGAGAGAAGAGAGGGAAAAGTGCAGATAAAAGAAAGATGAAAGACAAAAATTCAGCAATTCTAAAAAACTAAAATTCTACGCTTTTACAAAAAAAAAAACATTTTTTATTTATTTTAGAATGTTCAAATATGTATATTTACAAAATATATATCATAAAGTTGTGAGGAGAAGTTGAAGCATGAAGAAAAATAAAGTGAAAATGAAATTAGTCCCTAAGGGCCTCTGCTGGATGTGTGTGGTCATTGCACTTTCTTTCTTTAACTATATCTTCAAATGTTTTTCCACTAACCTGTAGATGGCAGTACTGTATCCCTAACACATAGAGCAATGTCCAAAAACAATTTAGATTAAATTTAGATCATCATTAAGGTGATTTTGGGTAAATGGGTAAAAAAGTACAAAATATCCATGAAAACACAGCAGAACTGTAAAGTTGAGAAGTAAACGAAAAAAAATGATATATAGTTTATAATATTAAAAATGTATAATTCATTATGGAATCACACTTTCAATCCTTGCGGTCAATCTGACCCCAAAGAAAGTAAAGATAAAACCTACTTAAGGAGAGTTGTAGGGTTAACTTTTACATTTTGCTTGAAAACCAAATCTTCTGTTCGCCATTGTTTTCTCAGTACTAGTGTCATTTCTGCCACACACATCTTTTTACTCATGTGGTTCGGTTTGGTTGTGTTCTGTTTTCTGTGGGTCTAGGGTTCATGGCATGGTACCAGCAATGCTAAACAACACTATTCACTTAGATTAATAATGATAATAATAATGATAATAGATATGTTACTGCACTGTTATATCTTTTTTTATGAGCACCTTATGACACAAATAAATTGTGTTATTGTACAAATCGATTGATGTACAAGACAGATTTTATCACTTCATTTAGAAATAATGTAAAATAAACTAAAAATTTACAAACATTAGAAACATGTATCTATATTCCTCTCGTTACACAAAAATACTGTAAATTTAGCAGTGTTCAGAACAGAAAAAGGAACAAAAATATAAGTAAAAACAAACACAAATTTACTGTAAACATTTATTATAAACGCCCAGTCTAAATATTTAAATCAAAGCTGCAAAATAACTCAATACAAGCTCATTTGCCCTTTCTCATTCGTCACCAATCCTAATGTGCATGATTTGCGCTTGAGCTTGATTGCTTAATAAGTCGCCTTGGAAATCGCAGCACGTTTCAGAATGATAAAAAACCTGATTTATAATGAAGAAAATACATTACGGTATCCATTTAAATAAAATGTGAAGAAGAAGAAAGCATATCTTTGCCAGATAAAGCAACAAATGATTTTCTGTTTTCCAGATGAAATCACAGTGCCCATAAGCAGGAGGATAACACTGTCATTTGTTCTCCTACTGGAAAATCTACATAACATTTTAAGCATTTATTTTTTTAAACATACAAATCCAAGATATTTTTCAAAACAAATGAACACTTTTTAACACAAGTAACTTATTTACAGTAGTGCCAGTTTTGTAGGGTGTATATTTAGACTTTTCATTTTGTGTTGGCTGTGTGGCTTGGACGCGGCATCCATCAAATCTAGTGAGGCACCTATCTTTAGCGAAGTGGCATGGAGACCCACTTATGAAACTGGTTCACCAGGTAGAATGAAGCACTTTGATAGCGGGATTCATCTCAATAAAATACGCTTTGTTATTTATGCTACATAACCTTAATATTACGAATTATATTAATATTACGACTTAATATTACATAAACTTAATATTACAGACTGTCTACACAAAATTACCAGAACAAGTGTCTGCGCTGCTCTGAATGTCTAACTCCTGTGAAAGCATTCTTCACGCAACAATGTCCAGAAACACGGCAAACTCTACAAATTCACAGCGTTTTATTATAAAAGCAGGGATTAAAGTTATCCTTCGGTACTATGGATTTCTGTTAACTGCAGTGAGTCTATGATGGATTTCCATCAATTAGAGAAAAATGAGAAGAAAAGAAAGGTATAGCACATATAGCACATTGTTGTTGTTGTTCTGCTGGCACACCAAAAATCATCCCCGCCACGGCTGCCGCTTCTCAGTGACAACAAAGTGATGCCGCCACCTGCTGGCAGATTTAGTTTTATTGTAAAGTATAATATTAGTTATTTAAAACATTTAATATTTCTATGTTAAAAATTTTATATATTTAAAATATTTAACTCAACATTAAATTTCATGAATTTATTTGCACTCATGCCATCTCTGAGCCTCATTAAATGTCTGAAAATGCACCTACAAGCCACTTTTGTGTTCTTCTGTGCCACGGCTGCGTGTTTGGGGCGTCCCCCCTCTGTCGCAGCGCTCGCTGATGGCACATGTCAGGCTTGCGAGGACATTGGGCATGCTCTGCTCACAGGTTCTTCTACTTCCGGGTATGAGGCTGCAACGACGTGCATTGAACAGCGGGAGGAAACAAGCAAGATCTCGCCGGGTAAATCCCCCCAGACCACTCTTCCTGTGTGTTGACCGGTCGAGTTTCTGGATGACTTTGATCACTCGTCTCTGTATGGGCTTTATTTCTTATTCAGGGAAGTTATAGCAGAATCAGAGGGAGGCCGCAATCCATCAGATGCTGAAGCCTTGGCTGAGCAGGCCACGGCAGGGGCTGAGTCTTAGTCGATCACTGATGCAGAAATGGTGGCGGTGCTCGAACGGGCAGCAAAAGAGATCATGCTTGTGTGGAACTCTCCGCCTCATCCTGAACGCTCTAGGTTAGACGATTGGTATCTGGGGGGTGACCATGGTGTTATTTTTCCCGTAAGTGCATGAGTTGATGAAATCGTGGAAAACCCCTCTATCAGCTCACAACCCTTCATGGGGGTCCAGTGAGGGGGTATACAGAGGTACGGAGCGAGTGATTGCGATGCAATTGCCGCAACCTGGTGGGTTTGCCCGAGAATCCCGTCCCGGGCCTGTAAGTTTTCATCCACTCTCGTGGCGAAGCCTTATACGACCTTCGGACAAGCTGTGTCCACCCTGCATGCCATGACTGTCCCGCCGGTATATCAGGCCGAGGTATTAAAAGATCTGCACAAGGGTGTTCCCGACCCAGAGTTGGTGCAGAAAATGCTTTCGGCAATTGACTCCTCTCTACGTGCTACAAAAGTCTCGGTGCAAGCTCTGGGAAGAGCGCTGTCCATGATGGTGTTCCAGGAGCACCACCTGTATTTAAACCTGGCCGAGATGCGGGACAGGTCCCCCATGCCCCCATTTCCCCAACCTGGCCTCTTCTGCAATAGGCTACTGTGGAAGAATCTGCACAGCAGTTCTCCACGGTAAAGAAGAAGACAGAGTCCATCAAACACATCCTGCCTCAACGGGGGTCGGGCCCCAGCTCTGCCCCTTCAAAGTTGTGATCCGTGATGACCACCCACCAGAACGGCCCCGCAGCAAGCCGGCCCTGCAGTCGGACCCGCCCAGCAGTCCAGTTCTCGCAGTAGGGTGGCACCGCCAGCTTGTTCTCAGGATAACAGGAACCCTCATCAGGCCAGAGGGGAGATCCACCATCGACCTTTGACTCCATCCCGGCTGTCTGCCACCTGGCTCATGTCTACCACATGGTCAATAAAAGAGCAATTTCCTTCTTCTCATGTGACGGCCAAATTCTGTGTCAATCAGAACATGCTCAGACACACATGTTGTGTCTGCACATCAACAATACAATTTTTGCAAATTCACTGAGCAAAACACTCGTGGAAATTCAGGGATTCACATCCCCACTCACTCTGTTTTCAGCTCAAACCAATCACATGATCCCCACCCCAGGTACAGCAGCTGTGGTCCCCTTGACATCAATAGTATAATACCTGGAGGGTTGATTTACGAAACCAATTCTCACTTATTGGCTTATCAAAACCATCCGCCTCGGGTTACGCAATCCAATTTGCTCGGCAACCACCCAAGTTCAATGCCATTCTATTCACCACGATTCAGGGTAAGAATGCTGTGGTTCTTTGGGCGGAGGTCGCAACTCTTATGGGGAAGGGCGTGGTAAAGCTGGTCCCCTCAACCGAAATGAAGAAAGGGTTCTACAGCCCCTACTGCATTGTACCCAAGAAAGGTGGTGGACTCATCCAATCCTGGATTGGAGAGTCCTGAATCAGGCTCTGCGCAAGCTCCCATTCAGGACTCTAACTCTCAAACATATGATTACGTGCGCCAAGAAACAGGATTGGTGTGTTGCCATAGACCTGAACTATGCGTACTTCCAGGCTTTACAGTACAAAAAGACCTTCTCTTTGGGCTGTCCCTACCCCCCTGCATCTTTCGAAGGTCTTGAAGACTGCCATTGCCCCTCTCTGGCAGGTGGGCATACGCATTCTCAAGAGTTAGTTTGTTCCCACAGGGACGTGATTCTCAACCACCTAGCTCATTTGGACTTCGGGTCAACTGGGAAAAGAGCAAACTCTCCCCAGTGCAGAATATTGTTTTCGCGCTCCCTTGGGAGAAGTTTTTTAGTTCAACCAAGTTCCAATAGAGTGAACCATGAAAACATTTCCATTATTTTGGCATTGCACGTAGTTAAGTTTGGTGGAGGAACTTACTATCAGAATCCAATACTAAGTAAAATTCCCTTGGTTGAATCCTTAGACTGTATTATGCTCCATGTGTAGGACTCCTAGGAATATCGGTTAATATGTGCATTTCCGGACACTTGTGATGCAGTTCAGGAGTCGTGGCATCTTCCCTAGGGACCCCCAGTGTCGTACCTTTTGACACAACGGCGAAGTGAACAACAGAGAGGGAACGTCTTGGTTACGTATGGTAACCGTCATTCCCTGATGGAGGGAACGGATACATTGGGTCCTCTTGCCACAACTTCAGGACTACCTCTGAGTGAGCTGGAGACGCTTTGGCTCCTCAGGACGATGGAGCAGACGGCACACCTATTTATACCTAGAAATCCGGGGCATGGCCAGCTATGCATATCTGCACACCCAATTGTCATTGTCATCGAAACCTCAGAGATGTTTGGGCTTTCAAGAGCAACTCCTAGTGTTGTAACTTTCGACCCTCGATCAGGGAACGAGGGTTACCATACGTAACCAAGACGTTTTTAGATATTGGTCATTTATAAACTTGCATGTCAATGTCAAACAACAAACACAACCAACAAAACCAATCAAGTTGTTTCAGTCATACTTAGAACATGCTGTTTAATGATTTTTATAATACATTGTGAATTATCAAATTTACAGTAATAATTTGCTTATAAAATGTAATGCATTTTAACATGCCATGCAAATTGCCTACTTTGTAACTTGTTTTACAGGGAAGATAACCACTCCTACACATTACATGCAAAAACAGTGTGTATATATGTCTATAAATTAAAACATCTGTAATTGTTAATATTGATATTAGCAATTATTTTTGTTATCAGTAATAATTGTCAAGTCACCTTTATTTATATAGCGCTTTTAAAAATACAGATTGTGTCAAAGCAGCTTTACAGTATTAACCCTCTGGGGTCTGAGGGTGTTTTGGGGCCCTGAAGAAGTTTTGACATGCCCTGACATTTGTGTTTTTTTTTTCAGTATCTTAAAAACATATTAATGGCTGAAGTCTGATTACATTGTAATCAGCACAAATTGGGCTACAATAATATGCAAGCAACATGAATGTACATGTTTGAGTTTTTGAGAAAACTACATTTATGCGTGGTTAGTGAAAAACTAAAGTTTTGAAGTCACTGAAATAAGGTCATGAACATTTGTTCACAAGACTTTTGAGAATTGGATGTGGTAGGCTAGAATTCTTTCAACCAAATGTTGTGAAAATCATCTCGTTCACTCGTTCAGAGAAAACAACATATTGATGTAAATTTTCTAAAATGTGTTTTGTGATCGAAAGGGATTATTCATAGGTGTGGCAATGACCCGTGAATATTTAGCAATTCACACCTGAGAGACAAAAGAGCCCTCCCTAATGGCCCCATCAATGACTGACTTGACTAGCAGGTAAGAAGCAATGTCAGAAGACTCAAAGAATTGAGTTTTAGATTACTTTTATTTTATTTACAACACTGTAAAACCAAAACATACATAATGAAGGTCAAAGACACATTATTGAGCTCCCTGATCTAACCACACAGATGTGCACAGACTTTGTGGTATTTCTGAAAACTTTTTCTGAATTCAGTTCAACAAATGAAACAAGCAAATCTTACCTGATATTAAAGTGCGTGCACAATTTATCTGTATTTGTACTGTATTTTTATCTGTATCATCTGAAGTTTGTACAGCACTCTCAGAGGAAAACAGTTTGAAGAGACTCATGGAAAGGACAGCAGGATTCATCTGTTGAGCAGGTTTCAGATCACTAAAAAACAACAAAAGCAAAACATCTGTGAGCCTATTCATATCAGGAGAATCTATAATAAATAAATGAATAAATACACACAGTGCCAGGCAAATCTTTGGACACACTTCCCTTTTAAAGAGAATGACTGGTAGAGTATATAGTCATAGATTCTAGCATTTGTACTAATGTAAAAAAGGACATGTAATATCTGAGAAACTAATAATTATTGTTTATCACTATATTACTAATAAACATGATGTAAACATACATTCAGTGTAAGCACGCACATTACTTTTACACCCTACTGTTATACAATAAAATAAATAAATATGATCCTTCAGTCATAAACATATCGTTATAAATGCATCTTACAGTCATAAACGCATCGTTTTTCTAGAACATCAAAAATATCCTGGCATCGTGAGAGATGCAATGCAATCAAACGTACTTCATAATGTTTCATTTGATAAATTCAGGAATTATAGTTCGGAATAAGTCTAACTAGTAAAATGTGTACAAGTTTTGTCAAAGTAAATAACTACGGTGCCCGCCAGGTGACACCTTCGGTTCACTTATGTTTGTGGTGGCCACGAGATATTATCTCGTGGGAACGTCATATTAACTCGTGGGAACGTGATATTATGTCGTGGCCACGACATAATATCACGTTCCCACGAGTTAATATGACGTTCCCACGAATTAATATCTCGTGGCCACGACATAATATCACGTTCCCACGAGTTAATATGACGTTCCCACGAATTAATATCTCGTGGCCACGACATAATATCACGTTCCCACGAGTTTATATGTCGTGGCCACGACAAACATAAGTGAACCGAAGGTGTCCCCTGGCGGGCACCGTAAATAACAGCTAAAGCTAGTAGGAAAATGAAAGTAAGACTTACTCATGTAAATGTCTCCTCCTGCTGGGTTTGCGTCGCATCGCGTCCTTCTTCTGATCGAGGTAAATATAAGTCTTATTCCTCACAGCATGTCTTCATTCAGAAACAAACTGTAACCAAGACAAACTTGAAAAAGTGGTGTTGCTTTGTTTGCGGTAATGTGGGAGTTTCCTCGCGTACAGATACTCCGGTCCTTGCCGCGCTTGAAGCACATGGCTAATTTACATATCAATGTATTCTTCGCTCGTGGGCGGGATCACATTAAAAATAATTAGCTGCAACTGGATAGACTAGACATGTCCTTGGTTTCATATGGATTACTTTATCACAGAATATTTGTTTTCGATAAAACTTAAACTTCATTTAAAAGCATATATCAAGCTTTCTGTAGATACCACTCTTCTGTTTGTGTGCTGAGTATTCACTGAGTTTGAATGATATAAGTGACGCATTTCTAAAAGCAGTTCGCGGAGACAGAGAAAACAGAGAAATCATCCTGTTTGTTTTCTTTATTCTAAAAAAAGCACAACGTTCTGTTGCTCTTGTGAGTGTGCACAAATAAAAGTACACACTTAACAGTTTCCAATGATGTATATCTCTAATTTGTATGACTGAAACCGACAGAGTATTTTTAGTGTCTTTTGCACTAATCTTAAAAAAAGTAAGCTGACATTTTCATTTTCAGTTATCGGCAGTTCATCAGTAATGTCATCATCCAGCTCAGTTTAGGGGAGTCGCTCTCTAAACTTCGGGTATTAAACTTGCCTTTAAATGCGCGTGCGCGTTCTGCTTCAGTTTCGATTTACATAAAGCCGACTGATAAAGAAGTAGGTATATGCCGTATAACTATGTGTACACTGCCATCTTGTGGCAACGATATATTATCACGCTCCAACAAGTTAATATGACGTTCCCACGAGTAAATATGTTGTGGCCATGACAAACTAGTCTGAGTGATCCAAACATGTCCCCTCTTGGTCACAGTAAATGCTTCGTTCGACTTTTCGGAGATCATCTACTCTTCCCTGTGCATAACCTCTGACCTACTTCCTGTACGATCTGCATTTCTGTGCTTTGAATTTTGAACATTGAATTTGATGTTCCGGATTTTTTTTTATCTTGAAAACTTGAAGTTGTATTTTTAAAAACTGAATATTTGAAGTCTTAGAAATAAGAACAAAAATCTGCTGTTTGAAAATACATGTCAATTAGAAAATCTGTGATTTGAATATTCAGTTGTGTTCAATTTCAAATGTTCAATATTCAAGTAAAAAAAATCGAATTCAGAACTATGTTAAATGTCATATAATATTCAGTTTTGTTAAATGACACTTGTCAATAATTCTAATTTGTACTATTCATATTCAAAAAGAATTCATATGGGGGTAAGCAGATAAACATTTGGGCGAAGTATCCCTTTAAAAACAGGAACTAAAGCAGGGGGAAAACAGGGAACACAAGTCCACAACACTTCAAAACAATGACACTGTATTACATTAATGAAGATAAATGGTGCATAATTTTGATGTAAATATTGTTCAGTACCATGAAATATTAAAGTCATAAAAGTTTCATGAAAAAGTTACACTTTTTTGAGAAAAAAGGTTTAAACCACTAAGTTATAAAGACATTCAAAAGTTCAGTCAAATATTGTGCAGAAACACAATCAGTCTGAACACGATAGCATCTTACTGTCAGTATTTTTCATGCAAACTCTTTATCAAAGCAGTTGTTTTGCATAAATGTATGATGCATGAAAATGTATGTTCTGAATGATTCATCTTACTTCTCTGTTTGAGTCTGTCATATTGATCATGTTCTTCATTTGACACAGATGTTGATTTCATCCCTGTTCAAAACAACAGCATATGCTGGTTAGGTATGTTTTGATGCTGGTTTTAGCTAGTCCTTAGCTTGTCAAGGACCAGTATAAATCAGCATCAAAACATACCTAAAGAGCCTATGCTGGTTTTTTCAACCAATGGTCTGGTTTGAAACTCATGTGTCTCACCGCTGGAGTTTCTTCAAGCTCTTGTGGAGTGCAGGAAGAAATGTTATTGCTGCAGAATCTCTGATCTTTAGACCAGTTCAGTCTCTTAGAAACCAAACAAGACCAGTGAGAAAATCCTCAGCAGATTTACAGATCTCTTTTGCATTGTCTTGTTATTTTCTGTGAGATTTAGTTGTTCAGTGAGAAACAGTCTGAAAGTATGTGAGAACCCTGATGCTATTGCTATTCTAGCACTTTTGCACTTTGCTCATTTTTTTCAATTGATCTTTTAAAGTGACAAAATGCAACAGCAATTTCTTGACAAATTCGTAATTTTTTACACATTTTGTAAATACAAAGTGAAACCATTTTAATAAAAAAAAAAAAAAAAAAAAAAAATGTGTCTGTGTTTACTGAATGAATGTGTTTCTGTGTGTGTTTTCTAGTGTGGATCATGGAGGAGAATGCTGGATTACAGCAGGACTGAAGAAATGTACGTATAAACTCTCTCTATCTCTCTCTCTCTCTCTCTCACACACACACACACACACACACACATATATATATTTATACGACACACACACACACATATATATTTATACAACACACACACACACACACACACACATATATATATATATATATATATATATATATATATATATAAAACACACACAGCTGTAGTGATTGTTGTTGTAAATGTCTCTGTTCTTGTGTTCAGATGCCTGTTTTCTCACACTGGATCCAAACACAGCAAACACTGAACTCAGTCTGTCTGAGGACAACAGAAAGGTGACACATGTGAGAGAGGAACAGCCATATCCTGATCATCCAGACAGATTTGATGTTTTTCCTCAGGTGTTGTGTAGAGAGAGTGTGTGTGGACGCTGTTACTGGGAGATTGAGTGGAGTGGACTTGTGTATATATCAGTGTCATATAAGAGCATCAGCAGGAAGGGATTGGGTGATGAGTGTGTGTTTGGATATAATGATCAGTCCTGGAGTTTGATCTGCTCTCCTGACAGATACTCATTCTGGCACAATAACAAACAGACTGATCTCCCTGTGAAGCCCATCATCAGTAGAACAGGAGTGAATGTTGTCTATAGAATAGGAGTGTTTGTGGATCACGGAGCAGGAAGTCTGTCCTTCTACAGCGTCTCTGACACAATGAGCCTCATCCACACAGAACACACCACATTCACTCAGACGCTCTATCCTGGGTTTAGATTTGGGTCTGGACTGATATGGGGTTTTAATGTTGGATCGTCAGTTTCACTGTGTTAATGAATGAGAATAGACTGATGAGAGATTGTACCCATAATGCTTTGAGCTGATGATGAATCAGTAACAGTGAGATGAGTCTCTTCATCACATTAATACTGCAGCTCAACTTCTGTCACTCAAATAACAGCGTAATGGCAGACCCCACACATAAATATATTTGGTTTGATTTGGGTTATAAAGTTGTTTATGTATTGGATGTAGTTGTTTATTTTTATATGTAAATGTGAATATATTTTTGTATGTGTCTTTTTGATTTATTTGTCTAAATATTTATCCTCTAAGTTAGGTCTTCTTTATGCGTGTTAAAGAAGGGCAGGCCGTTCCTAATCATTTCTATTCGCTGGAGTGCACACTGGTGAATGGAAGAGCTAACAACGAGCAATGACAAATTATGTTTTTATTCATACGACTTGTGATCGTATTCAAGTTCATATGAATTTTGTATTGTATTACATTTATTTTTGATGTAAATTTTATAAGTAATTCAAGTGCATTACTGTGTGGGTGACCCCTCTGTCATTTGTCGGTGGTACGGTCCTGGCGATATGGGGCTGGGTTGTGTTTGTTCAGGGAGTTTATTTTTGGGTTGGGGATCCCAGTAGTAACATCAAAGCCCTGGAACTCCATGGTTTCTTTATTTCTATGATTTTCTTTATTTTTTTCTATGTGTGGCCCAGTTTATGTTTTTAACAAAAAAAAAAAAAAAGAAAAACATAAAGACCTGAATTTTTGCAAACCATGCCTCTTGCTTTAATTGGACGAATCCTGACAAACAGAATAAATGTGTGTCGTAAATGAGTGACGGCTGAGTGAGTGGCTTTTTTCAACCTGTTTGTGTTTGATCAGATCAGTTTTTACTGTAGTGTCACATCAATCATTTGTATTATTACTACTAAAGTGCCTTTCACAAACATGATTCACAAAGAACAAGTATGTATTATCATTTATTGATTTTTCTCTATTATTTGTGCACAAATAAAACACTGAAACATAAACCTGAGATCAGATTTTAATTCATGGTGAATATTTCTGAATTTATATGTACATTCATGAAATTATAAGAGGACAAAATGTTTTTCAAAATAAATGAAATATGTGACTTTTGTTTATGTCCTGTGTTTCAGCAGGTTTTTATGTTGTTATTAGATAATCTTCACATAAAATGAGCTAATATTTAATGTTTGTTTTATCAGTTAATGTATGCATGTGTTTTATGTAACAAATGAAAATCAGTCAAATTACAGAATATATTTAGAAACAAACAGTCAGTGTAATTAAATCAAATCATCAGTTTTTTAAGTGCTTAAAGATAATAACATAATAATTGGCTGACATTTGGTGACATGACATGATTAGATTCAGATGATCAATTATCATTTATTAAGTTTGGGTTATACTTACAATAAAATCATCAAATTTAAAATATGACATTGATACATTAATAAAATATATAGTATAACTACAATGAAGCCTTATTATGAGATTTTCAGGATCTTTACTTTCTGTAAATATTTTTTTCAGTATTTTTAAAAACAGGTTTTAATCACAGTATTATTATTAAACAAAAATCTATAGTTTTATTTATTAAAACTGTAGCACATTAATTATTATATAATGAAAAACATATTACTTTAGCTTTAGTCTTTTTTTTTTTTTTTGGATGTTTCTACAGAGTGTGGAGTTTTTCATCACCTCAAACATTCATAAGAGTTATATTTCTTATATTTATGGTGGATCAGTGAAATCTCTGTTGTTTCGTGTCCATAAACCCGCTGATAATCCTGATAAATTTCTGGAGTGTCAGATGCTCTTCTCTAAAGATCCAGCAGGTGGCACTCTTTGACTGAGTTCAGCATCTCAGGAAATGACGCGGCTCGTGTGAAGCGGAAGTGAAGCGCGTTGCTATGAGCCTCTGCTGCTGTTGTGATGCTGTCAGATCATCTGAATAAAGCAGCATCAGGATAAAGTGAGGATCTCTGCACTGACAGCTGTCATTGTAAGTACAATTCTTCAGCCATTAGTCTCTGTTCTTCTTCATCTGACGCAGTGATGATGATGATGATGATGATGATGATGAAGATGATGATACAGGTGTGTTTTGATGATGACGTGCTCATACTCAAACACACACGAGCACTGACTGTATTTAATGTGTTTGAATCAGTGCTTTTATCATTTTGGACTAGGGGTGGGCGATTTGGTAAAAATATCATATCACGATTTTTTCAAGAAATATCACGATTCACGATTTTTATCACGATTCTTTGTCATGTTGGTTTTACTTTTTTACAAGTTGTCTGAGTAGTACAGCCAGAAAATTTTTTCTATTTTAAAACCAAAACCTTACAAGGTAACAAAATATAAAATAAAAAGAATGGCAGATATTTAAGCCAAAGTGGGCGAAGACAAAAAAATCTTTGTCATTATTTTCTTTGTTTTTAAAAAATAAGAACAAATATAAGCTACATGTTACAAATACACATACTATACAAATAAAACAAACAGTGCTTTAATTTTCAGGTACAGTCCATGTATTTATCAGTAGCATTCAAGAAATTTAATTAACAAATATAAAAAAAAAAACACTATATACATTATATACATAAATTATACATAGAAGCAACATTTAAAGCAACTGTATTGAAGTTCTTCAGTCAAGAGCAGTGAGTGATTTTCCTTTGTGTTTTGTTTTATTAGTGTATCATCACCCAAAAATGACAATTCTGTCATCATTTACTCACTCTCGCATTTTTTTTAAGCATAAAACATGCTGAACATAAAACTTATTTTTAATGTGGGTAACCAAACAGTTGCTGGGTCCCCAGTTACTTCCATATATTTTATTTATTTATTTTAAGTCAGTGGGGACCAGCTACTGTTACCCACATTCTTCAAAATATCTTCTTTTGTGTTAAGCACAAGAATTTTTTTATAGAGATTTAGGACATGTGAGTGACAACATTTTTGGGTGTACTGTCTCTTTAATGACGATCGACAGCATGTTTAGCTCTGTAGCAGAGCTGCACGCATCTATACAGGCGCGCATCCGTTTTTCTCTTAACTGTTTACTTTCACTTTAGACAACCGACTGTGTTTATATGTAATCCTTGCGTGTTTTTGACAGTAAAAGCAAATTAAACGCCAAAGATAGCTCAGTTTAGTAATCAGGTGCTGTCTGACAGGCTTTTAGCGCACGTGCTTCAGGTTTACGCGCTCATGAAACGCATTCCAGAACAGTGCGCGGACCAAATGGCGTTATTTTACCGGCAAGACTTTGAAGCACATTCGAATATGAATAAGTGCAGTGTCCCGTGAGTGAATGTACACTATATTAAGACGGAGACACACTGTAGCACGATACTACGATATTTATTCAATTTTCGTGGAGACATTTTAATCGTCCACGATCAAAAATCGTCATATCGCACACCCCTATTTTGGACAAAGAAATCTTCCTCTAAACACATGAATCATACTCTACTGCAGGGGTTTTCAAACCTGTCCTGGAGCCTCCCCTGCCCTGCACATTTTGCTTGTCTCTCTCATCTAATACACCTGATTCAAATCATCAGCTCATTAGTAGAGACTGCAAGACCTGAATTGGGTGTGCCTAATAAGGGAGACATACAAAATGTGCAGGGCAGGGGAGGCTCCAGGACAGGTTTGAAAACCCCTGCTCTACTGTATTATCAGACACATCTCTGAATGATCAGATGATCAAAACAGACTAATAATAGCAATAAGTGTCTGAATGTGGAATATTATACCCTGAATGCATTATTCAGTGGACTTGAGTCTAACAGAAATGTTCCTGAGATGTTTATTATCATGATTCTAAGTGTAAATCAGTCAAAATGATTGTTCTTTATCAGTGTTTTGATCTGAGAGACGGATGTAGAAACAGCAGATATGTGATCATGTGTCTGAATGTGTTTCAGGAGCGTGTGTGAATGTGAAATGTCTGGGAAGGTGAAGTGGGTGACGGATATCGAGAAATCGGTGCTGATCAATAACTTTGAGAAGAGAGGATGGATCCAGGTGACGGACAGCGAAGACTGGAACTTCTACTGGCAAGACTTCAGTTCATCTGTTCACAAACATAGACTAGTGATGATAGTTAATGTTTAACTAGCTCTTCCTGATCTTCACATGCATACTGGATATGGCAAGCCGTTTTAACATTTAATCTATAAGCCATACTAGTATCTATTTTCATGCTACTAGTGATTTTTTTTTAATATATTTTGGCCCTAATAGAAGGAGAAGTGTTTTGCAATACAATATGACCACATTAATTACATTCTACTTATTTTTTGATGTAAGTACATAATATTTAAGGCCACCTACTATAAAATGTGACTGTATATTACATCCTGCAGCAGTAGAATCAGTTTTATGGCACCTGTGCTGTTGTGACCACAGTTATTAAAGTTAAAGAGAGAGATTTCTGTCATCATTTACTCTCTCTTAAGCTGTTCAAAACCTATATGAGTTTCTGATGAAAACAATGGTAGATATTCTGAAGAATGTTGTTAATCAAACATCCATATCCATATCCACATCCATAGTATGAAAAAATAGCATGAGAGTCAATGGCTACCATGTTTGATTAACATCCATGTTTAGCAGAATTTTTTCTTAAGTAAACAATGACACATATTCATTGCTTGAAATCAAATAAACATTAACTGAAATATATTAAATTTATAGATTATAAAAAACCTTCCACATATTTTATTTCAGCTAGTTTCTCAGGCAACATTTTACATTTTGTTGTGTACAAACTAGTGTCTTTTTAGTATCATAGAGATCGTTTTTACAGCTCATATTTAAGGGCCAAACACTGACGGTTCTTTTCTGCTCTTGAGTCTATGGCCGCTTATAGAGCTGCTTGTGAGAAAGCTATGACATTTGGCACACTGAGAAAGGACAGTCTGAATTTTAACCACAGCAAGTTTGGATTCTCTAAGTCAAACTCTCTAGCGCCACTACTTTTTAAAGTTATGCTTATGCTAACTGCTAGTGTAAGTGATTCTGATTCTTCATGATGAATGGACTGCACTCACTAGCTGCGTCCCAATTCAAAGACTCCACTGTGTGCCATCATCAATAACTTCATTGGCGCCCTTCAAGAACTTAACAAATAGATTATGTCTACCGATTGATCTGTCAGCTTCGAGGGCATGATTTGCTGTGATAGATGCTAGGGATGCACCGATCATGATTTTTCATGGCCGATTCCGATGCCGATTTCCAATTTTTTTCAAAAACAAGAGGTTATGCAAGTAAACAACATGTTTATTTAGTATTTAACAGGCCAAACTGGCTTTGGCTATTTAAACAATAGCATCTGAAATTAAATAAATAAAAAAATATTAAATTAATTACAGTTTAATAAGTAAAACATGTGCTTTTAGTGAAGTAAAACAGTAAGCCAACAGTCATTTTAATGAAAAATAATAATAATCATTCTTAACAGAACAGACTTTTATTTTTGGCTTTTCAAAAGTAGATGCTTGTTTTGTTTTTTTTTTACAAAAAGAAGCATCTCAGCTTTGTCACAAGTGAGTCTGTTTCTTTTTTCATCTATCACGTGAGAAGCTGAGCTGAACTAACGTTCGCTGTCCACGCTTGTGCAGGGGGTGGACAGGTACGCTCGCGCAACATCAGCGAGCACAGGAAAGCGGCTCTTTGTGAATGAATGAATGATTCATGATGTGTATGAATTATCTTTCTGAATGAATCGAATGCCGTGGCCCGCGTGCACACTTCCGGAAAAAAAACGAAAACCGGGCAGTTACCGATCGTGCGTTAGATGCAAAATCCGGCCGATTTCGATTTATGGCCGGTCAACCGGTGCATCCCTAATAGCTGCCACATAAACCTTGAGCATGGAAGGGGAAAGTCCCACGTGCTACCCTTTTTACAGGAGTTGTTGGATAATGGGTGCCATTATCCAACAACTCCTGTAAAAAGAGTAGCACGTGGGACTTTTCACAAGATACCGGATCCAGGCTTTGTGTGGAATACCAGTCACGAAAGATGGCACAGAGGAACCTTGTAGACAGTGCTTTAGTCTTCAAAATGGTCTTGTTTACTCTGGCAGAGAGCCACAGTGGCTCCAATCATGAAGGCTCCACAGCTCTGGCTGGGGATGCCAAATCGTGCCTTTTGGCTGTCAAGTCAAGTCAAGTCACCTTTATTTATATAGCTCCTTTTACAATACAGATTGTGTCAAAGCAACTGCACAGTATTTAAACAGCACAATAGTGTGTAAGTAACGCATTATTGTAACAATCAATTTTCAGTTAAAGGCAGTTCATCAATGAATTCAGTGATATCATCGTCAGTTCAGTTCAAATAGTATACGATATCGCTGGAAAATGTCCCCAACTAAGCAAGCCAGAGGCGACAGCGGCAAGGAACCAAAACTCCACAGGTGACAGAGATGGAGAAAAAAACCTTGGGAGAAACCAGGCTCAGTCGGGGGACCAGTTCTCCTCTGGCCAGACCAAACAACAGTTTGTACCAATGTCTGATTGTAGAGAACTCATCAGGATCCTGTGGTGTAGCGCCGATGGCCGTCAAGGTTGGCGAGGTCTTTATTGATGATCAGCCTTGGAGCTCATCTGGTTGACATCCTCAGCTATTGAAGTCATCTCTAGGTGGTGATCCATGATCTAAGCTGGGTACGGACTGGATCCGGGGGACTGGAGTGACCATCTGATCTGGATACAGGCTGGGTCTGGAGGCTACGGTGACCTCGGAATAAGATTTAAACAGACTAATATTAGCGTAGATGCCATTCTTTTTACGATGCAACGAGTGCATCAGGTGTTATGGGAGGCTGTGAGAGCAGATCCCTCCTTTGAGGTATTGGACATTGAGCTGTTACTGACAGCTGCATTAACTCAGGGAACCAGGGTTGGTTCCTCCAGAGCGGGCTACCAGGAGGACTGAGCATTTTGCTTCCCTGACCTGTTTGATGAACTGAGGAAGCAGGGCTATCAGGGGAAGGCGTTTAGGTAAGCACTGGGCCAGTCATGGGCCAGAGCATCTTGCTGCATCGAGAAGTAAGTTGGGCAGTGATAGCTGTCTTCTGAGGCGAAGAGGTCTACCTCTGCCCTCCCAAAGACAGACCCAATTTCCTGAAGAATATGAGGATGTATCCCACCTTGGTGATTGATATAGGCTACCACCATTGTGACCAGGACGTGATACCCTCTTGAGGTTTTCAGGGCCAGAAATCCACCAGTAACTCGAGGCAGTTGATATGCAGATGCCACTCCATGACTGACCAGGAGCTGAAGGCCGAATTGTCCTCCAACAGAGAACCCCAACCTGAGTGGGAGGCGTCTATTGTGACCATCTTTCTCCTGGTCAGACCCAACTGTACGCCTGTTTGTAATAGATGAGAAGTTGTCCAGGGGGCACAGCCTTGGCGCAGCGGTGGTCTACCCTGATGTAAATTCTCTGGCCTTTCTCTGGGCTCTGGCTTTGAGCCAATGTTGAAGAGGCCACATGTGAAGCAGGGCCAATGGGATCACAGAGGAAGCAGCTTCCATGAGGGCCAGCAGCCTCTGAAAATCGTTGAGAGAGAAGGAATCCTTGAGCTTTGAAAGAAGCCGTCAGTCCCCGAATAGTCAGGGTACCATTCCAGCGTAATCCACGCCCTCATTAAGGCGGAGTCTATTATTTTGCCCAGAAATATTGCTCGCTGTCTGGGTGACAACTGACTCTTCTGAAGGTTGATTTGCAACCCGAGTTACTCAAAATGATTGAGCAACTAACTCCCAGTCGTTGAGGTAATTCATTATGCAAATTCCCATCTGCCTCAGAAGGGAAAGAGCTGCGTCTACACACTTTCTAAAAGTGTGAGGGGCCAGAGATAGTCCAATGGTAGGACTGTGTACTGATAGGCCACTCCCTCGAACACAAATCTCAAGAACGGCCTGTGATGACGGCCTATTTGGATGTGGTAATATGCCTCCTTTAGATCTACTTGTCATAAACCAGGCCTTGTGGCGATTCAGCTGTCTGAGATTGGGACGAGGAAATAGCAGCTGAAAAAAGCCTTACTTGCTGTTCGCTGAAAGAGCTGTTTCTACAGTACCTTTTGCAAGTAGTATTTAAACTTTGTGAATTTATATTTCATGTTCAAGATAGCCACAGGGGAAGGCTACTTGCTTCCTCCTCTGCCAGGGCTCTTCTACGGCAGCAAACTGCATGCTGAGCTTCTTTCTTCTCCGGCTTCTTTATTGTAGAATTATTGAAGAGACAATTGCTGCGTCCCAATTCGCCTACTTATACTATGCCCTAAAAGTATGCACTCTTTTTGTGAAGAAAAAGTACATAATTTTGAGTACGTAGCAGAAGAGTAGGCAAGCTTTGGGACATACTACTTCGTCTATAACGGACGATCTGTTGCTTAGTTACCTGAATCCTGTCACTCTTTAAACTGCCCTGTCAATCATCAGTGTTAACATCATCTACAATTCGTTTGATTTGATTTCCTACTGTATTAAATTGAAATGAAGAGGCACATTCTTTTAAGGATCTTTCATGCGGAGAACTCTGCTCTTGTGTTTGCATAATTATGCTTTTAAACGTTAATGACCGAACCTATCATTATAAAAGTTGATAATATTGCTGCATATGGACTATAACGCAGATAACATTTAAAAAATGTTTTTTTATCAGGTTACACATTGATTAATTATCACTCAAACCCCCTTCTCTACCTGTCCTTTGGTCGCGCATATCCTCCATGTTTGTAGTTTTTTAACACTTTTTATGCGTGTTTGTAGTTCTAATCGAATCCTCGTTCACAACGCAGTGTGTTGTGGGCAATATTTGCCGTTAGAGTGTGCATTGATCCGCACTTCGAATTTTGAAATGAAGTAGTACACAATCTTTCGAATACTTTTTAAACATACTACGATTTCGGACATACTAATTCTGTTTTCGAATACTATTTAGGACGGATAGTATGCGAATTGGGACGCAGCAAGTTTGTTTCTAAAGTAGAAGATTGAGATGAAATGGCGCTTCAAGTCAACTTATATAGAGATTGGCTCTGCCCCTTCTGGTGGGCTAAAGTGTTATTCATTTATGCAGCTACACAAATGTGAACAAATCAGGCTTCAGAACAGGGTAAAAACGGAGACAACCCCCATACACAACGTGACGTGAATGTTTTTTTTTTATTTTTTTTTTTATTGCCAACAAATATACTATTTACAGGTGATACATCAAAGGCCAACAAAACATACATGACTGTAAACATGATTTTTGTGTGCATGTGAGTGTGCGTGTAAGTGGTAATTATAACTGTGTCGAGGTTGGAACACAAGGGAACATGTAGATAAGTACCACAGACATAATAATAATAAAAAATAATAAAAATGATGATAGTAGTATTAACAAAAATTGGAGGATGGAGGGTGTGAATGGTACTCAGGGGTCAGGGTGAGGAAGATGATAAATGGCAGTAATAATAATATTAATAATAATAGTATTGATAATAATAATAATAATAACATTTTAAATGAACTACTTTAATCAAGAATGAGGGGAGGTTTGAGGATCAAGAAGAGGGCAATTCTATTAATATAGTAATTTAGTAATATATAGGATATATAAATAGAATATCTATAAAATAAAATAAGGTATTCCTTATTATTATAAATATATATATATATATATATATACATACACACATACACACATATATACATACATATATATATATATATATATATATATATATATATATATACATACACATACATACATATATATACATACATTACAAAAAAACAAAAAAAACAAACAAAAAAAAAACACTATTGAGTTATTACACAGCTGCCCAGTTAATCCCCTGCTCACGTCACCCGGACGGCCATCTAGTAGAGGTGCCGTGGAGGCACAGGGCCCTAACTCCCACCCCCGGGCCACCACGCACACATGTCCAGCTTACCCTATTTGTTTGTACTTTTATTTTTTAATATTTAACCCTTTTTATTTGTGATAGATGAATGTTCAACTAATGTGAGATGCATTAAAAGAAAAGTGTGACGTGCAGCGTGGGACTATCCCTGTGCAGTCACACTTACCCTATGTGTAATTTTTTTTTTTTTTTTTTTTTTTTTTTCTTCATGATGTATATGTATGTGTATGTCAACTAATGTATAAAGCATTAAAAATGACGTGACGTGAATGTTTGAAAGGGAACACTGGTTTGCTGGTGTGTGACTGCTGTCAGACTGAGATGTCGAGAGTCATGTTTTTTTCCATTGTATGTCAGGATGAGCATCCAGACCATCCGTAACGTGTTCAGCGTGGACACCGGCTACCGTCTGTCCGACGACCAGATGGTCAATCACTTCCCCAACCACTACGAGCTGACCAGGAAAGACCTGGGGCCTCATGTACAAAGACTTGCGTTGAATTCATACTAAAACATAGCGTACGGACAAAGCTGTAAATGTGCATACGCAGTAAAAAAATCAGATGTATGAAACACTGCGTACGTGGAATTCCACGCATATCTCTTTGTACATCTGAATTAACGTGAAATTGAGCGCACATGCACGAGCGCAAAACCCCTCCCTGCCTCCTCCCCCGTATTAATATGGTAATGACTCCACTTTGGCAAAACCAAACGAAAAAGCAAGCAAGAGAAACTTAACAGAATGTGATTTGAAGGTGCTCCTCACCGGTAGACCGGAGAAAAACTGTTATTTGCAAGTTTGTAAAAAAAAATTGAGTGGGAGAGTTTAGCTGACGCGGTTAACGCAGTGGGGTTTGAACATCGCATTGTGAACGAATTAAAAAAGAAATGGTCCGATGTAAAGGTGCAGGTGGAGAACAGCGGCGACTTATGCTGGGGACACACTACACGACTAGCAGAAGCATTCTAAGACTGACCTGAACACACTTAACGATTGTTTCCACCGACTGGAACCGATTTTAGTCTTTGACAATCGGAAAGGAGCACAAATCTAATGACTGAGTCACTCCACTACACAACACACTTAACAATTGGTGAGTCACGATTGGACAAATTATGCCAAACCAAAAAAAAAATGAAACTAAAAAATACAGTGTAGCAACCACAGCATCTAACCGCGCTCCCTCAGCCGCACCAAAATACAACACTAAGCACAACACCAGTACTTTATTTGACACCCGTTTTACCTGTTGTAACGCATTTTTATTATAATATGTCTTTTCAAATGCCTAGGTCTGTTTAATTTCCTTAATTATAACATTTCTAGCACTACTTTTAAAAGGTTTATTCAAGCTATAATATATAAATGATCTCATGTATGCTTGTCTAAAATCAGGGATTAGAAACGAATTGGTTCCAGGTAAAATGGTATTTTTTCTTTACATTTACGGAGAATGAAATGAACGAAATTAAACATTACTTAATAAATTCAACCCAGCAAACACAACAACGTTGTAAAAACGTTTTTTTCACGTTGTGAAAAGGTTGTGATAACGTTTTTTTCCGACGTATTTAATACGACAAATGTCGGGTTTTTTAAACGTTATAAATACGTTTTTTCACAACATTGTAAAAACGTTTTTATAACGTTTTTATCACGTCTGTATGTCTCTTTCGAACGTTTTAAAAACGTACTTACCACGTCCAAACTGGTACTTAAAATGCCATATTAAATCTGAATATTGATCTTAATACCAGCACTTTTTTACATTTCATCTTACTTGTAACGTTGCTGACATCGTAGATTTTATAATCCTATTAAGATATGTAGGCCTAATAACTGATACTACACACAAATTTTGTCACTCATCATATTTATTCACAAAATATAAAGATATGACACCTAAACAAGACAAATGCATAAACATATAACAAAATGGTTTCAAATAAAGTACAACATTTGAAAATTATGTAATGCCTGGCAAATTTGAATATGAGCACATTAACAAAGTTCAAGAAATTTCAGGGCATATATATTTTTAACAGAAAAAAGCAGAATTGTTTTTGCAAAATGTAAAGTATTTAATTTCAACTAGTTACAAATTATTTTATAGCAGTTATAATAATCACTCATATTGCAATCTTATTAATCGTTTGCACTAAAACTATTGCTTATATTTTTAGGTATCTTTTAACACAGATTACAGGTATATGACATCGAATTTAGAACGTGTTTAATGTTTTATAATGGTTATTATTTTTCAATAAATAATATTTAATAATTGGCATACCTGATTTAGAAAAACGTATGTTAGCAATTTTTCAGTGCTTTCATTGCAGGTTACATTGTTGTGCCAGTAGGTGGTAGCAAGAGACTGTCTTAATGAGTTAGTTAGAAACACATTCATTCAGTGCTGATTCATTCGGTTGCTGAATTCTGTGACCCACCAAATTATATCTATGGTAACCACAAATTAACAATGGTTTTGCTACAAAAACATAGTTTTAACTATGGTGACACAAATGGTAATCAATACGGCAAAAAAAGGTTTTAGGGTGTGGGTTTATTAGTAGGTAAAAATAATAATAATAATTTAATGCTTAAGAGCAATTAACATTCATATCCTAAATAAGGCACATTCCCTATTTGCAATATTTGTGTTCATGTTCCTGAGTAATATCTGCATGCACCAAATACTGAGAACAAATAGTAGAGAGCAATCCAAATGAGAAGTCTGGTGTGGAAGGTGGATCTGGACTTATGTCCAGATTGACACAGCATCTCTTGTTTATCTGTCTTCACAAACTGCCCTGAAATACAATTTAAACATCAACAATGATTGTTATAAATATAACACAAGTCTCTTATATTCACAATGCTCAGTACTTTTTTTTATATATCAACTTGTTTTCTCATTACATACACATACCAGGTTAAAAAAAAAAAATTTATATTCAGTTGATATATATATTTTTTTTAATTAATAAACGGTAATGTATGTTTTAGGTTTTACTTTCTAGTCAGATGGTTCATAGCACTTTGGAGCTGCTCTTCAACAGGAGGTCCGCTCCTACTTTGCAGCACTGCCATCAGCAATGAAGAATGTAACAATTTGTCACAGAGACAACAGTATGTAATATACAACGTCAGGTTTATTAGAAATAAACACACTAGAATATAGGCGAAATGCAGAAAAGAGAACAATATTATGAAAATGCAATTTTAGTAATCCTCATACAGTGTCACTTACAGTATGTTTGGACGTCAAAGCCTTCTTAAAATAACTAATAAATAACTTAAGGTTACATCTGACTATCTTGAAATACAATATTTTTTTTAGCGTGATCAAAACTTGTTTGTAAATTGTTTTAGCTAATTTTTAGGCTCGTGTAACTTAAGTGACCTCACCGATAAAAAATAACGTTCGTTTCTTCCATTCATCCATTGACAAATTGCCAGCAATATTTACAAAACTATAAAAACCTGTCATCTAAACAACAAATGTGATTAAAAGCGAAAACTTTATTAAATAAGCGCTAAAGTCTATAGCTAAGTTATTCTACGTTAGCCTAACGGTTGAGATGCTAACGGACTTTTTCAGAAGACACTAAACCATTTCTTTAAAGCATGTATTCAACAGAAACGTGTCTATTACATGTAAGAAAGTGTTAGAAACAGTTGTATGTATTATTTGTGTAATTTTAGGGACAAAACTTATCTTAAAACAGTGTGACAGGCGGAGATCTGCTCCGCTTGTTGGCTGAGTTGCTGCTTGTTTCCATGGTAACTAACCGCTCCAGTTTGAATGCAACTGAAAAGTTCGACGCGCATGCCCGTTCACATGTAGCGTCTTTTGCGCGCTCAAATTCGTTATTTTAAATGTAGACGCGCGCATAATGGAAGCGACGCGGTCGCGACGCGCTCGTTTTTTCCAGGCTCCTCGGCGCGTCTGCGTCGCATCGAGATAAAAACATCTCAACTTTTCAGAATGCAGCAAGCGCACCGCAGCTTGGAGCTAGAGCGCAGCTGATGGTTGCTTAGAAACGGCAGACGCTTCCGGAGCGCAAGCGAGCGCTTTGTTGACAAGGAAGAAAGCGGCGCGTCTAGCGTTTTCCACGCGTTTTTAGGCGCGACATGTGAACGGCCCCTAAAAATGCAGCGTTTACATAAATACATACATGAAGTACAACGTTACATACAGATGGATTGAATTATCAGAATGATAGAAGAAATTTCCTGAAACATGATGACTTTTTGTGTAAGTGGATAGGCCAAATGTAGGTATCAAACTGTAAATGGAATAGCTTTAGAATATTTCTTTCTTTCTTTCTTTCTTTCTTTCTTTCTTTCTTTCTTTCTTTCTTTCTTTCTTTCTTTCTTTCTTTCTTTCTTTCTGTCTTTATTTAACACATTAAAAACAAACGTACAGTTGTGGCACGGTAGTAATTTACTGTCATAATTATATATATATATAAATATATATATATATGTGGGGATTTGTCTTTACTATTACTCAGTCACTGAATTGCTGTTATTTTTATTTTACTGATATTTTTACACAAACAGAGGTTTTTTGCAAGGTGGTATTTGGGTATTTTCATAACGTTTTTAAAACGTCTTATTCCAACGTGCATATTACGTTATTTTAACACCTGGATAAAACGTCCCTCGAAAGTTGCAGTTTGGTCTGGTTTTATTTTCGTAGTAAACAAACGTGATATTTACGGTTTTTTGACTACCTAAAGAAAACGTTCCAGTTTGGTATTTTTACAACGTTTCTAAAACGTCTTATTCCAACGTGCATATTACGTTATTTTAACACCTGGATAAAACGTCCCTCGAAAGTTGCAGTTTGGTCTGGTTTTATTTTCGTAGTAGACAAACGTGATATTTACGTTTTTTTGACTACCTAAAGAAAACATTCCAGTTTGGTATTTTTACAACGTTTCTAAAACGTTTTATTTTGGTCACGTTATTTTTTTATTTTAAAAAACGTTTTAAAAACGTTTTTAAAACGTTGTACTACAACATTACCTAATTGCAACCAAAATACAACGTTGTGGAAAGTTGTAAAAACGTTTTGTGTTTGCTGGGAAGGCACTTTAATTTTCTTATCCATTTGATACAACTGTTATAGCTATACAATTAATATATATATAATAATTGTATTTCGTCATATTCGTGATTTATGAATTTATAGATATAAAAACTTTGTTTTGAAGTGTAAGCTATTCGTTATGTTTGTATATTTATTATGAAGAAAATTCATTAACCTAGCCTATAAAGTTGATTTAATATTGTTGATAATACATTTTTAGAAGAAGTTAAAAGTTAAGAAAAAATGGGAATAAGCCTGTAGTTTATATATATTTAGGGCAATATGCTAATCTTTTTCTTGACTTTTCTTACACTGCAGATCGAAATAAAATCATTCTTGATCATCTTTAAAATAGGAGAATCACTGGCATAATTTAGAGAAGGGGAGCGCGGGGCACAAACGCGGGGTTAGTTGTGGTTTAAATATTTCCACACATGCTAGCATAACCAAATTTTCAGTATTTACTAGTTGGCGTAGCAACACTATGCAGAGAAAAAAGTGCGCCAAAATGCAAAAGCCTTTTGAAGATATCGCAGAATATTTTGTTTACCATAGTAAAAGTACATTTCTGGCTGAAATAATTTTTTTCATTTCAGCTTTTAGTAGGCCTATTAATTTAAAATGAGACAAATCGGCTATTATTTTATTCTCCAATCTGTTGTTTATCAGTTTAGACAGTTTATTAATGCTTCTCAAACCAGCAAGACAGTAACCTGTATTATATTTCAGTGGCGCAGATGGGGAACGTTGTAACACTGCGTTATTAAACTATGATATTCTGTGACATTAGCGATGCAGTTTACACTATTGACTTTCATGGATTTTATTGAGAAACTACAAGAAACGGGTGAATAAACCCTGACAATTTATGTTTAATGTTCAGAATTTTCTGAAATTATTTCGAGAAATGTAAAGCATTTTGGCTCGTTATAATGTGTGTTGTTTATGTGTGTCGTGTTTTTTGAGAGCTGTGTGTGGACAATGTGTGTCCACATTGTTTTGAACTACTGTACAGCTGTGTGTTGCGATCAGGGCCGTTCTAACCATGGTGGCGATGTGTTCATTGTCAAACAATTTGGATTGAAAAAATTGGATTCTTTTAATTATTATTTTTTTAAACGTCATTACTTAATTTGAAAAAGTTAATGCATGCATTTTATTGACAAAATATTTTAGTTTGTTGTGTATATTCATTTTTAGTTTGTTGTGTATATTTTTCATTCGATCAGATAACATTTTAAGCTGTCATATGGTCGTGTTATAATGTACCCCACCTACGGGGCATGTCACATTTCACTACCTTTCTTTTGAGGTAAATAACAAAAAACGTATACACTGTAAATAGGAAACAAAGCCACATATTTGTACTAGACAAGTGTGTAAATAATGTGGACAAAAATTGTACTCTGAACCCCACGTAGACTTACACAAACCGTGAAATTCAAAAAGTGTTATGTGCTCTAGAGCCCTGCATTTGAGCCCGAGCCCGTCGGGGCCCGACTTTTTTTTGCCCCTAGGGCCGGGCTTCGGGCCAATTTTCACGTCATAACTTGCACGCATATCGGGCTTCGGGCCTGCTTTAGAAAAAAAAAAAAAAGTTTAATGAGATTTAATGCGTGCGTCCCCGGAAGCGCCAGTGATGCCTAATAACTCGCGCATAGCAGAGTATGAGCGGAGCGCGGAGTGGAGCGGTGTGATTTTGAATGGAGGAAGGAGCGGATTTTTTTAAAAGTCGGAGCGTCATGGTTTTCACTCTCTTCAAGAGCGCTACACCGCTCCATCATGAGTACAATTCATGCCAATGGTCCATAATATAACTGCACATTAAGCAGGAAATCATATGTTAAACATGTTTAGCTTGATAGAGATGGATCACTCAAATCAGAAATAGTGTGATCTGTAGGTAAAATAACTGACGAAAACGTATTATTTTCATTACAAACGTTGCACTGGATAAAGCAGCAATACTCTTTTAATGCTGACAATTATCAGCTGTGGTCGGAACAAATATTGCACACTATGTTTGAAACTCTCCTGTTATTTTATTTTATTATATTTTATGAACAGGACTGTTACATTTCAAACATACTTATTTATTTATTTATTTATTTATTTATTTTTGACGCGGAGCGGTGTTTCTGATATCAGTGAGCGAGGAGTGGAGCTGGAGCAGAGCGATTATTAAATGCAAGGAGCGCGGGGGGAAATTGTTGCCGCTCCATTCCGCTCACATACTCTGCGCAGCACAGAGATTTTCAGCCACGTGGTAAAGTTGTGTTTTTGAAGTTTTCTATATTATTATTTATTCTTTATATATTTGTTCATTATTCGTTTACTTTACCACTGCGACTTTGTATGTTCCGGTTTTGCGCAGCAGAGCTGCCTGCCCTGTTCAAAATGCCTTTGTTCTGAGATGGTGATAATAAACTTTAAATCTAACATTGTGATATATTGATGTTTGTTTTATATCTGTGGATTGCATTGTAGACTAGTCAAGTGTTGATTTGATATATAGGTTAAATTGAGTAAACTCACTGTGGACCACCACATACCGTTTGGATATCGATGTCACTTAAAAAACTAAAACTTACATTTAAAAAACAAACAAACAAACAAACAAAAAACTCCAAACATTTCTCTAAATTGTTCTGATAAAAAAACCAAAACGAAAAAACATAAACTTTCTATTAAATACGAATCTGGTCTATTTTAATGGCTGTAACAGTATAAGCTGTTTGGCGGAAAAAAAGACGGGCTTCGGGTCGGACTCGGGCCAAAATTTTTGATAAGCTGTCGGACACGGGCCGGGCTACAGCCTGTGCGTCTCGGACCAGGGCCGGGCTAGGGCTTAGATTTAAGGCCCGTGCAGGGCTCTAATGTGCTCCCCTTTTGAAAACGAAACTATTTAAATCTGTATAGCCTTAAGTTATGAATTAAAAGAAAGGCGAAATAGATCACATCAAGATCAATCTGTATTTTTCTTGTTATCAAGAACATTTTTTTTTTGACAAAATTACCTAATTAATGCAGAATGATGTTTGACAGTGAACGCAGCTCCACCGCATAGCTGCATAAAATCGCTGGTGTCAGTCGCAAATATTAAACATGTTTAAAAAAATCTTAGTGAAAACGACTGGCTCTTGAATTCTAAGATTATTATCTTTAGACACCACACACTATGCGATTTTTTGTGACGACTACAAACAGCGACTGAGCCCGACTGGAACAGACTATGCCCGACTAGGCACGATCTGTGATCAAGACCAAATTCCATTCATAATCGGCATGCAAATCGTGTAGTGTGTTCTCGGCATTAGCCTAAGTTTCAGCGCATCAGTCAGAGTCATAGAGCGCAAGCAGATGAACATCGTTGTCTTGTAACGGTAAAATATCTTGTTTGAATAAGTGCAACGTTGTCTTTATGAAATAAACAATAGTAGGCCTATGTCTATAAAGGTTCATATAATGCCTCACCACACGGTGTGATGTTGACATAATGTGATTTAGTTTGACACAAAGCAACCGAGTGATCCTTGTCAGCTAGGTAAAATATTTTATAAGAAATTTCTATTTTGATTTTATGGTTATCTGCTGAATTTGATGCTAGTAAGTTACATGATGTAATTTATTAACATTTCATCATATTATATAGCCTATATAGCCATTGAGAGGGACATCCCAGTGGATCGCAGTGTTGTTTGAATTAGTTTACATAAGATATATATATATATATATATATATATATATATATATATATATATATATATATACACATAAGATATTTACATACCCTCTATATGTATATTATCTGTATAAAAGTTATTAATACTAATTAAATATAAAATAAGAATATTATTGTGTGTTTTTTTTGGTGGTGGAGGGGTTGGGGGGGGGGGGTGCCCTTTTTTCAGTTTTAGCACATGCCCCTCAAAAGGTCTGTGCACGGCTCTGGTGCCACCGGCATTTCAGCTGCCCAATCGCCCGCTCTACAAGTGCGAGAATGGGCATCATTGTATCTGCGCTCTTGGTCAGTTTGTGGGTTGTTGAGGGGGGTTAACAGCCACGTCTTTAATGGATAACCGCGGTCTCCTGATATGCAGTTAAATAATTACGCTCAATAAAATAAAATAAAGTAAAACTTAGCTGTTTCCGATTCACGTATCCAAATTGTTCTTCAGATGGCGCCTTTATAGCAATGTCCGTGCAGTCGATCGCTTGCGCTTACATTAGGATAACCGGTGATCGCTGCAAATTGCGCTTTGTTTGGCTGGTCAACTGCATGGTATGGAAATCTTATATACCTGCTAGACATGCGGATGATCTCGTCCCATACAGCTGGCATTGCACGGCTCAAAGACGACTGGCTTAACCCCGAGCGATCTGCCAGTTCCCTTTGGAAAGAACAATTTGCCAGGAAACCAAGCGTTATCAGCACCTGTAAGGGAACGGGTAATGCGTGGCTCCTCGCTGTCTACAAATTTGGACCCAACTCAGCGAAGAGCTCCAAGAGGATAGCTCTTGGAAATCTGAAACAGCTTATAAGCCAGTCATCATCGTGGGCCAGAAAATCACTGTGATCCCTAAAAACGCATTCCCTTCGGATTTGGCCATTGACAATGTCCTCCAATAAGGCCAACACTGCCATTGCCATAGACTAAGGGATGTATACATTTGCAAATGCTTTTATATGTTCTAAATCACATAATTGGTAGAAAAATATTGTCTCAATTAACCCATTTTATCAATTATAAATTAATAGCAATGTTTTCCACATGTGTTGGTGCGATACTTTGTAGTGTGCAATTTAAAATAATTGCCTCTAGGAGTCGCCAAGGGAAATAAAACAAACACACGCACAAAAAATACACGTACGCCAGACATGGAGTTGGCGTGGATCAACGCACATTCTCACGTTAATTTCATCGTTAGTAAATCCAAACGTGAGCGTGAAATCTGGCGTACGCAAAGTTTTTGTGCGTACGCAGCGTTGATACATGAGGCCCCTGATGATCAAGAACATCAAGCGCTACAGGAAGGAGCTGGAGAAGGAGGCCAGTCCTTTAGCCGAAAAGGACGAGAACGGGAAATACCTCTACCTGGGTAAAACCAACCGCTGTTTGTGTTTGTGTGCCGTAAGCTCTGAATGAAAGCACCGTGACCGACTCTCTCTGACTCCGGGACAGATTTCGTGCCGATGACATTCAGTTACAGGCCGCTCAAGTGCTACATGTGAGTAGCTTTCTGTTTTTATATACATAAATGTATAATTCAGAGCTGTTTGGAATGCTTGATTCTGATCAAGTCGTGTCATTGCTGGATCTTGTTAATGAAATATGCAATTTTCCCGTTGCAAGTATGTCCCTTCCTTGTATATAACACTTGTATTGTGTTTGCTTTATTAAGAAAGACACCGCACACTTGTATTGTATACGTTTTCTTGAAAGACACCACACATATATGTTGTATTTGTTTTATTCAAAGTGGTTTAGTAAAGAAAGAACACCACACTTGTTTTAAAAGCATTTATTAAAAGAAGTATCTATAACATGTATTAGTAAGAGCATAGTTAGGAAACAAAAATGTATTAGACATAGCTTTGGTAGAGAAAGGAATTTGGATGTTACCGTCGGATGTTCTGTGGTGGACGAGGCGTGGAGGACAGCAGCGTAGAAGAATCCGGAGAAGAAAGAATTCGAAGATGCAGAGTTTATATTGGCACCCTCTTAGGGGATTTCCAGAATTCATGGTATCTCAGGACATTGGAATGCACCTGCTGTCTATAAAAGACTGAAGTGTGATGAGAAAATCAGATGCCGGTTCTGCAACAGCTTCTCCGGTGCCAGACGACCTGCCATTGATGCCTTCGACCAAGACCAACAAAGCTAGCATACTATTTGCTTGTGTTTTTAATTTATTTTTTATGTAGATTATGTATTTAAAGTATTTAACCTATAGACAATTAAGCAATACTTTATTATAACCAAGAAGCCTGCCTGCCAAAAGACTCTGATTGATAGACTTGAGTTGAACCGACCACGGAGAACTCTTCTGAAGCCTATGGTGTGAGTATGAAAATTATTTATACGATAGGGCAGATTCGACTATCTTTACCTAACCTGAGAATAAACAAAATAAGGTAGAAGGTGTAGGAAATTGAGCACCGCAAAACAATCTCTTAATGCGCTCTGATCGGTTTGTGTTGTCAGGTACAAACTGGGATTTTGCCGTTTCTGTACGGTCAAATACAGCCCGAGCACCAGTGAGCTGGACAACATGTTTGTGCACCTCACCAACGTGGCCATCCAGAAACACGGCGTAAGTTAGTGTGCATAAAACTTCAATTGACTTCCATAGTATGAAATTATTAAGAGGTGTTTCCCAATACTTTTGTCTGATTGTGATTCATCAAAAGCTGCAGGATCTGAAGATTTTCTGATGAATCACATTCACACATTGGTTAGAGAAACCGCAGTGGGCAGCTCATATTCAGTTAAAGTCAAATGTTTAACCCTCTGGTGCTCTTCGGTCACTTTTGACCGAAAATCTTTCTGTTTTGAAATTTTAAAAATCACAGCTTAATGGGAATGATATGAAACTCTGTGACTTTTATGCCATTTGGAATGTCAACACAAAAAAAAATTGAGGGCATGATTCACGTAGGCTAAGTGGTCGTAAAAAAAATAGTCACACTTGTGCTCTTTGGTCTAAAATGAGCGACCATAGGAAATGAATGGGAAATCGACAAAAATACAAATATTCAGAGAATTTTTGTGTTTACAATCTACAAATCCTCCACAATGCTGAAAAAAAGTACACAGCAGTGAAGGGGTGACACTCACTAAAACACACCCATTCATAAACACACACAGACACACACACACACACACACACACACACACACACACACACACACACACACACACACACACACATTAATATAGACACCTCTATTCGGTCACTTTTGACCAAAACATTTTCGGTTTTGAATTTTTAAAAAAATCACAGCTTCATCAGAACGGTACCAAATTCAGTGACTTTTATGGCATTTGGAATGTGAACACATAAAAAAAATTAGGGCATAATTCCAAAAAAACAAACAAAAAAACAACTGTGCTCTTCGGTCTAAAATGAGCGACCATAGGAAATGAATGGGAAATCGACAAAAATACAAATATTCAGATAATTTTTGTGTGTACAATCTACAAATCCTCCACAATGCTGAAAAAAAGTACACAGCAGTGAAGGGGTGACACTCTAAAACACACCAATTCGCACACACACACACACACATTAATATACATACCTCTATTCGGTCACTTTTGACCAAAACATTTTCGGTTTTGAATTTTTCAAAAAATTACAGCTTTATCAGAACGGTACCAAATTCAGTGACTTTTATGGCATTTAGAATGTGAACACATAAAAAATGAGGGCACAATTCCAAAAAAAAACAACTTGTGCTCTTCGGTCTAAAATGACCGACCATAGGAAATGAATGGGAAATCGACAAATGGGGTTAGAAATGGGGTCTTTATACCCCTCTAATATGTTATAACATCCCATTTCTCAAAAATACTGCAGTAAAATAGTTTCATATAAGGTGTGCATAGAGTATGGGACGTCCTGAATAAGAACTGATCATTGTTTTTTGTCTACTTGTTAGAAATGGGGTCTTTATACCCCTCTAAAATGCAATAATATCTCATATCTCAAAAATGGTTAAGTATTTTTTTTATATGTAAAGTGTGCATTTTATATGGGATGTCGCTATAAAATCTGACCATGGTGTGTTATACTTACTAGAATTTAGTTTTCCATAGACCCCTGGAGTGAAATAAAGGCATTTTATTTAACAATGATTTTTTTTCTATTGTGAACTTATTTTGTTATTTGCCCTACCTTTCAGAGCAGATGTCAAACATACTCTTGTACAGTAAAACAAATTAAAAATCAATTCTGGTATTAAGAAGGACTAAATACGTTTTTTGTCTGTTTTCTACGAATCCTGCTGTAACTCATTTATTTGAAAGGTGAATATTTAAGACACATGTTGTAACAGACAACCGTCAAAGACACCAATAAATAACACGGATATTAAAGCAGAAATACAAATAAATAAGTAAGTTAAAAACATGAAAAATAATATTTTGTTGTATTATCTCTCAGTCCTGGGCGTCTAAATGAAAAGCTCTGCAAGCGCGTTCTCTCTTTGTTATTCCTGAAACTACCGTAATCAATATGTGCGCACTGTAGGAATCTTGGGCGAACAACGTACAAAACAGAAATGGCCATATTCCAAAGAAACAAAAGGACCCTCTTTCTCAGTCACAAAATTGACACATGACCATCACATGATGATCACCAGACGCTAATTGTATGGACCGCTTTTGTCGAGATCTGCGTCTTACGCATCCAGAGAGAAGAAAACGCTCTCTGTCTCAGAGCACCTAAGAAACAAACCTCCAGTCTTCTGAAATAAAGCTGGCATGGCACATGATGCGTCCAGCGTGACTCACATGGTTTTTTGGACTTCCTGTCCCCCTCTCCTCTGACATTCCAAAACACCCCGTCTCTCAATAGAGATACGTACACTGCAAAGACAAACTTTAAGAGACAATCAACTTATTAGTATTGCTATTAGAGCAACAGTATGTTCTCTTTTATATGCCTGCTGTGTTTTATGTGATGATTGGAGTTTAATCTATATGCATTATATGCCTTTGGGAAAGGAAGTTATCAAATGTATTAGCATGCAAGCAATATGGCCTTATTTGATATGTAATGAATTGTCTGGATGAATGATACACAGCAAAATGAACGAGGAAATGATATTGTGTATACTTTATGCATCGAAATAGTTTATTGAAGTTAATAACAAAAATTGCAGAGAAATCCATATCCTAATAAGTTGCGTACCAGAAGGAATTACAGGACAGAAAGGGGGTGGCGTGACCCGCCCCTTCAGCAATGCCATTGGATCCCAGCATCGTGGGACGTGCCCTAGCGGCCCGTTTAAAACTTCATGTTCCTAACAGAACTAGGCGAACTCAGCAAGAACTCAGCGAACTCAGAGCTCCCAGCTCTCGCCTCACGCCTTTCGCCTCTTGTGGTTTGAGTGCTTTTCCATCTGCGCTCGACCGCTCGACCACTCGACCAAGCACGCGACGGTGCCACCAAAACTCTACAGAACAAACTGAAACTTTGTGACTGCCAAACTCTTCAAAGTCTCGCAACTCTGATACAGAAGAGCTCCGAACGCATCAACCTGCGTAACCAGGCAACCGAAAGATCGGCTCCAGCAACCCAATCCTCAACTTCGAAGGATCTCCCAAAGACTTCATCGACCAGCAACCAACCAGAACTTTCGCTCAGACGAGCCCCCGGAACCCCCGTTCCCGGCACTAATGCAAGTAACAAGATCTCTCTTTACTTCGCTGCTAAATAACTGGTGCAAAATACTCCCTAAGTAGTTAAAAGCTAAGTCTCTGCTTTTGTGATTTTCTAAGGTTGCGATCTAAGAACTAGTTAAGATACTAGAACATTTGGGGTTCTCTTCAACCCAGTAATTTCTCATCCCCGGAACTGTATGAGTGTGAGTGTGAGTGTGAGTGTGAATGTGTGTGTGTGTGTGTGTATGTGTGTGTGTGTGTGTGTGTGTGTGTGTGTGTGTGTTTATTTGTGTTTTAGTAGAGATTAGTTTTGTGTCTTAGAATAGTCAATAAATCATTGTTTCATTAAAAGAAGTGTCTTGAATTTTATGTTCACCAAAGTTCTATCTGTGTTTAGATCAAGCTACCTCAGCTTTAAAATTGCCCAACGTAATATTTTGGTTCATTTGTGATCTGGGCCAGGATCATAATATAAACCTTTTTGAGTTGATACAGTATACTGAATTGACCACTTTGCTGGACGAATGGTCAAGAAGTGTAATCTATTAACTCTGAATCAATTTAATCAAGTTTCGAATCTTTCGATTCGACTCGTTATTTGAATCATTATAAATTTGAGCTAATTAATCCTTACAGCACGATAAAAATCAATTGCTGATGGCTTGACCGTGTTTTTCTGAACCGCGGTTGGCTTCACTGCAGTTCAGCTGCAGCATTTAAGGTGGGGCTACAGACCCAGCCCTAGAGCACCACAACAGTATATCAGGCTGGTGTAGTTTGCTAGAGGACAGCTGGAAAAGGAAACTGAAAACACAATATGTGAGTAGAACAATATTATTACACTATTGTCTGTCTTTGTCTAAATTGATATATTTTTTGCATAGGATACTCCATTGCTTTGGTTGGGTTATTTTTTAAACCTTACTTTCTTTTGAGCTCTGATGAATGAGTTTTGTGTCAGATTAACTAAAAATATAAATTGAGAACTTATATCAAAACATGAAACTTTTACATGTAAAAATCATGTTAGTTTAACAAACATATATTGGACAGCTTATAAATAAGGAATAAATAGATCAACTGTGCTGAGTAAACATATCCAATGTAAATATTTATGTTAATCCAACAGATTTTTTTTCAGTGTACTAAAACTGGTTATCTGATTACTGAAAATATAATACAAAAGAATACCTTTGGTTATAAAACTTAGGCTAATATTCTGTTGATTCTACTTACATCACATCTTTTCTTATTTTTTTTAGAGTCCTTACAGTTGGATGCTTCACCAGTGAATGTTCATTAAAAAAAAAACATGGCTAATAGCACAGGTGAGACAATTTCCATTTTAAATTCTTTCATTTAGCCTGAAATAACAGTTCTGTGCAGAGGTGGACAATACTCAAGGTATTTTATTCAAGTAAAGATACATTTTCAAGTATCTGTAGTTTTCACTTTGAAAACATTTTATTACATAAAATTTAGATAAAACGTACAATTCCTATATTTCATAAATACATGTTGTTTTTCTAATCTTTTATACTTGAGTACATAAAAACGTTCTTACATTTAACTGGTTTGGATCAAAGTCTCTTTTCAGAAGTCTTAAAATAAACTTTTTTTGAGGTGGCTTTAGTTACTGTGCATGTGCACAGGTTGACGAGTGCCTCACAAGAACCCTGCCCAAAAGAACCGTCAGTCTTTATCGATTAACGATTGGTGGTGTTTACTGGAAAGTGGGACTTCATTTGCTAGAGTATTGAGCGTTGCATTCCCTCAACCATTCATTGTAATGACAGTGGTGGATCTTGTTAATATTTATTAACTTTGGTTAGATTTAAAGGGGTTTGGACTGAGCCTCCCTCATTTAGATTAGTCAAACAACAATGTTTAGCACTGAAATCTCAGCCACCAATCTGCCACCTAAACAAGATTTTAGTCTGTAACCAACCTAATCACAGAATATTGCAGTGTTTATTATGAAATCTATATTATTATCTGTGCTGTAATTTATCTTTTTTTATATAAGTTCCCCCATAATGTTTAATCAAAACCGGAAAATGGTCTTTTTCATGGTGATCCTTCTCTGATGATGCAAGTTTGATGGCTTGGGCAGAACATCTATTAACTCTTTCGCTCCAGCTGTCAATCAGCTGCCATTTCAAAACAAACATCCAATCACAGAATACAGAAATAAGAAACATTGCAACATTGCATGCAAACAAAGAAGGATTCAAAAGTGAATGTGCAAAACAACAGCTTATTTAGAAAAATCCAAGTGCAGGAGTAGAAGAGAGACACATGAAACATACTGTGGGTGAGAAAACAGTCACTCTTGGTAGCACAGGGACGCAATGGGCAACTTTCACGGAACAATCCAGATGATCGTCGAGAAGCAGGAACAGACTCCACCGAAATACAATTTTTGGTCCCACTTTACATTAAGTGGCCTTAACTATGTACTTACATTTAAATTAATAATTTGGTACAATGCACTTATTGTGTACATACATTTTTTTACATTGTACTTGTTTTAAAAATACCTATATGTAATTACATATGTAATTGATTTCTGTAATTACATTTATAGTTACACTGTTGACTCATCCCTTACACTTTAACCCAACCTTAAACCTACCCATACCCCCAAACCTGTCCCTAACCTTACACATATCCCACCTTAATAGAAGCAAAAGTGTTTTGCAACACAATATGACCACAATAAGTACATTGTACTTATTTTATGATGTAAGTACATAGTAGTTAAGGCCACCTAATATAAAGTGTGACCCTTTTTTTTTTCACATGTCTTGTCTACAAACCCAAATGAACTTAGTAATCTTTTGTATACTTTTGTATATTTGGTACTCTGTCAATACCAAACCACCAATATTTAATCTTTAATTAAGTAATGACCTTCCTGTTGTCTTTTAAAACGATACAGGTGAAAGTCTTTTCCCTGTGGGGGGTTTCAGGTTTTAACACACCAGCAGTACCAGGAAGTGTACTTCTTAACACTCTTCCAATAAGCACTGTGGACACCCAGGACTATAGGTTGTGAGAACGATTCCTCACTCTGCTGTGAACATTCTCATCTCCTGACTGGCAAATGGCACACAATAGCCCATTCCTTGCAAATTCACTTTACATTTTCCGAATCACTATGTGTGCAGTCTTATCATGCAAATGTAGCACTTCAGGAAACTTTGACACATAGTCCACTAACACTAGGTATGAATGACATTCAAGTAGGGCTGCTTGATTAATCGAAGGAGATTTTCATGCGCATTTTGTCAGTAAAGCCAGTTCTGTGATTAGCCGTAAATCTCCAACACCTGTTTTCAGATGGTGCAGCATGTAGCTTTAATCGCACGATTATGAAATCGAAAGAAATCGTTTGCTCTAATGACAGCTGTTTACATAGCTTCTCAGTGAACTACGGCTCTTTGTAAAAAAAATGATGCTGCATCTCAAAGCATGTGAAAATACCACATTTAATAATGTTTTGGTCCCACTTTATATTAAGTGTCCCTAATACCTGTGAAGTTACATGGTAACTAGATGTGTACGTAGCATGTAACTACAGTGTATGTACACATTGGTACATTGTATCTACAGCTCTAATACTGGTGTAATTACACACATGTAACAACTCACTGAATAGCATTTGTAAGTACAAATGTGTAACAGGACATTTGTAACAACACTTTTTTCACTTCTGGAAGTACAGGTGTGTAACAAGAATTATGTAACTACATTTTGTAACAACAATATGTACTCACAGAAGTTTTTACACTTCCACACAGTCTTCAATGCTGCAGTTACCGGTTTGGAATGCCCTGAAACATTATTGAAATCATGATGATACCTAAGTAGGCTACATATCATTTTTGTATTCATGTATTTGTGAACACTGAATTAGAATTAAAGTATCAATTTGTAGAACCAGTGTACTTACATGATAACTCCTCAGGAACTGTCTACTTAATATAAAGTGTAAAATGGTCACAACTTAGAGTAATATATCAAATGTAAACCTCTGTGCAACACTTTAATATCAGTGTACTTACATGATAACTCCTCAGGAACTGTCTACTTAATATAAAGTGTAAAATGGTCACAACTTACAGAGTAATATATTAAATGTAAACCTCTGTGCAACACTTTAATACCAGTGTACTTACATGATAACTCCTCAGGAACTGTCTACTACTTAATATAAAGTGTAAAATGGTCACAACTTACAGAGTAATATATCAAATGTAAACCTCTGTGCAACACTTTAATATCAGTGTACTTACATGATAACTCCCCAGGAACTGTCTACTTAATATAAAGTGTAAAATGGTCACAACTTAGAGTAATATATCAAATGTAAACCTCTGTGCAACACTTTAATATCAGTGTACTTACATGATAACTCCTCAGGAACTGTCTACTTAATATAAAGTGTAAAATGGTCACAACTTACAGAGTAATATATCAAATGTAAACCTCTGTGCAACACTTTAATATCAGTGTACTTACATGATAACTCCTCAGGAACTGTCTACTTAATATAAAGTGTAAAATGGTCACAACTTAGAGTAATATATCAAATGTAAACCTCTGTGCAACACTTTAATATCAGTGTACTTACATGATAACTCCTCAGGAACTGTCTACTTAATATAAAGTGTAAAATGGTCACAACTTACAGAGTAATATATCAAATGTAAACCTCTGTGCAACTCTTTAATTTCAGTATACTTACATGATAACTCCTCAGGAACTGTCTACTTAATATAAAGTGTAAAATGGTCACAACTTACAGAGTAATATATCAAATGTAAACCTCTGTGCAACACTTTAATATCAGTATACTTACATGATAACTCCTCAGGAACTGTCTACTACTTAATATAAAGTGTAAAATGGTCACAACTTACAGAGTAATATATCAAATGTAAACCTCTGTGCAACACTTTAATTTCAGTGTACTTACATGATAACTCCTCAGGAACTGTCTACTTAATATAAAGTGTAAAATGCTCACAACTTACAGAGTAATATATCAAATGTAAACCTCATGTGCAACACTTTAATTTCAGTGTACTTACATGATAACTCCTCAGGAACTGTCTACTTAATATAAAGTGTAAAATGGTCCAGCCTGGTCTCATTGTTTATACGTTGGTATTTATAGGTATTTTTAGATGCACAATTTAGATGTATTTCAACGTTTAAAATGTACAAATAGCTAGTTGTTACGTATGTTTTGCTAAAAACGTAAAATATTTACGTATCTTTCATTTCATTAAATATTCGTATCAATGCCTTTTTATCATTTTATTAATACGCGATTTATATTTTTAGCCCCCTTAACCTACCCCCAAACCTAAAGCTACCCATTTTATAGCAAATACAAAAGGATATAAATCGTAACTGACAACAATATATGCAGGGAAATTATCATTTTTACTAACAATATAGCATAAAAATAGTTTTATAGTCACTAATCACACTCCTACCTCTAAACCTAATGTTAACCATATCTCTCTCAGTACAGTAATAAAAAAAAAAAAACATGACAGACAAAAAATTGCAATTACAATAATTTATTTAATGCAAAAATATCAACAGCCATACCAAAAAGTAATCCAAATGGCGATGCTTTTGCAGCCGCAGTCCTCTCTGGCAGAATACAGTAGGTTTGTTTGAGGTGCAGAGCGGAATTAAAGTTATTATTCGCTGAAATATTATCCAGATTATTTTCCTGATCCTCTCCGTAAATGCGGCCAAAGAGTATGCGCCCGCGCAACATTCAAACCAAACACATATCACCAGAAACACGGCATGTCGTAAACTGTGACGAATGCTGGCGAGAGCCAATGAGAGCTCGATTTTCCTGCCGTAAAAACTGCCGTTTCCTGACGCGGTTGTATTTGAATTCGTAAAATAAAGATAAAGATTTGAATTTGGGCATGTTCCTCGCAATGGTATGGATTCTGAAGATCTTATAGCGCACAAATAAAATTGTTTCATTTTATAATTATGATGCGTGTTCGGTGTATTTTATGGTTTTATTGTTAGTCGCAGGGATGTCAGAAAACGCCTGCTGTGTCCCACCGCTACAAACGAAGTTAATATTACATAAATGGTTAAACGATTGTAGAAATGTTATTTATTTTAAAGTGTAGTCTTGTTAAACATTATGCTTACATATGCTTGGAATAGAGTTGGCAACAGAAATCACACAGAACAGGATGGAAAGTTATAATTTCATATTAAGTAAACTATTTAATAATGCATTTGAAAACACAGTTTATATATTACTCTGTAGGTTGTGAGCATTTTACACTTTATATTAAGTAGACAGTTCCTGAGGAGTTACCATGTAAGTACACTGATATTACAAATTGATACTTTAATTCTAATTCAGTGTTCACAAATACATGAATACAAAAATTATATGTAGCCTACATAGGAATCATCACGATTTCAATAATGTTTCCGGGCATTCCAAACCGGTAACTGCAGTATTGAAGACTGTGTGGAAGTGTAAAAACTTCTGTGAGTACATATTGTTGTTACAAAATGTAGTTACATAATTCTTGTTACACATGTGTACTTCCAGAAGTGAAAAAAGTGTTGTTACCAATGTCCTGTTACACATTTGTACTTACAAATGCTATTCAGTGAGTTGTTACATGTGTGTAATTACACCAGTATTAGAGCTGTAGATACAATGTACCAATGTGTACATACACTGTAGTTACATACTACGTACACATCTAGTTACCATGTAACTTCACAGGTATTAGGGACACTTAATATAAAGTGGGACCAATTTTTTTTATTTGATGTTTTTTGTGGAAATAACTTTTTCTTCTTAGATTTTTCTTGGCAGTATTGTACATTAGGGTTATTTGTTACATATAAGGCTGTTAAATTTATGTTTTTTGCATGAAATCAGTTTTATGTGTGTTACCATGATGGTGTTTAGTGTTTGTGTGAATGACACTGTGCACCTTCTATATATGCTATTATTAAAAATCTCCTTGTAATGGGCTTTGGTTGATCATGTGATGTTGTTATCACCACCTGCTTTTGGTGGTTATCAGTGTATTGCAAAGGTACAAAACAGATTTCAGTACTTCAAAAGGTTGGTACATCACCATTATATCAGTTAAAAAAAACCCCAGAAATTACAGTATTTACCTGTATGTTTAAGTGAAAACCGTCAAATGTAAAACATTGCTACCGTATTTTTTACAGTAAAACTCTGGTAACCACAGCTGCCAGGGTTTTCCCGTAAATTTTACGGGGTTTTTTTACAGTGTAGCAAATTCTGTGCAACGAAGCCTGCCGCGTTTCTGTCGCGCACACGTGTCATGTTCGGGAAAAACACAAGCTCAACCGGACAAAAGTGCAGCGCTGCGTTGTGCGGACAACTCCCAGGTATCTCTCTCTCACACACACAAGACGTGTCGCGTGTAGTTCAAGCAGAAATCTAAAACAGTTTATTTAATCACCAAACGGGCAAATGTTTACCTCCAGAAAGATAAAAAACCAGCAAAGGTTAGTCTAGACTAGGGATGTGCGGTATACCGGTACTGTGAAAATACCGGTATTTATTTTTTTTTAAACGGTACAATATCAAAAGTTTGCTCAGTTCGGTATTTCATCCGCTGTTCTGATTTTCACCACTATGCGGCAGTGTTCCGCAAACTGGCGTAAAACCGGCAAGTGTGATAACAGACAAACGCCAATGGATCACACAGATGAAACGCGCTCTGCAGCGGTCAAAGGAGCTAGCAAAAAAATGAAGACTGAAAAGATATGTATATATGTGAACCCATTTTATTCAGTCCCAAAATCACAATCCAACCTGTATCCTCTACTCTGTTGGGTTTTTTGTTGTTATTGTTGTTGCATTCACATTTTCTTTGTGATAAAGACTGAAAAAATGTGACCCTGGACCACAAAACCAGTCATAAGCTTACATTTTACAAAACTGAGGTGTATATATCATATGAAAGCTGAATAAATAAGCTTTCTATTCATGTATAGTTTGTTAGTATAGGACAAGATTTGGCTGAGATACAACTATTTGGAAATCTGGAGTCTGAGGGTGCAAAAAAAAATCTAAATACTAAGAAAATCACCTTTAAAGTTGTCCACTTAACAATGCACATTAATAATAAAAAAATACATTTTGATATATTTACAGTAGGAATTTTACAAAAAAATCTTCATGGAACATGATCTTTACTTAATTTCCTAACGATTTTTGGCATAAAAAAAAAATCTATAATTTTGACCCATACAATGTATTTTTGGCTATTGCTACAAATATACCCCAGCGACTTAAGACTGGTTTTGTGGTCCAGGGTCACATATATTAAGAGATTACTTTATTTTAATTAGATCTCTTCTGTTTTGTTTCTTCTAAAATCAAAATTGTAGTTATTTATTTTTTTGTAACAATTTCTTTGCACAGTTGTTAATAGAGTTTTTAATTCACCTTTTTTTTTTTTTACCTATGGTATTGATTTGGTATCGATACCAAGGTATTAGATCCTAGTATCGTACCGAAGTCAAAATTGTGGTATCGAGCCATCCCTAGTCTAGACAGATTAAACGGAAAGAGAAAGTGCGATCTATATCGTTAATTGCAGCCATTTCAGAAACAATGTCTTTTCTGTTTTACATTGTTTGTGTTTTGTTTCAGTTTAATATATTAATTACGAAAGAAGTTTGTGTTATTTGTAAATGTCGGACGTGGTATGAATAGGACGAAAATACGCCGGGAGAATTGGAGAAGGTCAGACACAATTTTTGACTACTTCGTACGTTTTTATTTGTGGAAAATCCCTCTTTAAACGAATTTCGTTTTGTATAATTTTTATCTTAATTTCTAATATATATTTTTGTTGATCAGAGTAATTAAAATCAAATAAGAACAGGAAAATGGCATTGTGAAATGAAGTGCGTAACAAGATGCAAGCCTATGCTTTAAGGGCCTGAAGAAAAGGCTAAAACATAAATTATAGTTCTATATGAACCATACAGACATTATTAGCGCTACAGAAATACAAATATTTTGCAGAAATGCACAATACTCAATCTTACAGCCCAGGGTCAAGTCTTTATGAACATTAACAATGATTTTGGACAGATATGGTGTAATGTAAAACTATGGCGCGCTGTGACTCGGCAGGATTCTGTCGGCTGAATGAACACAGTTTGCTTTGTCACGTCGCATCTTTAAATCTACAACTTTGCTGGCTAAAAATATGACTATAAATCAATACAAATATATGGTAACAATCCTGACATTAAACATTGGTCTGGGGCTTAACCTCTACTCTAAGACAGCGGAGCATGAGCGTGTCAGCAAAGACACAACCCGGAAAAACTATCGGCAAGGGTTTTTGCCGATAACCGATAGTTCGGCCAATCAACTATCGGTGCCGATTAATCGGCAAAACCGATAGATCAGTCGACCTCTAAATATAATCTTGTCTTGTGTTATTATAAATTGAATTAATTTAAGCATAGAAGTTTCAAAATGTAGTATTTATTTTTGGTGGAGAGTCGGAAGGCTTCCCTGCTGAGTCCTTAAGAGTTGCAATTGTTTTTGTTTTGTTTTTTTTATTTTTGATTGGCTGAATATTTACTTAATTTGTTCCTATGATGGTAGGTTTCTTGACGGAGTCAACTTATTAACAACGTTTTGACAATTTATTAACTGCTTAGATCAAAGAAAATCTGAAAATGACATAAATTAAGTGCTTTAAACCAGGCTTTATTGGACATTAATTGCATTAATATTCAGAGTTTCTTAAATGTTAACAAATACATGAAGCACACATACACACATTGGGTTTCCATGTTTTATAAGGACCTGCCATTTAATAATGTATAAATTAAACTGTATATCCTGTCCCCACTAAACCCAACTCTAAGACTACCCCTAACTGATGAATTTTAACTTGAACTAATAAGTATTTGTATTTCATTTTGACATCATTATGCCAATTCATTTTTTAAGTGGTTTTGTTTAACTTTGGGCATAGGCTTCATGTATTTGTACATTTTAAGAAATGACCAATACAGGTTGGTTTTAAGTGCTTAATTAATGACATTTTTGATATACCATGACCTAATCTTAACTGAGAAATATTTGCGGTTGTTTACAAAGCATTATCTAACTCTTTATATATGAGATAATTAAAGAAACTGCTACTTACATTGACAATGAATGAAGAACTCACTGTTTGTATAGCCTGTTAATGTCTGTTAACAACAGTTTATATACTATTGATTAACTATCATTTGAAAATAATTTGTAAATACTTTATAACTGTATATTTATTTAAATTGTTACCACTTTACCCCATAAAGTAACCTAAGGTAAACATGAATGTCACAGAAACTCCAAGGCATGAGAAATGTCTTCGGGTTTAGCTCAAAACTCATCTGCATTTGTGCTCAAATCATTCATGAATCAAACTGATCCAGTTCAACTCACTGACTCAATGATCTGGCCACAGTCTTTGTCAAGTTGTCAATGCACTGAATCTGTTCCACTTAAATGAGGCCAGAACCAAGAAAAATATGATCCTCAAAGCTGAGGATTTTACTGATGAAGTGGAAATAAAGTATTAATAATCAAATCCACAAGGAAAGGGAACATGTTTTTAAATGAACATGAAACAGTTCTTTAAAACAAACTGTTCAAAGAAGTCATTAAGGAAGTTTGGGTATTATTTAATTCTCATACATGGAAAACTGCATCACAAAATGACAGGTTCCCTTCCGGGAACTCGAGCTGTGTCATCAATGCTTTGGGGAACGCCATTGGCGGGCAGCACTCTGAGTCATAGTCTATAAACCAACCGGCGCGGTGACGTCATTGACCGGGAAGTATAAAGCATGTGCGTTTGACGCCGCTAGTCAGCTTTTGTCATTCAGCGAGAGCGCTCTGTGTCTGTCTAAATAGTTTGCTGTTTTTTGTGCCAGTTTGCACAGCTTTTATTTGAGCAAACTATGCCAAGAGGGGGAAAGAAAAGATTTTGTGCGATTGAGCAGCCACATAGAAAGTGTGCTCCTCCATGCCAGCGTTTCATTGCTTGTGGGGATACACACAATCTATGTGTGGTCTGCTTGGGTGCGGAGCATGCACAGTCAGCCCTCGAGGGGGTTGGCTGCCCGCAGTGTGAACGCCTTCAGCTGTGGGTGCTCCGTTCCCGGAGGGCTCTCTTTGAGGAGGGAGCCTTCATCAGCGTTCCTCGCGGGTCTGGCCCCGCTTCTGCCGAGGCGGAGTGGCAGCTGCACTCGTGGGGTTCGCAGCTTGATTTGCTAGAGGGAATGGAGACAGGTGATCCCCTATCTCCATCCTAACCTAGTGAATCAGTTGACCTCCTAATGGATGAGAAAGCCCGCACTGCAGTTCCTTCCTTCCAGGAAGAGGAGTCCGCGCTTCTCCTGTCTTCCTCTGAGTAGGTTGATGTGGATGGAGTGGACGATTGTATTCAACCGCCCTCCCCCCCCCCCCGATCACCTCAAAAGTATGTGGAGCTTTTGGAAGTGCTGACAAACGCGGTAGCCAAGCTCAACATCAGTTGGCCCGCAGAACAGCAAAACGAACCGCAGAAAAACAAACTCGATAAGCGCTTTCTGCAGGCGAAATCAGCACTTCCAAAACGAAGCCTTCCGTTTTCCCCCGATCTGCATGCTGAGATCGCTAGATCGTGGGAAAAACCTTTTTCAGCCCGCTTATTCATCACATCCACTGATTACTACGGTAATGTGGTGGGGCTGAGTGAGCGTGGTTACAAGATGATGCCGCGGGTTGAGCAGACGCTTGCGAGCTATCTGTCACTCGACCTGGCGTCATCTTTGAAGGCTCTGTCCTTGCCCACTAAGCTTCTTAAAGTCACCTCAAGTTTGGTGGGCAAGGCGGTCAAGGCAGCAGGTCAGGCTGGTGCTTGCTTGCACACTATGTCAGTGCTGCAGGCATACCAAGCCGACCTGCTTAAGGATTTAAGTGACGGCGAGGAAGCTAATATTTCTGAGATTCGTTGAACCGCAGATTTAGCTCTCCGCGCTACCAAGGAGATCGCTCATGCTATTGGGCGGTCCGTGGCAGCCTTGGTGTGCGCGGAGAGGCATCTGTGGTTGACCCTGTCCGAGATGAAAGAAAAGGACAGGGTCCTCCTCCTTGACCCTCCGCTGCAGGCTGCGGGCCTCTTTGGTGATTCTGTTGATGCAGTCGTCAGCAGGCACCAGGAGGCTCGCAAGCAAGCAGCAGCGTTCAGACGTTATCTCCCTCGCCGTGCTTATTCCTCGGGGGCTGATTGGGAGCAGCCCCAGCCGTGTACGAGCTCCGCATACCGTGAGGCACAAAAGAGGAGTGTTGCGACCCATGTCCCTCCGGCGAGGCCTAGAGGGCTGGGTCAGCAGCACTCCAAGTCGGGGGCCTCTAAGACAAGGCCTGACCTGAGGGTGGTCCTGCAGTCAAAGAGGTCCTCGACTAAGCAGTCCTGACCGTTTCAGGGCCGATGAGGGCAGCCCCTCTTGTGGAGGTTTGCGGTTCACCACACTTCATGGTGGCCGCCCCTCCTCGGGGCCCTCAGGAGATTTGTCAGCTAACCCTGCCAGTGTTACAAGGCGCCGGAAGTCTCCCGCGAACACAATTGTCTAATTGTTCCGCCCGGCTAGAGAGTTCGCCACCCCTACGGGGGTCTTCAGAGGGCTTGATTCAGGTGTTCCCTGCCAGCGAGCTGTCACAGGGCGCACGAATCAATACCTCTAGCAAAACCAGAGACCAGCCTCGAGAAGTTGGTTCCTTAAGTAAACTTTCTGGCAGCGTGGAAACTACTGCCGAATGTATCTACATGGGTCCTGCGTACTGTAGAGAAAGGTTATTCTATCCAATTCAGCGCTCCGCAGCCACCTTTCAATGGGGTGTTTCCCACCGAGGTGGGCCCCGAGCAGGCTCTGGTAATGGAACAGGAAGTAAACTCCCTTCTGAGGAAGGAGGCCATCAAGGTGGTCCTTCTTCAGCACAAAAAGTCCGGGTTCTACAGCCGGTACTTCATCGTTCCAAAGAAGGATGGCGGGCTGCGGCCCATTCTAGATCTCAGACAATTGAACCGCTCAGTCAGAAAGCTGAAGTTCAAGATGTTAACTGTCAAACAGGTTGTGTCTCAAATCAGGTCCGAGGACTGGTTTGTCACGATAGATCTAAAAGACACATATTTTCACGTCTCCATCCTTCCTCAACACAGGAAGTTCCTGAGGTTTGCTTTCAGGGGCAAAGCTTACCAATACAGAGTTCTTCCTTTCGGCCTAGCACTCTCTTTCATGAAGTGTGTGGATGCTGCGCTGGCTCCTTTGTGACTCCAGGGCATCCGCATACTCAATTACATAGACGACTGGCTGATTTCAGCCAGCTCGGAACAGTTAGCGGTTCAGCATCGAGGTGCTGTTCTCGCTCACATGAAAAAGCTGGGGTTGAGACTTAACGCAAAGAAAAGTGTGCTGTCTCCATTACAGAGAACCACTTATCTAGGTGTCTTATGGGATTCGACCATGATGCAGGCACGAATGTCACCTGCTTGGATCGAGTCGATCCTTACTGCAGTCAATGCGGTCAAGCTAGGCCTGTCACTCACTGTAAAACAGTTCCAAGTACTGTTAGGTCTTATGGCAGATGCATCCAACGTGATACCTTTTGGACTGCTGTACATGAGACCACTACAGTGGTGGCTCAGAACCAAGGGTGATGCTTAGGTGCCTTGGTCATGTGGAAAAAACCTTGGTTTCTGTCTCAGGGCCCGGTGTTGGGAGCTTCTTGTCGCTGCGTCACTCTAGCGACAGATGCATCCCTCACCGGTTGGGGAGTGGTCATGAGCGGCCGCTCGGCCCGTGGTCTGTGGAGCAATCGCCATCTCTCCTGGCACATAAACTGCCTAGAGATGCTCGCGGTGCACTTCCTCCCAGACACTGTCATGTGCTGGTCCGCACCGACAGCACTGCGGTTGTTTATTACATCAACCACCAGGGGGGACTGCGTTCACGCCCCTTACACAAGCTGGCGTACCAGATCCTCTGGTCACAGGGAAAATTCATGAGCAGTACATATCCCTGGATGTATGAACGTGGGAGCAGACATCCTGTCGAGTCAGGGGCCGAGGCCCGGGGAATGGATGCTTCACCCAGAAGTTGTGAAGCAGATTTGGAGAGTGTTTGGCCAGGCTCAGGTGGACCTCTTTGCGACTCAAGGGACATCGCAATGTCCCCTCTGGTATTCTCTTGTGTCTCCAGCTCCGCTCGGACTGGACCCCATGGTACAGAAGTGGCCGAGGCTTCGTCTGTACGCATTTGCCCCCATCGCTCTGCTCCTGGGAGTTCTGGAACGAGTACGCCGGTATGGAGTACGGCTGCTACTAGTAGCCCCGTACTGGCCAGCCAGAGTATGGTTCTCGGTCATAATCGCCCTCCTCGATGGCTCTCCATGGGAGATTCCCGTTAGGAGGGACCTCCTCTCCCAGGCCAGGGGCTCAATCATTCACCCCCGCCCGGAGATATGGAAACTATAGGTGTGGCCCCTGAGGGGGCGCATTTCATAGAGGCTGGTCTCTCAACCAAGGTTGTTGAGACCATCCTACTGTCCAGAGCTCCCTCTACGAGGAAACTTTATGGCCTTAAGTGGAAAGTGTTTGCATCATGGTGTCATGAACACCATTCAGACCCAGTCCACTGCCCAGTTGGTACAGTGCTGGAGTTCCTGCAAATTCGCCTTTCCACAGGGTTAACCCACTCCACCCTGAAGGTGTACGTGGCCGCTATATCGGCCTACCACGCCCCTATCAGTGGCCTCTCAGTGGGTAAAGACCCCTTGGTCACACGGTTCCTCCGCGGTGCTCTCAGGTTGAGGCCTCGAGTGAAACCAAGAGTCCCTACGTGGGATCTTGCTGTGGTGCTTGAAGCTCCATGTAGGCCTCCATTCGAGCCCATAGAAGAGATTTCTGACAGAATGCTCAATATCAAAACAGCACTGTTACTTGCTTTAACCTCTCTCAAGAGGGTAGGGGACCTGCAGGCCCTCTCAGTGGCACCTGCATATATTGACTTTGCGCCAGGCTTGGCCAAAGCCTTTCTCTATCCAAGAGCCGGGTACGTCCCGAAGGTCCCCTAATCAGCACCACAGCCTATCACTCTTCAGGCTTTCTACCCTCCTCCATTCTTGGAGAGTGACCATCGGAAGTATAACTGTATGTGTCCAGTGAGAGCACTAGACACATACGTCCACAGAGCTGCCCTGTGGCGAAAGTCAGAGCAATTGTTGGTTTGTCACTGTCCTCCTAGGAGGGGGAAACCTGCGACAAAACCGACCATTAGTAGATGGATCGTTGCCTATGAGTTTTGCCATTACTATTGCCTATGAGTCCTCTGGCCGGCCTTCACCGTTGGGGGTCAAGGCTCACTCTACTAGAGGCATGGCTGCCTCTAAAGCTCTGGCAGCAGGTGACCCCATTCAGGACATCTGCAGTCCGGTGGGTTGGTTCACACCCTTAACATTTGTTAGGTTCTACGAGCTAGACCTAAGAGCTATTCCTGGCTCATCTGTCTTGGGATGACAGATTTCCCACGTGTCCTGATGGTTTCCCAGACCGAGGTGTTTTTCTCCCTTTCCGTTCTGGCAACAAAAAAGGTTTACCAGACAGGTGTACTACCTTCTCCTCGTGTGCCTGAGGGCCTAGGTATATTTCTTCCTCGTGTGCCTGAGGGCTGAGGTAGATTCCTCCCTCTTGTTCTTGCGGTTCCCCAGACAGAGATGTATTATCCCCCTCCGGGTCCTGGCAGTTTCCCAGGCGGAGGTGTATTTGTTCCCTCATTTGCTGGGCGGTTCCCCAGACAGAGGTGTATTATCAACCGTGTCCTAGCACTGACTAGGTTGAATCATTTTCCCTCCGTGTCCTGGGAGTTTCCCAGGCGGACATGTGTTTTCCCTCGTGTCTCCTGGCGGTCCCCCAGGCCGAGGTGTATTCTTCCCTCTGCTCTCTGGCAACATAAAGGTTCACCGGACAGAGGTGTATTATCGCTCGCGTCCTGGCAATTTCCCCAGGCGGAGATCTTCCAGTGTCCTGGCAGGTAAGTATTTCAGCCACTGTCTTTTCCCTCTTGTTCTGACAACAAAGAGTTCACCAGACAGAGGTTTATTACTTCTCTGGCATGATTCACCAGACTCAACGCTTTCTTTTCCCTTGGCCTAGCAACACAGACACTAGGCAGGGATTTGGAATCATGGGGGCGTGGGCATCTCGTTCCCCAAAGCGTTGATGACGCAGCTCGAGTTCCCGGAAGGGAACGTCTCAGGTTATGTATTGTAACCTTGGTTCCCTGAGGGAACGAGACGCTGCATCTCGGACCATAATTCCCGCATCCCTGCCGCGCACCGCTTCATTCCTGGAAGCTGACTAGCGGCGTCAAACACACATGCTTTAGTCACTCCCGTCTCCCGATTGGTTTATAGACTATGACTCAGAGTTCTGCCCGCCAATGGCGTTCCCCAAAGCGTTGATGACGCAGTGTCTCTTTCCCTCAGGGAACCAAGGTTACAATACGTAACCTGAGACGTTTGTCAGGATGGTTGGGTTTTCTCATCAGGTTTTTGAGTACGCATTGCCTGCCTTTTATTCTCGGAGAAAATGCCACTAATACAATCATACTACAATATAGACGTGAAATATATGCTAGCGATAGTTATGAAGCACCTATGCATCCACATATTTGAACATAGTGATTCAGTGAATGTAAATGTCAAACCATAGTCGACAGTGTAGAGAAGGCTGACTATAATCAGCTTGCTTCCATTTACTGAAAAAAGTGAAAGTCGTGAGGTATTGACAAGTATGGTGACCCATACTAGAAATTGGTGCACTGCTTTTAACCAATCAAAGTGCACACACACACAGCAGTGAGAATTGAACAGACACACAGTGAACACACACTGGAGCTCAAGGGCACCTCAGTCATAGTATTGAAGGTGGAAAGAGCGCTGTTCACTCACAATTGCCACCTTCAATTCCTGCCAGTGACCTTTGGGTTACAAGCCCGACTCTCTTACCATTAGGCCATGACTGCTCCATAAGGGAGATACGCCTATACTTGTCACCTGAATTACAAAAGCTCTTCTGGTCTTCAATGATGCAAAAACAAGGTTTGATCATGCACACTCAATATCTGAGAGAGCAGAGCCAATTTATAAGAGAACACTGTATATTTAAAAGCGCACAGTATAGACGGGAAAATATCTAATAGCTATAGTTATGGGATGATTTTAGATTCAAATTGATTAATAGATTCATGCACAATTATCCATGTACTGCACACATCTTATCCATGTATCTTACTAACCACAAACAAATGCCTTTCAATTTTGAGATTTGTGGATCAGGTGACATGCGTGCATTTATTGACGTCTTGTTCGAGTCAATCTTGTTCAGTTAATTTGGATTTTTCGCAGTTTACAGCATTTCACACACGAACAAGGCCCAATGTGATTCATTTACGTGTACAAGATTTGGAATAATTGCAAATTTGCATCACTACACTGAAACAAATTCTTCCAACCTGTGTCTGTAGAGTTAAGAATTACATTAATGTGCACGCAGCTGAGCTGAAGAAAATCAGTGACCACTAGATGACTGTCACGATGCAGACAGGAACGGACAAACAACAACAGAATATAAACAAAAGCCTTTCATAAATCCACATGTAGGTACATGAAATGCAGGAGAACACAGAATAAAACAAATACACCAACTTATAAAAGCACACTGATTAACGAGGACAGGTGTGGGGATTCACGCTAACCACGGGGAAGTCCAAATATGGGCAAGGAAGAAACCAATACACACAGTACAGCAGGGGGAGGCACTGGGAGAAACCAACATAGACAGTCCAGGGGCGTGACAGTGACACTATAGCCCCAGTCACACCTTTTTTCCCCTATAATTCAATGGCAGGTTGTCAGTTATTCATTCCTTGCCATTAGTAATTCCACATTTATATTAAATTAATTATACTATATTAAACCAATAAGCCTTTTATAGGCTATAGTGTAGCATATTCTCAGGCGGACTCATAAACATTGCTGGCCAAAGGAATGACAGGGAGTGTCTACAGAAATAATAGCTAGAACATATTTTTTTTACTTATTACTAAAGCGTTTTAAGAGTCAGTGTCGGCTGCAAAGTTGAATTTGACGATAATGATTTGCCATCTCCGCAGTTCAAGAGAAATGCACCTTTCATAGGACTTACAGTAAGGAGATAGTGTTTGTATTTGGTCCTTTCTAGTAGACGTCTCAAGGTTTCTATAGATAGTTTTCTCATGTCCTCGAGTTAAGCCCGAGCTTCTCTTCATTTTTGTTCTTCACTCCAGTTCGACAGAGACAGCAGAAAGTGCAGCGTTATTTTTCAAATCACAAGTTTTGTTGCTATAGGCTTCATGCCCAACAGGCTTCCGTTTTCTGCTAAACAGGTCTCGTTGCTTCCGGTTCACGCGTTTTGCATATCCCTCTTTAAATATGAACATGATTTACTCAAGATTCATTCAAAGTAGACACTAAAAATGATCATAACCAATGTCCATCACATATGTGGATTGATATATAAAAGTTTTAAATTTTTATTCTTTTCACTAACATTTATATATAAATATCGAATGAAACGTCCACAATAAACAGCTGGCTTGTTTAACTGATTACCTTAAAAGTCCGTCGATATCGCCATTATTTATTACGGCTATTAACACGTTCTCCGACAAGCGGAAGCAATGAGACCTGTTTTCCGGGGTTGGTCATGTGACGTTCGGCATAAAGCCTATTGTAAGTGTACACAAATAAAAGACCCTTTACAGTTTCAAATGATCTATATGACCAAAAAATGACGGCATATTTTATTTACACTGTTCAATCGCGCCATCGCCTCTCGCTGTCACAGTTCTGTCAGTGTGCTTTGGTTTCTCCCTTTGTCTCCCCCAGTTGTTCTGTTTGCTTTGGTTTCTCCCCATTCAGCGTCATTGTATTCACCTGTCTGTGTTATAGCTCAAAGTATAAAAGCACATATTTTGCTCACGTAAAGAGGATAATTTTTCATGTGAAGAAGACCATTTTTTTTTTTTTTTGTTAAGTAGTTCTGTAGTCTGGGGTACATAATAAATAATAGATTGTAGCATTCAAATTCAAAAAGCCAACATTGTGAATATGAAACATTTGGAAATAGGATTATAGCACTAAACAATAAAAAAAAAAAATCTCCAGAATTAAGTTATTATAATGCGAGATTAAACTCAATATTCAGAAAAATATTGGTTGCAATAAAATGTTAAGAATAAAATAGCTGAATTTTGAGAATAAAGATGCTGTGTTTAAAGAAAAAGGTAAAATTCGAGGAAAAGTCTGAATAAAAAGGTAAGAATAAACTCATGTCATGTTCATTTCATCTCGTTGGACCGTGGTAAACAGTGTCTTCAGTGGCGTTCTCCAAGTAAGCCGGAGAATAATGCTTTCTTCCTTTCTCATTATATTTTCCACAATTGATTTTTGAAACAAGTTTTTAATAATAATGCATTAATGGGTTTACATTACATTTAGATTTAGTCATTTTGCAGACGCTTTTATCCAAAATGACTTACAAATGCGAATGAATAGAGAAAGTTAGTGTGAGTTTTTTTAAATTGTGTAGTAAAAAAAAAAAAAAGAATCAGATAGATAAAGATAGACAATATATTTTTTTAAATAGTTTAGGGTTAGGTAAGGAGGGCTTTGTTGCCCATAAGTAAATAAAATATTTTCTAGCTATTATTTGTGTAGACATTCATTGTCATTCCTTTAGCTAGCAAGCTTTATGTGTCTACCTGAGCGCAGAATAAGCTATCTTAGAAAATACTCATTGGTTTACATTTACGTTTGCATATACACTTTTATCCGAAGTGACTTACAAAAGAGTCTTAGTTAGCCTAACGTAGTAGATGTAGCATTATGTAATAAAACGAAAACAGAATAAAAAAGGAAAAGCTTAATATAGTAAAATATGTAATATATATAAAAAATGTTCTAGCCATTATTTCTCTAGACATTGTCATTCCGTTAGCCAGCAAGGTTTATGAGTCCACTTGAGAATATGCTGCACTATAGCCTATAAAAGACTAATTGGTTTAATATAGTATAATTAATTTAATATAAACGTGCAATTACTAATGGCTCAAATGAGCTACTATAACAGCCCTTTAATAATAATAATAATAATAATAATAATAATAATAATAATAATAATAATAATAATAGTACAAGGAATGAATAACCTGACGCTGAATTACAGAAAAAAAGGTGCTGTCATGAAGTTCTTGTTTGGCAAACTTAAAAGGCTATAAGCTATTCTGTCTTAAGACAAGTTAAGTTAGAACAAGTTCAATAAAAATGTTATTATATTTTTGGAAAAGCCAAACCAAAAAGAAACAAAGAAAACACAATGTAACATTCATAAAACCGTACGCAACCATACCACGCATGTGACTGGAGCTATAGTGTCTTTGGCTCAGCTGTGTGTGGATCGTGAGCTGTGTGTGTGTGTGTGTGTGTGTGTGTGTGTACCTGGTATTCATCACGTTGTGGGGACCAAATGTCCCCACAAGGATAGGAATACCAGTAGATTTTGACCTTGTGGGGACATTTCTCAGGTCCCCATGAGGAAACAGGCTTATAAATCATGCACAATGAGTTTTTTTGATGAAGTAAAAGTATGCACAATCTCCTGTGAGGGCTAGGTTTAGGTGTAGGGTAGGTGTAGGGCGATAGAAAGTACGGTTTGTACAGTATAAAAACCATTACGCCTATGGAATGTCCCCATAAAACATGTAAACCCAACATGTGTGTGTGTGTGTGTGTGTGTGTGTGTGTGTGTGTGTGTGGACTGAGCAAGGATAAATGTATCAAATTAATCAAATAGAACCAACTCAGAAGAGATGTGTCGCCTGATCCACAAATGCACATTTTAATCACTACATGCACAAATTATGATACTTTCGTACAAACTATAACATTTGTATTGAAAAATATGTCTCTGTTTGAACAAAATGCTGCACATTAATCCAATTGTTAACTCTGCAGACACCAGTTGGAAAGCATTTGTTTTAGTTTATTAAATTAGATATTTTTTTTCAAATCGTGTACACAGTAATGAATCACGCTGGGCCTTGTTGGTGTGTGAAATGCTGTAAACTGCAAAAATTAAGTCTCAAAATCCAAATGAACTGCACAAGATTGACTCGAACAAGACATCAATAAATGCACGCGTGTCACCTGATTCACAAATGCACATAATCCTTTTTGCATGAGTAATTTATGATTTATTAATGCAGAAAAGAGCATTTTTATTTGAAAACATGTCTGTGTTTGTACAAATCGCTGCACAATAATTTAATCCTGAATTACACTGATATCAATTGAAAGGCATTTGTTTGTGGTTAGTAAGATACATGCAGAAAATGAATCTATTAATCAATTTGAGTGTAAAATCATCCCATAACTAGTCCTCCACATATTTGAACAGTGATTCAGCAAATGTGAATGTCAAACCAGACAGAAGACAGAAGACATTACTCACAGGGCTTTTCTGCAGCATCTCACAGCTGGAATGAGTCTCTCATAGTTTGAAGGAGACGTGAACCTCTTTGGGTTGAACTCATCCAGAACCTTCTCTGACATCAGCAGTACATAAGTCAGCAATGTGCACATTGAAGAGGAGAGATCTCTTCCTGGACCTTCATCTGAACTGATGTAACTCTGGATTTCCTCAAATAATGAATGATCTTTGAGCTCCAGTAAGCAGTAGAATAGGTTGACTAAAGCTTCATCTCTGATATCCTTGTTTTGTTTGTTTTGTTGTTGTTGTTGTTTAATGTATTCAGTTGTTTGTCTGATGCTCTCTGTGGTGTCTTGAGAGTGTTTGATCAGGCCTTTGAGCAGCTTTTGACTGGACTCCAGTGAAATTCCCATCAGAAACCGCAGGAACAGGTCCAGATGTCCTCTCTCACTCTGCATTGCTTTATCAGTGGCACTCTCTGTTAACTCATGAAATTTGACATTTCTAAGGAAGTAATGAAGCTTTTGTCTGATTGTATTTTGTGAATCTTCAAAGAAAAACTGAAGCTCTCGCCTGTTCTTGTTCAGGTAACAGATGAACACATGCACTGCAGCGAGAAACTCTTGAACACTCAGATGCACAAAACTGAAAACCTTTGTCTCATAAAGGCCATCTTCTTTCTTAAAGATCTCAGCGATCATTCCTGTGAACTCAGTGTCTTTACTCACATTAATACCACATGCTTTCAGATCTTCCTCATAAAACACAATGTTTTCTCGCTTCAGCTGTTCAAATGCTAGCTTGGCTAATTTCCTAATCATTTTTCTATTTGAATGTAGGAGCTTTGTACGTTGTCTTTGTTTTTTTCCATCATACTTCTGGTTCTTCAAGTTGATCTGTATCAGCAGGAAGTGGATGTACATTTCAGTGAGTGTTGTGCTGATGTTCTCTTCATTGCTCCGGATGAGAATATGATGAAGTACTGTGGCAGTGATCCAGCAGAACACAGGAATGTGGCACATGATGTAGAGACTGCGATTCGTCTGAATGTGTTTGATGATTCTGTCGGCCAGAGTCTGATCTGTGATTCTCTTTCTGAAGTACTCCTCCTTCTGTTGGTCAGTGAATCCTCGCACCTCAGTGAACAAACCTACACATCGAGGAGGAATCTGATTGGCTGCTGCTGGTCGTGATGTCACCCAGACAAGAGCTGATGGAAGCAGAGTCCCTTTGACCAGATTCGTGAACAGCACATCTACAGATGATCTTTCCTCAACAGTGTCCACTGACTTACTTTTAAAATCCAGACGCAGGCGACTCTCATCAAGTCCGTCAAATATAAACGCAAGTTTAGATCCTGTATATAACTTTGATTTCTCCAGGTTCTTCAAATCAGGATAAAACCTCATCAGAAACTCATGGAGATTGATCTCTGTGTCTTTAATCATGTTGATCTCTCTGAATGGAAGCAGAAACACACAGTCTATATCCTGACTGGTTTCATCTTCTGCCCAGTCCAGGATGAATTTGTGCACAGAAACAGTTTTCCCAATGCCAGCGACTCCCTTGGTCAGCGCTATCTTCTCCTCATTCTTTCTCCTCAGTTCATTAAATATATCTTCACATTTGATTGGTTTGTCCTGTGATTTCTGGGTCTTTAGAGCATCATCAATCTTCAGAATCTCATGTTCCTGATTGACATCTTTCATATCTCCCTCTGTGATGAACAGTTCTGTGTAAACAGCCTTCAGATCTGTGTCAGTTTCTTTGTTGCCCTCAAAAATATATTTTGCTTTCTTCATTTTGGTTTTGTGAGTTTTCAAGAAGTTTTCCAGCTCTATAATAAAAAAAGAAGAAAAAAAATTGACATTTTTTTCTTATCATCATTATTTATAACTGGTGCATTATCAATTCATACTGATGGAAACAGCACTGTACATCAACAATTTGGTTTCAATTTACAATTTTTTTTTCAAAAAATATATTTTTATGGTTTTTACAGATGATATATTGGATTTTATATATATATATATATATATATAAATATATATATATTTTTTTTTTTTTTTTTTTTTTTTTTTTACAGATGATTTATTGGATTGATTCAGAACATCTTAACATAATGGTTTCGACATCATCTAGCACATTAAACAGGATGTGAGGCTGAATTTACAAAATGTTTTAACCTGCGTAGATTAACTTTTGTCTGTGTGATTATAAACATGTCTTGGTGATATAGAGCCCTTGTCCACACTAATATGGTTTTGTTTGAAAACACATTTTTCTCTTTGATTTGGCCTTCCATCCACACATATAAAAATGTTACCTTGTACACTCTTAATATTACAGTCCTGCAAGATGACAGAACATTTACTCACAATTGCTATCCTGTGACAAAACATGAGGGCAGTTGCATTCAAGATCAAACATATAATGGTGAGTGACTGTGACCTGGATGCGTCAGTGATTGCTGAGACATTTTTATAAATAAAATTATTGTGCAAAAGAACTGTATATAAACATACTATGACTGTTTCGTCTGTATCAGCTCAGTGAGCTTTTATGAGGTTTTACACATGCGCAGTAAGGCGACTTTTAAGTTTTTCTACGATTCAGACTATTAAACTATTGCAAACGGAGAGCATTTTATAATGAAAATGCTGTTTTCAAATGTATCTTATGGTGACCGCGCAGGGACCTGATCGGTTCACTTAATTTTGTTGTGGTTATATAATGTTGTGGTCACAAGATCATTTCGTTGAGGTGATGACATCCTTATGTCGTGGCCTTTACTTAACGCTCTATATGTACACCATACTGTACATGCTTGACATATGCTATATGACTGTGATTTTTACTGGGATGCAGTTTAAAGGTTGAATTAATTTATTGTATTTTGTTTGGTGTAATTAATAGACTAGCCTATATAAATACTATTGTGTTTCATTTCTAAATGAAAACAGCTCATTTATCATCACACAATACAATCATAATGTCAAAACTTTATTGGCATAATTGTCAGGCGTTACCAAAATATAGCCCTAGTCAGTTATTAAAATAATAATAATAATAGCCTAATAATAATAATAATAATAATAATAATAATAATAATAATAACATATAAGTGACTTAAGGCTATATTTTTATATTTATTGTGTATCGCTTTACCTAACTAACGTTCTGTAGGCTCTATATGCTAGAATTTGCAATATTTTGCAAATACTGTAAACGACTAGCCTGGCAAGCCAGACCCATATAAAAGTAGGGTGTGGGCACTCTCCATAGACAGGGCTCAACCGGAGGGGTGGGATAAACGGTTGTCTTTCAAACTCCTCTCTACGCAATAGGATAGCAAATTATTTTGAAACTACGTGAATAATTCACTCTCAATGAAACATGATATTTATATAGGATAGTCTATTAATTCGACGAAATAAAATAAAATAGATGTTAAATTCAACCTTTAACCAGTAAAACTCCAGTTATATAGCATAATAAAAACTTTACTGGCTTGTCGAGCATTTACAGTATAAAAACACCTCAGTAAGGTTTTATGAGTTTTTGTATGTGCAGTAAAGATAATTTAAAGTTTTTCAACGATTCAGTGTGGATGAGAAACGTTTGGAAAACATATAATGAAAATGCTGTTTTCAAATGTATCTGTAGCAGTAGCCTGAATTAATTTAGTGACAGTGCCACCTATTGGTTAGCATTTTCATAATATTGTAAACTGGGTGTCACTGGGGACAAACTGTTTTATTCTATATATTTGTATAAAAGCTGCAGATGATGTGACTGGCCCAGTAATTGCTGCTGCAGTTATGTTTTCTCTTCTTTCCATTGACAGACAGTGATTGTTATTTACCTGAGATTTGATGTGTATCAGCTCCAACAGGGACAGATGTGTTCATAATTTCCATAACCTGAGCTGTGAGAAAGAGAGAGAAATACTCACTGAAATACATATATCACACAATCACATCAGCAAAGAGGTACATTTATGTCAATCATCACACTGGCATGGGTGGACTGGCCATCTGGAAATTCTGGCAAATGCCAAAGGGGCCGGCCCACTGTGTAAATATATAGAAGAATGAATTATATTTAATGTATGTAGCCTAAATTCATCCATCGGTCCTGAGATGAATGGCCCATGTGGCCAAAAATACTAATTAATTTATCTAGCTCCAGCTCAGTGCAGTGGCTCAAAAATGCTTGTCAATGTTTAAATGTTTGAAATGGCCAATCAAAGTGTAGAAGTTGGGATTTACGTTAATTAAATGTTTAAGAAGTCCTATTGTGCTCTTTTAAAAAGTCTTTATTTTGTTTTGGGGTTGCACTAGCTTGATTCGAATAACGCATTATTTTTCACATAATTTACATTATTACATTAGCTTTCTCCCCAGGCTGGCACAAATGGCTCTATTAGTTCCAGGTTTGATGAAGGCCCACCTTCCGAAAAACCAAATGTGTTGTGATTGGTTAGCAGTCCCACTGCGTTGCGAATGGCAAACAGTTTAGACCGTGTTACTACAGTCCTGCCACAGTAGCAAATCCCATGTACAACTGGGCAAACTAAATTAAAGTGATTCTTACGTTTTAAATATGGATATTTTTCTTACAAAAACACATCCAATCTATGAAGGAGGCTTTTACTGACTGCAAAATACTGCTGGCCTTTTGGGATTTCTTAATGCCATTTACGATATTTACCGCAGCGTAAGATAAAAGTGAATTTTTGTAAATCACTATCTATAATTTCACGTGCCTAAGAAAATGTTTAAAAAATGAAAACACATAAGCCTAAAATATAAATCTCAAATTACTGTAGAACATTGTAAATCTGAAGACTTTCACTTGCAAGTGATGTGATAAAAAAAAAAATAAAAATGCTATTTTATATGAATTACGTTATATACAACTGCTGGCCAAATGTTTGAAATAATTAAGTCTTTTTATTAATTTTTTGAAAGAAGGCTGAATTATTATGACCATAAATACAGTAAATAAATTATAACACTAAAAAGTGCTTTTTGGTTAAAGTGATTGTCTGTTATTTTAAAATGTTATTTATTTCTGTGATCAAAGCTGAAATTTTAGCATCATTACTTTGGCCTTCAGTGTCAGATGGCTCTTCAGAAATGATTATTCTATAATTAGTATATTATAATTATTCTAATATACTTTTTTGCTACTTGATTGTTAACAGTTATTATTTCTGATCAGCTATTGCTAATGGTTCTTCTTATTATTATTAATACTGAAAACTGTTTTTGTTTAATATTTTTGTAGAAACTGTGATACTTTTACTTTTTCTAGAATTATTTGATGAATACAAAGTTAAAGAACAGCATTTATTTAAAATATAAATAAATTGTATTAAGTATATCTTTACTGTCACTTAAATTAATTTAATGCAACCTTGTTAAATAAAATAATTTATATATTTTTTTAATATTACCCTGGACTAAATGGTAATGTATTACATTTTCCATAAAAATTTGGAGCAGCACAACCTCTTTCGACACTAATAATAATCAGAAATGTTTTATGAGCAGCAAATCAGAATGATTTCTGAAGGACTAATAGAAAAGCACCATAAAAAAGTCAATTTTTTGCACTACATCCCAAGTGTTTTTTTTTTACGCCAGGCCAGCAGAGGGAGCCCTTTCCCGGTTCAGACTGTTGCTGCTCTCTCTGCTACTTCGCTGGTTACTTCCTGTTTGGCAGCCATATAAACAGGTGCTGCGTCCCAATTTGCATACTATCCGTCCTAAATAGTATTCGAAAATAGAGTTAGTATGTCCCAAATCATAGTATGTTTAAAAAAGTATTCCAAAGATTCCCGGATGGTCTACTACTTAACTTCGGAATTCGAAGTGCGGATCAATGCACACTCTAACGGCTAATATTGCCCACAACACATTGCGCGGTGAACGAGGATTCGGTTAGAACTACAAACATTGAGGATATGTGCGACGAACGGACAGGTAGAGAAAGAGGTTAGAGTGAAAAATAATCAATGTGTAACCTGTGTGGCTGGAGGGGCAAACGACAGACACAGTGGATGTGGCGTCATGCCTCGGAGAGGCTTTTATTAAACAGAGAATGAAGGGAAAAGTGTCCAAAAGGGAAATAAAGTGTCCAAATAAAAGGGGGATCTGGTGTCCTCGAGTGCTGGGGTTTCGTGAAGGATGGGCAGTGTCCGATAGGGAAGGGTCCAGGTAAGGGGCAGAGTCCGGCGGCCGCACACGCTCCCCACGCTGGACCGGGGTGCTAGGGGCGGCGGCATCTCTTGCGGCTTCGTCTCTCTTGAGCTGTCCAGAGCTTCCAGCGGGGAATACGGCCCGGCATCCTGGCCCGTCAGCCGTCTCTGGTGCGGTCTTCAGCCGTCCTCCTGGCGTCATCAGGTCGCCGCCCCCGCAGGAGTGCTATCTTCCTCATCCAGGCTCAAGCGGTTGGAGTGGGCGGGGATTCCTCTCCAAGGCAACGCTCCCTCTCGCAGCGCACCGGAACAGGGACAGGAAAAACGTTATTAATCGACAGCCTCAACCAACCGCAGGATAAGTGACAAACTGAAACATCACTTACCCTTCTTGCGGCTGGGAGGACGTCTCAGTCGTTTCTCCGTCCCCGTCCGGGTTTTCGCGAACTGTTGCGAGCGAGAGGGGATGACGTCATCAGGTGTTGCCCACTGCGCTGTCTAAGCCCCGCCTTGCCCGCATTCTCCACCACTGTGGTCCTGGACCCGCGAGGACACCAGCGTGCATGCACGGGGAGAGACCGGTCTCCTGAGGAGAGGCGCGCTCGGGATTTAAAATAGCGGCGGTGATGAGGCTTCATTTCCTTCACGTGTCCTCATCACACACCGCCAGCCCGATTACTCGCCCCTCCTCTCCCCTACACACCCACTCCCGTCGGGAGCCTGGAGAAGGGCGGTGAATAAGGGACGGGGTGGTGATGATAATTAGGGGGGAGGCAGCAGACTCGTCACATTCCCCCCCAAGCGACATCCCCGTCATCAGGTCGCCGCCCACGCAGGAGTGCTACCTTCCTCATCCAGGCTCCAGCGGACTCGTCACACCTGATTATGCTTTTCATGCTTTTGCCTTGCCCTGGCTGTTCCTGTTTGCTGATGTTTGACCCTGCCTGTCCTGTCTGCACAATAAAGCTAGCATTTGGATCCTCATCTCTGTTGTCCCTTTGTAACAGTTTTAGAGCAGAGCTAAGCATTGTGTCATTTGGACTGATATTATGGCAGGTATTTAACTTTAGTGATACTAAACTTTCCCTCTAAAAGAAATAAAAATATATATATTTTAAATTCTTCTATATTATTTACTTTTTGTTATATACTCCAGGAAAGACAAATTCTAAAGAAGTATGCCAGTCATTCATTAATGTTAATTATAAAAAGGAAAAAGAAAGTATTTTACTTCTGTATTGTATTATTTTCTTTATGTTACTAAGTGTTACTGATGTTAAAAATTGCCCTGTGCATAATGAGCTGGAGGGTTTATGGTGTGGTGTGTTGCAGGTGGGGTGCGGAGGGCCACTCTGTGCCAGAAAGTCCAGGGCCGTTTTTTAGCCCCAGACTGCACAATACTCAAATGGAAAATCACATTACAGTCACAGTAAAATAAACATTACCTTGCTTGTGTTTGTTCTCCAGCTGTTCAGCCAGATCGTTCTGGTTCATCTTCCTCAGGATGTCCACCATGATCTTCACAGCTTCTTCTGCTCCAAAACAGCCCACCATCTTATCCACTGTTTTTATCGTGTCTGCATTCTCCATTTCAGACTTTGATACACATTCATGATCTTTCTCTAAGTGCCACTGAAACCGCTTCAGATCAGCATATACCAGGTCCATCAGTGTGTTCTCAAGCAGATCTTTAACAGATGCCATCGTCCTTCACGATTCACAGCTGCAGGAAAACAATAAGACCAAGAAGTAATTTCACTCTTAACATGAGGATATAAGCGCTCAAACGTTATTTGGATTATGAAGCTATAGGCAGAGAAAAATGTATGATAATAACATTGAACAATTGTTTTGAGCTTTGTTAGAAAAAAAAAAAAAAAAAGAAAAAAAAGAATGAAAACTTCTGATATACATGATACTGTACGTGTAGTATCGATGCAGTACAGGACATGTCAGTATCATATGAACTAGTATTTTCAAATCGTGAATAATGAAGATGCAGATATTTTTAGTTTTTCCCCTGAACTGCGTCTTGGACAGAATTTCTGAAACTCTTTTCAGCTCTGCATTTTTATAGAATTCTAAAAGGGGGGTTTCTTCAGAGCTTAACCCTATTAAACTTGAACAATTTAAAAAAGACTAATAAAAAGTGTTTTCAACTGACTTTAACATAGGTGAGAGTAAACCCATGTGGAGAATCACTGGCTACATTTACATGGAGTTCAGTAATCTAATTATTTACTTTATTCTGAATAAGAAAATATTCTGATTAGGGTGTTTACATGTGTTGCGTTTAGAATATTCCTTTCATGTTACTGTTTTATATGTCATTACATGTCATGCGACACCATCCGACATCATCTCCAGAATTTCACGTATTAACATATATTTGATCTTCGTTATGGTGCCATATACAGCTTGGGGTATTTCATTTTTATTTTCACAAAATCTTTAAGTGCAGTTATTTATTTATCATGCTATACATGCAAATAGATGATGGCATTGTTGAAGCCATGCTCTTTAGTTTGACGTCAAAAAGTTACACACAATGGTAATAGTGTGATTAAGGTGTGTACATGTCTATAGACGGTTTCAACGGCAACAACATAAACAAACGTTACTGCGCATGCGCGCTTTTGTGGCCCAAACTTAACTTCCGGTACACGTCCAAATAGAATCAATAACAACAGCTAAGTCCTTCTAGAGTAGATTTTTTTTTAATAACAAGCGAAATATGTTGGCTGCGTAAATGAGACTGATTTATTAAAAATGCAAACGCATTCTCTGCCAGCAGGAGGTGCTTTAAGCAAGAGAAACGAGGTTTCCCCGGTAATGGCTATATACACAGCAGCTCTTAATTTAAAACCGCTGCCTTATGCAGGAATCAGGATGAAATGAAAATGACATTTTCTAAAGACAGTCTTTCTTCAGAAATACAGTTATATAAAAACACCCACGCCTCGGTTTGATTTTTAAACGTGCATTACGTTATCCAACGAAGTCTATTGGAAAATCAGTCGGTTTTTATATCGTGGCAGGTCGCCACAAATAAATAAATGTTTGGGAAACACATACCACAGCACAATAACCTTAGACCAACTTCATTACTCATTATTAGCTGCGTTTGTAGCTCGCGACACAAACCAGACAGGTAAACAAACACAGACCAGAAGTTAACTTAGGTCCAGGCGCGTGCGCCCGATGAAACCGTCTATACTGCACTTAATAATGAGACTAAAATTGTGGACCTGATTCGAAAAAGCTAAATGGTTATAAAAAATAGTCAACTTGTGCTGTTCGTGGTCAAAAATGTCTTCCATTGGAAATAAATAAGAAATACGCAAAAATACTAAAATACAGAGATTTTTTTTAGTGTGTGTACAATCTACAAATCATTCACAATGCAGAAAAAAGTACACAGCAATGAAGGTGTGACTCTGTTAAATATCGAGAGTGCAAAACAGACAGACTCCACCCAGCCAGTGTTAAGTGTAAGTAGTTACTAAGTAATTAGTTATTGCAATTTAATCACTTTTCCCTTGATACATTTAAATAAGGAACTTTTCTTTTTTTTCTGTATTGTTATTAGAGTTACTTTTATGTAATTGAACTTAATTATGTGTAGAGACTCTAGAACTGTTATGTACAATACAGGCTTCCGGCATTGATAATGTTTGGACGCTCTTGCTTACTGCTCCGCGCTTTGCTCCCTGTTTTATGAACTTTTCTCACATCTTTCTAAGATTTTAACTTCAGCAGATCAGCACAGTGCTTAGACAACACATTTTTGATACAAACATTACGAAAAAGGAGACTTTTTGCCTCCCACTGCCAGCAGCTTACATTCTGGAAACGGGAAAACACAGCTGCCTACTATCATCAGACAAGAAAGAAAATGCCTCTTCTGGAATCTACTTGCTGCACAAACTGCCACAGACTTCTAAAAAGGATTGTGGTTTTAGAAACAAAGTTACTTGCTGGACTTCCAAAACAGGCGGAACACACAGAAGATCATCAACACGGACCCCCTCAGCATACAGCCGGTGTGTTCTGTGAATCTAGTCAATATCGACAGTTTAGAAGTGTAGAGGAACAAGCCAAAACTGATCGACACACAAATCGAATGCACAAACAGGGAGCGAGATTGCAAATCGAATCATCATCCATGTGGGAAAGAACGATATTCGGAAAGATCAGTCAGAACTCCTAAAGAAGGATTTCGGTGAACTCATTGAAACACTTGAAGACTTGAAGTTCAGTTGTTCATTAGTGGACCACTCCCAGCAAGGGGAACTAACATGTTTTCACGGTTGCTCGGACTGAATACCTGGCTACAAAGAACCTGCAGTCTAAAAGGAGTCAACTTCATCGACAACTTCAATCTTTTCTGGGGCCATAGACAACTGTTCAAACTGGATGGCCTTCACCCAAACACACTTGGTGCGAGAGTGCTAAAGGACAATATCTATTTTTCACTCCGTCATCCATCAATAGAATGTGTGAGTCCACCCAACATGAATGGCACACACACACTTGGACAAAGTATGAGTGACGACAGGACATCTTATCAGCTTCAGAGTCATCATGTGGTCAACACAACCAACAAGGACACTGACAACGCCACACAGCCACAACAAGCACTGCTTATGGACACTTTCCTGGACAGACTGTGACGTACTACAACAGCTCCAAGACTTAGCACCGAAGGACGACTTTCTGGTAAACAGTCAGGGAAGCCAGGACAACATATTTCAGCCACCGGTAACACCAGAGCCAGAGCTCCATTCAGCAGACACATTATCTCTCTCTACAGCATCTCCACTTCTAAGTTTCTCACAGAAAATGGAGGAACTTGTATATGCTGGAACCAGACTCTCCCACTCTTTTGCTGCAAGCCCCCAGTTATCAACTAAAAAATGGCAGGCACCACAACCACCAAAGTCTGTGGGTCGAGCTAGCCATCCTCCTCCTGTGAGAGCTCTTCGGCCGCTGCCACAACGCCAGGGCTCAAACCCTCCTGCATCTGCTGTGAGTGAACCAAAAACAACTGATAGCAGCGCTCAGGGATATGTGTTGGGTCCCCGCTACGATAGCAGCAACCCAGCGGGAACCCAGTGTGCCTGTAGTTTTTCCTATTTCTGTTTTAATGTGTGATCGAAAGTCTAAGGCCTTCTCAAGTCGTACGGTTGACCATCTAATCTGAGGCCTATTAGGCACCAAACTAAGATTGCTCTAGAGACAAAAAGGAATGTTGTCAAGCTTACATTTTTAAACATTTGCTCACTAAAAAATAAATCACTTCTGATCAATGATTTTATAACTACAAACAACCTGAATTTTATGTTTCTAACATGGCTAGAAGACAGCTGCAGTGCAACAGTCCTCGATGAAACAGCCCCTCCTAACTTTACCTTCAAGAGTGTCTGCAAAGCTGTTAGGAGAGGTAGAGGTGTAGCTGCCCTTTTTAAAGATGTCTATCAATGCAAGCAAGTGTCATTTGGTCAGTACATGTCTTTTGAATATCTAGGGATTGTGTTGAAAGGTGCTACACGCATTCTATTCATCATTATTTACAGGCCCACAAAATACTCTCCATGTCACGGTAGGAATAAGGGTCTGGGTCCAAATGCAGGGAGAAAGGTGTTTTAATAAAACAAATAAACAAACCAAGACAAAAGGCCAACACGGCACAAACTGAACATAGACTGAAACACAAAATAACAAAATCAAGAACACGGTCAGGAATATCAGGAACACAAAATAACACATGAGACAGAAGACAATGCAGACCTGAAAACGGAATGAAGTGTGAGTGTTCTTATACAGAGTCCAGATAGTGAACAGCTGTGTGTGAATCAGTGTTAATGACAAAACAGACGTGATGAATCAGAGGAGTGCAGTGCAAACAGCGACCTCAGTTGGCTGAGGGAAAACCCACAGCCCCGATCATGACAGAACCCCCTCTCTAGGGAACGGCTACCAGACGTTCCCAAAACAAAAATTCTGGAGGGAGGAGAAACGGTGGAAGGTGCATCAGGGGGAGGGATGGCGGGCCAGGCCCGTGCAGCGGAGGAACGTGAGCGGACACCGCCGCCAGTGGAACGTGAGCTGGCCTCGCCGCCAGTGGAACGTGAGCTGGCCTCGCCGCCAGTGGAACGTCCGCGGGCACCGCAGCCAGTGGAACGTGAGCTGGTCTCGCCGCCAGAGGAACGTGAGCTGGCCTCGCCACCAGTGGAACGTCCACGGGCACCGCAGTCAGAGGAACATGAACTGGCCTCGCCGCCAGAGGAATGTCCGCGGGCACCACCGTCAGAGGAACGCGAGCTTGCCTCGGCGCTAGAGGAACGTCAGCGGTCACCGCCGCGTCCGGAACAGAGAGCGCGGTCACCGCCGCGTCCGGAACAGAGAGCGCGGTCACCGCCGCGTCCGGAACAGAGAGCGCGGTCACCGCCGCGTCCGGAACAGAGAGCGCGGTTACCACCGCGTCCGGAACAGAGAGCGCGGTCACCGCCGCGTCTGGAACAGAGAGCGAGGTCACCGCCTCGTCAGGAACAGAGAGAGCAGTCACCGCCTCGTCAGGAACAGAGAGAGCAGTCACCGCCTCGTCCGGAACAGAGAGCGCGGTCACCGCCTCGTCAGGAACAGAGAGAGCGGTCAACGGCGCGTCCGGAACAGAGAGCGCGGTCACCGGCGCGTCCGGAACAGAGAGCGCGGTCACCGCCGCGTCCGGAACAGAGAGCGCGGTCACCGCCGCGTCCGGAACAGAGAGCGCGGTCACCGCCTCGTCAGGAACATAGAGAGCGGTCACCGCCGCGTCCGGAACAGAGAGAGCGGTCAACGCCGCGTCCGGAACAGAGAGCGCGGTCACCGCCGCGTCCGGAACAGAGAGCGCGGTCACCGCCGCGTCCGGAACAGATAGAGCGGTCACCGCCGCGTCCGGAACAGAGAGAGCGGTCACCGCCGCATCCGGAACAGAGAGAGCGGTCGCCACCGCATCAGGAACAGCAAGAGCGGTCGCCGCCGCCTCAGGAACAGCGAGAGCGGTCACCGCCGCATCAGGAACAGCCAGAGCGGTCACCGCCGCCAAAGGAACAGCGAGAGCGGTCACCACCGCATCAGGCACAGAGTGAGCAGACGCCCTTCGTCGAAAAAACGCCTCCGCCCTCGCCATAAAGTAGGGGCGCGTCCGCGCCGCATCATTAGAGAGCAGTCACCCGCTCAGCATTAAGGGCATCCATAGCTGCCAAACAGGCGTAGATGGTCTCAAACCGAGCGGCCGACGCCGCCTCAAATGACATCTCCCCCGCTGGACCCAATGTGGAGGTCTGCATTCTGTCACGGTAGGAATAAGGGTCTGGGTCCAAATGCAGGGAGAAAGGTGTTTTAATAAAACAAATAAACAAACCAAGACAAAAGGCCAACACGGCACAAACTGAACATAGACTGAAACACAAAATAACAAAATCAAGAACACGGTCAGGAATATCAGGAACACAAAATAACACATGAGACAGAAGACAATGCAGACCTGAAAACGGAATGAAGAGTGAGTGTTCTTATACAGAGTCCAGATAGTGAACAGCTGTGTGTGAATCAGTGTTAATGACAAAACAGACGTGATGAATCAGAGGAGTGCAGTGCAAACAGCGACCTCAGGTGGCTGAGGGAAAACCCACAGCCCCGATCATGACACTCCAGCCTTTGTTGAAGAGTTCACAGAACTGCTATCAATGGTTTGTTCAGAGTTTGACTGTTTTGCTATTGCAGGGGATTTTAATGTTCATGTAGAAAATACAGAAATCAAAACTACAAAAGAAATTATAACGGTTTTGAACACGTTTGACCTGATTCAGCATGTGCATGGGCCCACACACAATAGTGGACACACTCTTGATTTACTCATCAGTAAGGGTCTAAAGATTTCATCCACTGTTATCAAGGATGTAGCACTATCTGATCACGTCTGTATTTTCTTTGATATATTGATCTCTGCTACCACTGAATCTAGATCAGTCTCTGTCAGAAAGAGATGCATTAACGATAACACGAGTGTACTATTTATGAAGGCTATATCTTCAATGCCAAGCATTTCTGCAGACTCTGTTGATTTTCTCCTGGAGTCCTTCGACTCAAAAGTTAAGAATGTCATTGATTACATTGCACCTCAAATCGTCAACCTGTTACCTTGACACACTTCCCACATCTTTTTTCAAAAGTGAGCTAAACTGTTTAGAAGTAGATCTCTTAGAACTGGTGAACACCTCACTTCTTTCTGGGACTTTTCCAAACTCTCTGAAAACTGCAGCTGTAAAGCCCCTTCTGAAAAAGAGAAATCTTGATAACACCATACTGAGCAACTATAGACCAATATCAAATATTCCTTTCATAGGCAAGACTATTGAAAAGGTTGAACTTGAACCAAAAAATCAGAGCATATCACGCCAGTCCTCAGGTCCTTAAACTGGCTTCCAGTTATGTTTAGGATAGATTTTAAAGTACTTTTACTTGTTTATAAAGCACTCAATGGCCTAACAAATCCTAAAAAAAAAAAAAACAATATGGTTTCAGTGCTACGCACTCGAACCCCTATTGAACTGCTTGACATGACCCTTAAACCACAGCAACATTCCTGCTTAAATTAAGACACAAATAATTTTTTTTAACTACACAAGTTATTGTAAATACATTATTTAATGGACTTAGAATGGTCATTAGAAAAAAAAATCCATTGAAATATGTAGCTTAAACAAAACAATCTGGGAGTGGTCTGTAAGACGCGATATTACACTTGCCTTAAACGGTTCGGTGGTATGTTCTTATAAATACACAGTTACATCATATAACAACATGACAAGATGATAAATAAAGGCTCATAACTGAACTTACCTTAACTGAATTTAGTCACTTTTTGATGTTTTCACCGTCCAGCGTCTTCTCAGCTCTAACGGAAATGTTTCAACTCACGGAACTGCATCACAGCTTCCTTAAAAGTGAGTTCCTTAAAAGTTGTTTCTGGATTCCTGAGTTTGCCTAAAGTGTTTTTAAGGGTGTTTTGCTTATTTTTCTGTATTTTATTATGTATAGTGAACAGTAGAGTTCCAGGTAACACACATACATCTCCAAAGTGGATTTACATAAACCATATACATCTTAAAGAAGATTACTAAATGTCTAATATGTGACAGGAAGTGTTCTAAGAGAATAGCAGCTGAGCACATCACAACATGAACAGACATCTGAGTGAGAGATGTAGGTTATGAACACTTATGTAGAATTCACTGTTGTCAACTCTGCTTACATCAGATAAAGTTCAGTCAATAAACTAATCTACATAAAGTAACTAAATGTGAGTTATCTATTTCATTTGTGCATTAGTACTGGTAATAAACTGAAATTTGTGTGGAATAAAAAGCCAGTTAACACATCTGCAACTACCTCAACATGTGAATGTAGTATTGAGCAGATAAATGAATCTTGTGTGGATGTTACAGATGAGACACACATGTGTTTATCCGCTGAAGAGAGACTGATGAAGGAAAGCTGCCATCAAAGGCTCTGAGTGAGAACATTACAGACATCAATAAACAGGTTTTAATATTAAGTTGGAGTTTATAATTTCAAATAGAGCTATTACAGCACTTTTCTGATTCTTGATTCCTGTGCATTTGCTGCAGATCTTTTGTGGTGAAGCAAGACCTGAAAGGAAAGATGACATCAGCAGTTGTGGAGGAAAAGGGAAATCCTGAAACCAAATATAAAGTGAAATCATTTAGTTACTTCTAACACAGAGATCAAATGACATTGTGCTGGTAAAATGACAGCTTTTGTATTATATTTCTGCATCTTTGCATGTTGCATGTTGCTGTGGCCTCTTCATCATCAATGAGCTCAGAGCCAGCGAGAGCATCTAGAGAAAGACCAAAAGACACTGAGGATGTGATTTTGGTCAGGTTTGTTCTGTTGGTTTCATCAGTCAATGGAGCCTGAGTTTCAGAAGAGTCAAAAGCATCATTAAATAATGTCATGAAGCTTCTGAAACTCGGACAAACCTGACCTAAATCACCTTTTGTGTTCAGAAAAACAAAAACAAACAAGGATTGTCCAGTGTGGAGGAGAGTAAATAATGACTGAATTTATGTGTTTGGCTGCACTAACTCTTTAATTAACTAACCCCCAAACAGAAATGGTGTGAAATATATGTAAGCATTTATATTAAAGTAGTATCTTGTAGAAATAAACTTCAAGAAATAGACTGCTTTATTGTGTGTTTGTGCACAAAACAAAAGAATTTACAAAAATATTCAAATTTCTGCGTTTGGCAGATACTTTTAGCAAAGTGACTTACAGTGCTCTTATTATAAAGACAGCTGAAGGTGGACACAGTTTTGTTGAGATGGCATTAGGATGTAGGTTCACCGACTGTAAATACAATATTGAATTAAAGCTGCAAGCAGCGATGAACGGGCCCTCGCACACGGGCTCACCGCCGACCGGTGGCTTTAGGAACACAGCAAACGGTGGGCAGTAGGCTTTTAATACAGTAAATGTAGGAAAAGTAGATCAAAGTCATTTAATGTGCCAAACTTCCTGCTGCCAGCTGGTGGCGCTATGCCTATAACTGATTATTGGCATGTAGATGTGTTCAGGCCACCACTTTCATCAAACATATGAAGTTTGGTGCAGATTGACCTTGGTATGTGTGAGTTAGTGCAAGATATGATATATCCTGCTGCCAATAGGTGGCACTATAATAATATCTGTATATTGGCCTTTAGATGTCTTCAGGCCAGGACTCTTACCAAACATGTGAAGTTTGAGGCAGATCGGACATTTTATGGCTGAGTTATAACAACTTTTATGTCCATGGCGAAACATCAAACTTTGTCAGGCCGCCATGGACACGCCCTTTAACGAAAACTCAAGATCTTCACAATTTAACATCTCTAAGGCCTCGAGATCAGACTGACCAAATATAATGTTGATATCATTAAATCTCTAGGAGGAGTTTGGTACAAGTCATTTCCTGTTGCCAACAGGTGGCGCTGTGATTATAATAGAATATAGGCCTTCAGATTGGTTCAGGCCAGGACTCTTATCGAACATGTGAAGTTTGAGGCAAATCGGACATTTTATGGCTGAGTTATAACAAGATTTATATCCATGGCGAGACCACGAAATTTGCCAGGCCGCCACGGACACGCCCTTCAACGAAAACTCAAGATCTTCGCAATTTAACATCGCTAAAGCCTTTTTATTAGACTGACCGATTTTGGTGTTGATCTGATTAAATCTCCAGGAGGAATTTGTTGCAGAGTACAGCATGACACTTCCTGGTGCCTGCAGGTGGCGCTATGAGTAAAACTGAATATGGGCATGTAGATGTCTTCAGGTCAGGAGTGTTATCACACATGTGAAGTTTGGGGCAGATCGGGCATTTTATGCCTGAGTTATAGCAACTTCCTTTTTCATGGCGAAACATCGAAATTTGCGAGGCCGCCATGGACACGCCCTCTGATGAAAACTCTAGATCTTTACAATTTAACGTCACAAAGGGCTTTAGACTAGACTCGGCAAATTTGGCGTTGATCCGAATAAATCTCTAGGAGGAGTTCGTTCAAGTACGACGCCTGAAAATGGCAAAAATGACACAAATTTTGTTGAGAATATTAATATTAACCGACTTCCTGTTGGGTTCCGGATTTTGGTCCAAGAGGCTTTTTTGTAGGCATTGGTGTGTTACATGTGTGTACCGATTTCCGTGCATGTACGTGAATCACAGCTGAAAGCGCACACCGCTGAACGTCTAAAGGTGGCGCTGTCGAGCCATTTTGCCACACCCACTTCTGAAACCCATATCAGACGTAAATTTTCGCCAGGTTTGATGTGTGTGCAAAGTTTTGTGAGTTTTCGGGCATGTTTAGGTCCTCTAAAATGCGATTCATTTTGGAGAAGAAGAAGAATAATAATTAAAGCTGCAAGCAGCGATGAACGGGCCCTCGCACACGGGCTCACCGCCGACCGGTGGCTTTAGGAACACAGCAAACGGTGGGCAGTATGCTTTTAATACAGTAAATGTAGGAAAAATAGATCAAAGTCACTTAAATATGCCAAACTTCCTGCTGCCAGCTGGTGGCGCTATGCCTATAACTGATTATTAGCATGTAGATGTGTTCAGGCCAGCACTTTCATCAAACATATGAAGTTTGGTGCAGATTGACCTTGGTATGTGTGAGTTAGTGCAAGATATGATATATCCTGCTGCCAATAGGTGGCACTATAATAATATCTTTATATTGGCCTTTAGATGTCTTCAGGCCAGGACTCTTACCAAACATGTGAAGTTTGAGGCAGATCGGACATTTTATGGCTGAGTTATAACAACTTTTATGTCCATGGCGAAACATCAAACTTTGTCAGGCCGCCACGGACACGCCCTTTAACGAAAACTCAAGATCTTCACAGTTTAACATCTCTAAGGCCTCGAGATCAGACTGACCAAATATAATGTTGATATCATTAAATCTCTAGGAGGAGTTTGGTACAAGTCATTTCCTGTTGCCAACAGGTGGCGCTGTGATTATAATAGAATATAGGCCTTCAGATTGGTTCAGGCCAGGACTCTTATCGAACATGTGAAGTTTGAGGCAAATCGGACATTTTATGGCTGAGTTATAACAAGATTTATATCCATGGCGAGACCACGAAATTTGCCAGGCCGCCACGGACACGCCCTTCAACGAAAACTCAAGATCTTCGCAATTTAACATCGCTAAAGCCTTTTTATTAGACTGACCGATTTTGGTGTTGATCTGATTAAATCTCCAGGAGGAATTTGTTGCAGAGTACAGCATGACACTTCCTGGTGCCTGCAGGTGGCGCTATGAGTAAAACTGAATATGGGCTTGTAAATGTCTTCAGGTCAGGAGTGTTATCACACATGTGAAGTTTGGGGCAGATCGGGCATTTTATGCCTGAGTTATAGCAGCTTCCTTTTTCATGGCGAAACATCGAAATTTGCGAGGCCGCCACGGACACGCCCTCTGATGAAAACTCTAGATCTTCGCAATTTAACGTCACAAAGGGCTTTAGATTAGACTCACCAAATTTGGTGTTGATCCGAATAAATCTCTAGGAGGAGTTCGTTCAAGTATGACGCCTGAAAATGGCAAAAATGACACAAATTTTGCTAAGAAAATTAATAATAACCGACTTCCTGTTGGGTTTCGGATTTTGTCCCAGGAGGCTTTTTTGTAGGTATTGGTGAGTTACATGTGTGTACCGATTTGCGTGCATGTACGTGAATCACAGCTGAATGCGCACACCGCGGAACGTGTAAAGGTGGCGCTATTGAGCCATTTTGCCACACCCACTTCTGCAACCCATATCAGATGTCCATTTTCGCCAGGTTTGATGTGTGTGCAAAGTTTCATGAGTTTTCGGGTATGTTTAGGCCCTCAAAAATGCGATTCATTCCGGAGAAGAAGAATAATAATAATTAAAGCTGCAAGCAGCGATGAACGGGCCCTCGCACACGGGCTCACCGCCGACCGGTGGCTTTAGGAACACAGCAAACGGTGGGCAGTATGCTTTTAATACAGTAAATGTAGGAAAAATAGATCAAAGTCACTTAAATGTGCCAAACTTCCTGCTGCCAGCTGGTGGCGCTATGCCTATAACTGATTATTGACATGTAGATGTGTTCAGGCCAGCACTTTGATCAAACATATGAAGTTTGGTGCAGATTGACCTTGGTATGTGTGAGTTAGTGCAAGATATGATATATCCTGCTGCCAATAGGTGGCGCTATAATAATATCTGTATATTGGCCTTTAGATGTCTTCAGGCCAGGACTTTTACCAAACATGTGAAGTTTGAGGCAGATCGGACATTTTATGGCTGAGTTATAACAACTTTTATGTCCATGGCGAAACATCAAACTTTGTCAGGCCGCCATGGACACGCCCTTTAACGAAAACTCAAGATCTTCACAATTTAACATCTCTAAGGCCTCGAGATCAGACTGACCAAATATAATGTTGATATCATTAAATCTCTAGGAGGAGTTTGGTACAAGTCATTTCCTATTGCCAACAGGTGGCGCTGTGATTATAATAGAATATAGGCCTTCAGATTGGTTCAGGCCAGGACTCTTATCGAACATGTGAAGTTTGAGGCAAATCGGACATTTTATGGCTGAGTTATAACAAGTTTTATATCCATGGCGAGACCACGAAATTTGCCAGGCCGCCACGGACACGCCCTTTACCGAAAACTCAAGATCTTCACAATTTAACATCACTAAGGCCTTTATATTAGACTGACCGATTTTAGTGCTGATCTGCATAAATCTCTAGGAGGAGTTGGTTGTAGAGTACAGCATGACACTTCCTGTTGCCTGCAGGTGGCGCTATGACTATAACTGAATATAGGCATGTAGATGTCTTCAGGTCAGGAGTGTTATAACACATGTGAAGTTTGGGACAGATCGGACATTTTATGCCTAAGTTATAGCAACTTCCTTTTTCATGGCGAAACATCGAAATTTGCGAGGCCGCCACGGACACGCCCTCCGATGAAAACTCTAGATCTTCGCAATTTAACGTCACAAAGGGCTTTAGATTGGACTCACCAAATTCGGCATTGATCCGAATCAATCTCTAGGAGGAGTTCGTTCAAGTACGACGCCTGAAAATGGCAAAAATGACACAAATTTTGCTGAGAAAATTAAAAATAACCGACTTCCTGTTGGGTGTCAAATTTTGCTCCAAGAGGCTTTTTTGTAGGTATTGGTGTGTTACATGTGTGTACCTATTTTCGTGCATGTACGTGAATCACAGCTGAAAGCGCACACCGCTGAACGTGTAAAGGTGGCGCTGTCGAGCCATTTTGCCACACCCACTTCTGAACCCCATATCAGACGTAAATTTTCGCCAGGTTTGATGTGTGTGCAAAGTTTCGTGACTTTTCGGGCATGTTCAGGCCCTCTAAAATGCGATTCATTTTGGAGAAGAAGAATAATAATAATAATAATAATAATAATTAAAGCTGCAAGCAGCGATGAACGGGCCCTCGCACACGGGCTCACCGCCGACCGGTGGCTTTAGGAACACAGCAAATGGTGGGTAGTATGCTTTTAATACAGTAAAAATAGGAGAAATATGTCAAAGTCACTTAAATGTGCCAAATTTCCTGCTGCCAGCTGGTGGCGCTATGCATATAACTGATTATTGGCATTTAGATGTGTTCAGGCCACCACTTTCATCAAACATATGACGTTTGGTGCAGATTGACCTTGGTATATTTGAGTTAGTTAAAGATATGATATATCCTGCTGCCAACAGGTGGCGCTATGATAATATCTGAATATTGGCCTTTAGGTGTCTTCAGGCCAGGACTCTTACCAAACCTGTGAAGTTTGAGGCAGATCAGACATTTTATGGCTGAGTTATAACAACTTCTATGTCCATGGCGAAACATCAAACTTTGTAAGGCCGCCACAGACACGCCCTTTAACGAAAACTCAAGATCTTCGCAATTTAACATCTTTAAGGCCTCTAGATCAGAATGACCAAATATAATGTTGATATCATTAAATCTCTAAGAGGAGTTTGATACAAGTCATTTCCTGTTGCCAACAGGTGGCGCTGTGATTATAATAGAATATTGGCCTTGAGATGTGTTCAGGCCAGGACTCTTATCGAATATGTGAAGTTTAAGACAAATCGGACATTTTATGGCTGAGTTATATCAAGTTTTATATCCATGGCGAGACCTCAAAATTTGTCAGGCCGCCACGGACACGCCCTTTACTGAAAACTCAAGATCTTCACAATTTAACATCGCTAAGGCCTTTATATTAGACTGACCGATTTTGGAGTTGATCTGTATAAATCTCTAGGAGAAGTTGGTTGTAGAGTACAGCATGACACTTCCTGTTGCCTGCAGGTGGCGCTATGACTATAACTGAATATGGGCATGTAGATGTCTTCAGGTCAGAAGTGTTATCACACATGTGAAGTTTGGGACAGATCGGGCATTTTATGCCTAAGTTATAGCAACTTCCTTTTTCATGGCGAAACATCGAAATTTGCGAGGCCGCCACGGACACGCCCTCCAATGAAAACTCTAGATCTTCACAATTTAACGTCACAAAGGGCTTTAGATTAGACTCACCAAATTTGGTGTTGATCGGAATAAATCTCTAGGAGGAGTTCGTTCAAGTATGACACCTGAAAATGGCAAAAATGACACAAATTTTTCTGAGAAAATTAATAATAACCGACTTCCTGTTGGGTTTCGGATTTTATCTCAAGAGGCTTTTTTGTAGGTATTGGTGTGTTACATGTGTGTACCGATTGTTGTGCATGTACGATAATCACAGCTGAATGCGCACACCGCGGAACGTGTAAAGGTGGCGCTATTGAGCCATTTTGCCACACCCACTTCTGCAACCCATATCAGACGTACATTTTCGCCAGGTCTGATGTGTGTGCAAAGTTTTGTTAGTTTTCGGGTATGTTTAGGCCCTCAAAATTGCGATTCATTCCGGATAAGAATAATAATAATAATAATAATAAACGGAGCAGATTCAATAGGGTCCTCACACCATCGGTGCTCGGGCCCTAATTAAAGCTGCAAGCAGCGATGGTAGGGCCCTCGCACTCGGGCTCACCGCCGATCGGTGGCGAATGGTGGGCACTATGCTATTAACACAGAAAATGTAGAAGGAATATGTCAAAGTCATTGATATGTGCCAATTTTCCTTCTGCCAGCTGGTGGCGCTATGCCTATAACTGAATATTGGCATGCAGATGTGTTCAGGCCAGTGCTTTTATCAAACATATGAAGTTTGGTGAAGCTTGAACATGGCATGCTTGAGTGTAAGTCATGACATATCCTTCTGCCAACAGGTGGCGCTATTACAAAATATTGGCTTTTAGATGTCTTCAGGCCAGGACTATTGGCAAACATGTCAAGTTTGGTGCAAATTGTACATTGGATGCTTAAGTTAGTGTAAAACAAGTAATTTGCTGTTGCCAGCTGGTGGCGCTATGACTATAACTGAATATTGGCATGTAAATGTATTCAGGCCAAGACTCTTATCAAACATATTAAGTTTGGGGCTGATTGGACATTGCATGCCTGAGTTACAGTAACTTCCTGTTTCATTGCATTAAGAGTATGCTTTAGCACTTAGCTAAATGTTGCTAACATGTTTCTAGCATGTTGCTACCCTATTTAACACTTGTTGGTATTTTTAAAATGTTGCTTGGCATCCACAACAGTATTAAACATGTGACTTCCTGTTGCCAGCAGGTGGCACTATCACTATAACTGAATATGGGCATGGGCTTGTGTTCAGACCAGGACTCTTATCAAACATATTAAGCTTGGGTCAGATTGGACATTGTATGCATGAGTTACACTTATTTTTCTTTGTATTAATATCATGCTTTAGCTCTCAGCTAAGTGTTGCTAGCATGTTTTAACATGATTCTAGCATGATGCTAGCCTATTTAAAACTTGCTGACGCTTTTTATTATGTTGCTAGGAGTCCGTAACACCATTAAACGTCACTTCCTGTTGTCAGCAGGTGGCGCTGTGACTATAACTGAATATGGGCATGTATATATCTTCAGGCCAGGACTCTTATCAAACGTGAAGTTTGGGGCTGATTGGACATTGCATGTCTGAGTTACAGTAACTTCCTGTTTTTTGTCTTTAACAACATGCTTTAGCACTAAGTAAGTGTTGCTAGCATGTTTGAGTACGTTTTAAACTAGTTTAGCACTCAATGGCTTTTTTAGTGTGTTGCTAATAGTGTGTCACAGTGTTAAACATGTCACTTCCTGTTGACAGTAGGTGGCGCTATAACTATAACTGAATATTGGCATGTAGATATCTTCAGGCCAAGACTCTTATCAAACATGTGAAGTTTGGGGCTGATTGGACATTGCATGCCTGAGTTACAGTAACTTCCTGTTTAATTGCATTAAGAGTATGCTTTAGCACTTAGCTAAATGTTGCTAACATTTTATAGCATGTTTCTAGCATGTTGCTTCCCTGTTTAACAGTTGTTGAATTTTTTTAAAATGTTGCTAGGCATCCACAACAGTATTAAACATGTGGCTTCCTGTTACCAGCTGGTGGCGCTATGACTATAACTGAATACGGGCATTGGCGTGTGTTTAGGCCAGGATTCTTATCAAACATGTTAAGTTTGGGGCTGATTGGACATTGTATGCCTGAGTTAGAGTAACTTCCTGTTTCATTGTATTATTAGCATGCTTTAGCATATTAGCTAAGTGTTGCTAGCATGCTTTATTATTTTTGTAGCATGTTGAACATTAAGTTTGGGTCAGATTCAACATTATATACATGAGTTACAGCAATTTCCTTTTGTATTTGTATTAATAGCATGCTTTAGCTCTTAGCTAAGTGTTGCTAGCATGTTTTAGCATGTTTGTAGCATGTTGCTAGCCTATTTAAGACTTGTTAACGCTTTTCAATATGTTTCTAGGAGTCCTTAACAGTGTTAAACATGTCATTTCCTGTTGTCAGCAGGTGGCGCTATGACTATAACTGAATATGGGCACTGACGTGTGTTCAGGACCGGACAGTCATCAAACATGTGAAGTTTGAGGCAGATCGGACATCGTATGCCTGAGTTATAGCAACTTCCTTTTTCATGGCGAAACATCAAAGTTTGTCCGGCCGCCACGGACACGCCCTTCGACGAAAACTCTAAAGCTTCGCAATTTAACATCGCAAAGGCCTTATGATGACACTTAGCAAATTTGAAGATGATCGGATAAAAACTGTAGGAGGAGTTCGTTAAAGTATGAGGCCTGAAAATGGCAAAAACTGCACAAAAATCGTACAGGAAATTCAATATAACGGACTTCCTGTTGGGTTTCGGATGTTGCACCGGGAGACTTTTTTGTAGGTATTGGTGTGTTACATATGTGTACCGAGTTTCGTACATGTACATGAAACGTAGCTCGAGGGGCACTCCGTTGAAATTTTATAGGTGGCGCTATCGAGCCATTTTGCCACACCCACTTTTGAAAACCATATCAGATGTAAATTTTTGCCAGGTCTGATGCGTGTGCAAAGTTTCGTGAGTTTTCGGGCATGTTTAGGCCCTCAAAAAGACTTTTCACTTTGGAGAAGAAGAAGAAGAAGAAGAAGAAGAATAATAATTAAAGCTGCAAGCAGCGATGAACGGGCCCTCGCACACGGGCTCACCGCCGACCGGTGGCTTTAGGAACACAGCAAACGGTGGGCAGTATGCTTTTAATACAGTAAATGTAGGAAAAATAGATCAAAGTCACTTAAATGTGCCAAATTACCTGCTGCCAGCTGGTGGCGCTATGCATATAACTGATTATTGGCATGTAGATGTGTTCAGGCCACCACTTTCATCAATCATATGAAGTTTGGTGCAGATTGACCTTGGTATGTTTGAGTTAGTGAAAGATATGATATATCCTGCTGCCAACAGGTGGCACTATGATAATATCTGAATATTGGCCTTTAGGTGTCTTCAGGCCAGGACTCTTACCAAACCAGTGAAGTTTGAGGCAGATCGGACATTTTATGGCTGAGTTATAACAACTTATATGTCTATGGCGAAACATCAAATTTTGTCATGCCGCCACAGACACGCCCTTTAACGAAAACTCAAGATCTTCACAATTTAACATCTCTAAGGCCTCTAGATCAGAATGGCCAAATATAATGTTGACATCATTAAATCTCTAGGAGGAGTTTGATACAAGTCATTTCCTGTTGCCAACAGGTGGCGCTGTGATTATAATAGAATATTGGCCTTCAGATGTGTTCAGGCCAGGACTCTTATCGAATATGTGAAGTTTGAGGCAAATCGGACATTTTATGGCTGAGTTATAACAAGTTTTATATCCATGGCGAGACCTCAAAATTTGTCAGGCCGCCACGGACACGCCCTTTACCGAAAACTCAAGATCTTCACAATTTAACATCGCTACGGCCTTTATATTAGACTGACCGATTTTGGTGTTGATCTGAATAAATCTCTAGGAGGAGTTGGTTGTAGAGTACAGCATGACACTTCCTGTTGCCTGCAGGTGGCGCTATGACTATAACTGAATATGGGCATCTAGATGTCTTCAGGTCAGGAGTGTTATCACACATGTGAAGTTTGGGACAGATAGGACATTGTATGCCTGAGTTATAGCAACTTCCTTTTTCATGGCGAAACATCGAAATTTGCGAGGCCGCCACGGACACGCCCTCCGATGAAAACTCTAGATCTTCACAATTTAACGTCACAAAGGGCTTTAGACTAGACTCTGCAAATTTGGCGTTGATCCGAATAAATCTGTAGGAGGAGTTCGTTCAAGTACGACACCTGAAAAAGGCAAAAATGACACAAATTTTGCTGAGAATATTAATATTAACAGACTTCCTGTTGGGTTCTGGATTTTGTTCCAAGAGGCTTTTTTGTAGGTATTGGTGAGTTACATGTGTGTACCGATTTCGGTGCATGTACGTGAATCACAGCTGAAAGCGCACACCGCTGAACGTCTAAAGGTGGCGCTGTCGAGCCATTTTGCCACACCCACTTCTGAAACCCAAATCAGACGTAAATTTTCGCCAGGTTTGATGTGTGTGCAAAGTTTTGTGAGTTTTCGGGAATGTTTAGGTCCTCTAAAATGCGATTCACTTTGGAGAAGAAGAAGAATAATAATAATAATAATTAAAGCTGCAAGCAGCGATGAACGGGCCCTCGCACCCGGGCTCACCGCCGACCGGTGGCTTTAGGAACACAGCAAATGGTGGGTAGTATGCTTTTAATACAGTAAAAATATGAGAAATATGTCAAAGTCACTTAAATGTGCCAAATTTCCTGCTGCCAGCTGGTGGCGCTATGCCTATAACTGATTATTGGCATGTAGATGTGTTCAGGCCACCACTTCCATCAAACATATGAAGTTTGGTGCAGATTGACCTTGGTATGTTTGAGTTAGTGAAAGATATGATATATCCTGCTGCCAACAGGTGGCGCTATGATAATATCTGAATATTGGCCTTTAGGTGTCTTCAGGCCAGGTCTCTTACCAAACCTGTGAAGTTTGAGGCAGATCGAACATTTTATGGCTGAGTTATAACAACTTCTATGTCCATGGCGAAACATCAAACTTTGTCACGCCGCCACAGACACGCCCTTTAACGAAAACTCAAGATCTTCGCAATTTAACATCTCTAAGGCCTCTAGATCAGACTGACCAAATATAATGTTGATATCATTAAATCTCTAGGAGGAGTTTGATACAAGTCATTTCCTGTTGCCAACAGGTGGCGCTGTGATTATAATAGAACATTGGCCTTCAGATGTGTTCAGGCCAGGACTCTTATCGAATATGTGAAGTTTGAGGCAAATCGGACATTTTATGGCTGAGTTATAACAAGTTTTATATCAATGGCGAGACCTCGAAATTTGTCAGGCCGCCACGGACACGCCCTTTACCGAAAACTCAAGATCTTCACAATTTAACATCACTAAGGCCTTTATATTAGACTGACCGATTTTGGTGTTGATCTGTATAAATCTCTAGGAGGAGTTGGTTGTAGAGTACAGCATGACACTTCCTGTTGCCAGCAGGTGGCGCTATGACTATAACTGAATATGGATATGTAGATGTCATCAGGTCAGGAGTGTTATCACACATGTGAAGTTTGGGACAGATCAGACATTTTATGCCTAAGTTATAGCAACTTACTTTTTCATGGCGAAACATCGAAATTTGCGAGGCCGCCACGGACACGCCCTCCGATGAAAACTCTAGATCTTCACAATTTAACGTCACAAAGGGCTTTAGATTAGACTCACCAAATTTGCTGTTGATCGGAGTAAATCTCTAGGAGGAGTTCGTTCAAGTACGACGCCTGAAAATGGCAAAAATGACACAAATTTTGCTAAGAAAATTAATAATAACCGACTTCCTGTTGGGTTTCGGATTTTGTCCCAGGAGGCTTTTTTGTAGGTATTGGTGAGTTACATGTGTGTACCGATTTTCATGCATGTACGTGAATCATAGCTGAAAGCGCACACCGTGGAACGTGTAAAGGTGGCGCTATCGAGCCGTTTTGCCACACCCATCTCTGAAACCCATATCAGACATCCATTTTCGCCAGGTTTGATGTGTGTGCAAAGTTTCATGAGTTTTCGGGTATGTTTAGGCCCTCAAAAATGCGATTCATTCCGGAGAAGAAGAATAATAATAATAATTAAAGCTGCAAGCAGCGATGGTAGGGCCCTCGCACTCGGGCTCACCGCCGATCGTTGGCGAATGGTGGGCACTATGCTATTAACACAGAAAATGTAGGAGGAATATGTCAAAGTCATTGATATGTGCCAATCTTCCTTCTGCCAGCTGGTGGCGCTATGCCTATAACTGAATATTGGCATGCAGATGTGTTCAGGCCAGTGCTTTTATCAAACATATGAAGTTTGGTGAAGCTTGAACATGGCATGCTTGAGTGTAAGTCATGACATATCCTGCTGCCAACAGGTGGCGCTATTACAAAATATTGGCTTTTAGATGTCTTCAGGCCAGGACTATTGGCAAACATGTCAAGTTTGGTGCAAATTGTACATTGCATGCTTAAGTTAGTGTAAAACAAGTAATTTGCTGTTGCCAGCTGGTGGCGCTATGACTATAACTAAATATTGGCATGTAAATGTATTCAGGCCAGGACTCTTATCAAACATATTAAGTTTGGGGCTGATTGGACATTGCATGCCTGAGTTACAGTAACTTCCTGTTTCATTGCATTAAGAGTATGCTTTAGCACTTAGCTAAATGTTGCTAACATGTTATAGCATGTTTCTAGCATGTTGCTACCCTATTTAACAATTGTTGATATTTTTAAAATGTTGCTTGGCATCCACAACAGTATTAAACATGTGACTTCCTGTTGCCAGCAGGTGGCACTATCACTATAACTGAATATGGGCATGGGCTTGTGTTCAGACCAGGACTCTTATCAAACATATTAAGCTTGGGTCAGATTGGACATTGTATGCATGAGTTACACTTATTTTTCTTTGTATTAATATCATGCTTTAGCTCTTAGCTAAGTGTTGCTAGCATGTTTTAACATGATTCTAGCATGATGCTAGCCTATTTAAAACTTGCTAACGCTTTTTAATATGTTGCTAGGAGTCCGTAACACCATTAAACATCACTTCCTGTTGTCAGCAGGTGGCGCTGTGACTATAACTGAATATGGGCATGTATATCTCTTCAGGCCAGGACTCTTATCAAACGTGAAGTTTGGGGCTGATTGGACATTGCATGTCTGAGTTACAGTAACTTCCTGTTTTATGTCTTTAACAACATGCTTTAGCACTAAGTCAGTGTTGCTAGCATGTTTGAGTACGTTTTAAACTAGTTTAGCACTCAATGGCTTTTTTAGTGTGTTGCTAATAGTGTGTCACAGTGTTAAACATGTCACTTCCTGTTGACAGTAGGTGGCGCTATAACTATAACTGAATATTGGCATTTATATATATTCAGGCCAGGACTGTTATCAAACATGTGAAGTTTGGGGCTGATTGGACATTGCATGCCTGAGTTACAGTAACTTCCCGTTTCATTGCATTAAGAGTATGCTTTAGCACTTAGCTAAATGTTGCTAACATGTTATAGCATGTTTATAGCATGTTGCTACCCTGTTTAACAGTTGTTGAATTTTTTTTAAATGTTGCTAGGCATCCACATCAGTATTAAACATGTGGCTTCCTGTTACCAGCTGGTGGCGCTATGACTATAACTGAATACGGGCATGGGCGTGTGTTTAGGCCAGGATTCTTATCAAACATGTTAAGTTTGGGGCTGATTGGACATTGTATGCCTGAGTTAGAGTAACTTCCTGTTTAATTGTATTATTAGCATGCTTTAGCATATTAGCTAAGTGTTGCTAGCATGCTTTATTATTTTTGTAGCATGTTGAATATTAAGTTTGGGTCAGATTCAACAGTATATACATGAGTTACAGCAATTTCCTTTTGTATTTTTATTAATAGCATGCTTTAGCTCTTAGCTAAGTGTTGCTAGCATGTTTTAGCATGTTTGTAGCATGTTGCTAGCCTATTTACGACTTGTTAACGCTTTTCAATATGTTGCTAAGAGTCCGTAACAGTGTTAAACATGTCATTTCCTGTTGTCAGCAGGTGGCGCTATGACTATAACTGAATTTGGGCACTGACATGTGTTCAGGACCAGACTGTCATCAAACATGTGAAGTTTGAGGCAGATCGGACATCGTATGCCTGAGTTATTGCAACTTCCTTTTTCATGGCGAAACATCAAAGTTTGTCAGGCCGCCACGGACACGCCCATCGACGAAAACTCTAAAGCTTCGCAATTTAACATCGCAAAGGCCTTATGATGACACTCAGCAAATTTGAAGATGATCGGATAAAAACTGTAGGAGGAGTTCGTTAAAGTACGAGGCCTGAAAATGGCAAAAACTGCACAAAAATCGTACAGGAAATTCAATATAACGGACTTCCTGTTGGGTTTCGGATGTTGCACCAGGAGACTTTTTTGTAGGTATTGGTGTGTTACATATGTGTACCGAGTTTCGTACATGTATGTGAAACGTAGCTCGAGGCGCACTCCGTTGAAATTTTATAGGTGGCGCTATCGAGCCATTTTGCCACACCCACTTTTGAAAACCATATCAGATGTAAATTTTCGCCAGGTCTGATGCATGTGCAAAGTTTCGTGAGTTTTCGGGCATGTTTAGGCCCTCAAAAAGACTTTTCATTTTGGAGAAGAAGAAGAATAATTAAAGCTGCAAGCAGCGATGAACGGGCCCTCGCACACGGGCTCACCGCCGACCGGTGGCTTTAGGAACACAGCAAATGGTGGGTAGTATGCTTTTAATACAGTAAAAATAGGAGAAATATGTCAAAGTCACTTAAATGTGCCAAATTTCCTGCTGCCAGCTGGTGGCGCTATACATATAACTGATTATTGGCATGTAGATGTGTTCAGGCCACCACTTTCATCAAACATATGAAGTTTGGTGCAGATTGACCTTGGTATGTTTGAGTTAGTGAAAGATATGATATATCCTGCTCCCAACAGGTGGCGCTACGATAATATCTGAATATTGGCCTTTAGGTGTCTTCAGGCCAGGACTCTTACAAAACCTGTGAAGTTTGAGGCAGATCGGACATTTTATGGCTGAGTTATAACAACTTCTATGTCCATGGCGAAACATCAAATTTTGTGACACCGCCACGGACACGCCCTTTAACGAAAACTCAAGATCTTCACAATTTAACATCTCTAAGGCCTCTAGATCAGACTGAGCAAATATAAAGTTGATATCATTAAATCTCTAGGAGGAGTTTGCTACAAGTCATTTCCTGTTACCAACAGGTGGCGCTGTGATTATAATAGAATATTGTCCTTCAGATTTGTTCAGGCCAGGACTCTTATCGAATATGTGAAGTTTGAGGCAAATCTGACATTTTATGGCTGAGTTATAACAAGTTTTATATCCATGGCGAGACCTCGAAATTTGTCAGGCCACCACGGACACGCCCTTCAACGAAAACTCAAGATCTTCGCAATTAAACATCACTAAAGCCTTTATATTAGACTGACCGATTTTGGTGTTGATCTATATAAATCTCTAGGAGGAGTTTGTTGCAGAGTACAGCATGACACTTCCTGTTGCCAGCAGTTGGCGCTATGACTATAACTGAATATGGACATATAGATGTCATCAGGTCAGGAGTGTTATCACACATGTGAAGTTTGGGGCAGATCGGACATTTTATGCCTGAGTTATAACAACTTCCTTTTTCATGGCGAAGCATCGAAATTTGCCAGGCCGCCACGGACACGCCCTCCGATGAAAACTCTAGATCTTCGCAATTTAACGTCACAAAGGGCTTTAGATTAGACTCAGCAAATTTGGCGTTGATCCGAATAAATCTCTAGGAGGAGTTCGTTCAAGTATGACGCCTGAAAATGGCAAAAATGACACAAAATTTGCTGAGAAAATAAAAAATAACCGACTTCCTGTTGGGTGTCAAATTTAGCTCCAAGAGGCTTTTTTGTAGGTATTGGTGAGTTACATGTGTGTACCGATTTTCGTGCATGTACGTGAATCACAACTGAAAGCGCACACCGCGGAACGTGTAAAGGTGGCGCTATCGAGCCATTTTGCCACACCCATCTCTGAACCCCATATCAGACGTACATTTTCGCCAGGTTTGATGTGTGTGCAAAGTTTCATGAGTTTTCGGTTATGTTTAGGCCCTCAAAAATGCGATTCATTCCGGAGAAGAAGAATAATAATAAGAAACGGAGCAGATCCAATAGGGTCCTCACACCATCGGTGCTCGGGCCCTAATAATAAACGAAGCAGATCCAATAGGGTCCTCACACCATCGGTGCTCGGGCCCTAATAAACGGAGCAGATTCAATAGGGTCCTCACACCATCGGTGCTCGGGCCCTAATAAACGGAGCAATTCCAATAGGGTCCTCGCACTGTAGTGCTCGGGCCCTAATTAAAGCTGCAAGCAGCGATGAACGGGCCCTCGCACCCGGGCTCACCGCCGACCGGTGGCTTTAGGAAAACAGCAAATGGTGGGTAGTATGCTTTTAATACAGTAAAAATAGGAGAAATATGTCAAAGTCACTTAAATGTGCCAAATTTCCTGCTGCCAGCTGGTGGCGCTATGCATATAACTGATTATTGGCATGTAGATGTGTTCAGGCCACCACTTTCATCAAACATATGAAGTTTGGTGCAGATTGACCTTGGTATGTTTGAGTTAGTGAAAGATATGATATATCCTGCTGCCAACAGGTGGCGCTATGATAATATCTGAATATTGGCCTTTAGGTGTCTTCAGGCCAGGAATCTTATCGAATATGTGAAGTTTGAGGCAAATCGGACATTTTATGGCTGAGTTATAACAAGTTTTAAATCCATGGCGAGACCTCGAAATTTGTCAGGCCGCCACGGACACGCCCTTTACCGAAAACTCAAGATCTTCACAATTTAACATCGCTAAGGCCTTTATATTAGACTGGCCTATTTTGGTATTGATCTGTATAAATCTCTAGGAGGAGTTGGTTGAAGAGTACAGCATGACACTTCCTGTTGCCTGCAGGTGGCGCTATGACTATAACTGAATATGGGCATGTAGATGTCTTCAGGTCAGGAGTGTTATCACACATGTGAAGTTTGGGACAGATCGGACATTTTATGCCTAAGTTATAGCAACTTCCTTTTTCATGGCGAAACATCGAAATTTGCGAGGCCGCCACGGACACGCCCTCCGATGAAAACTCTAGATCTTCACAATTTAACGTCACAAAGGGCTTTAGATTAGACTCACCAAATCTGGTGTTGATCGGAATAAATCTCTAGGAGGAGTTCGTTCAAGTATGACACCTGAAAATGGCAAAAATGACACAAATTTTGCTGAGAAAATTAATAATAACCGACTTCCTGTTGGGTTTCGGATTTTATCTCAAGAGGCTTTTTTGTAGGTATTGGTGTGTTACATGTGTGTACCGATTTTTGTGCATGTACGATAATCACAGCTGAATGCGCACACCGCGGAACGTGTAAAGGTGGCGCTATTAAGCCATTTTGCCACACCCACTTCTGCAACCCATATCAGACGTCCATTTTCGCCAGGTCTGATGTGTGTGCAAAGTTTCGTTAGTTTTCGGGTATGTTTAGGCCCTCAAAAATGCGATTCATTCCGGATAAGAATAATAATAATTAAAGCTGCAAGCAGCGTTGACCGGGCCCTCGCCGTCTGGCAGTCGCCATCCCGATAGCATCAGGAAAACGGTGCCCAGTTGGCACATGCATTCACAATAACCCTTTGGACTAACCCTAACTGTCTCTCCTCCTGTCTGACTCTTTCTCTTACCACCCATCTCACCTCCTTACACTCAGCCACTTACCACACAAACACACACATAGAGTGCAGAGCAGAGTGAGATCAGATTTGTTTTTTAATTTTCTTTCATTCGTGGAGTTTTATATAATTATGAAATGAACTGTGTTTAATCAGAATGAATAGTTATTTGTATGAAAAAAGTTTCAAAGAGTTAGGATGCTGCACTTTAAATATATAACAAATCATTGAAAATTGAAAATGGGAAATGAAATTCTAGGCACGCTATCTGCCTCAAAAACACAGGAAACAAATATTTGAATGTATTTTGTATTTTTTTTTTATTTGCCATGGCAACAGCATTTGATGCATCAGGGACACCTTTACAGACTCTCATCAGCCGTGTTTTTACATCATTCTGATGAAGTTTGAAGAAAATCGAGTACAAATATATTGTTCGTTGTTCGTTCGTGTGTTAGTTCATTAACCAATGTTAACAAAAGAGACCCTATTTTAAATAGTTACCATGTTTTATGATCTACATCCATTTTTTAATATTATTTTAATGATCTATAAGCATCTGTGAAATAATTATAAACAAATATATTAAAAATAAATACATATTAACTTAGTTGGTGTATTTGTTTCTCATTCTAATTAAGTGAACTGAGCAGTATAGTGTCATAATTATAAGATTTTTTATGCTGTCAGTGAGAGTTTATATATGTATATAAATCATATAATTTTTTCTTTACAGATTAAAAAAAGATTTTAATGCTCTTTAAGCACCTATACAAAATAATTATGTAAAAGTACACTGACAGTACAGTCTATATCAACTGATTCTATTGATTATTTTCATTCTTATACACTGAGAATGAGCTAAATAGCATTAGAGGCCAAACGATTCCTTATCTTATGAGGACCTCTAGTGTTCATCCCTGGTATTAGAGCTTTAATCTGACAAATTTATGTGACACTTTTAATGTTTTTGGGGCCTCTGAGCATGATAACATTTTGAAACTACACGTATTTCCTAAGAATTTCTTGTTCTTTATATGTAAAAAGTTTTGATGAGTTAGAATAATGCAATTTAAAGATATATGAAAATAACTCTTCATCTTTTTTATTGTTACTTTCATAAATCACCACATCAACACCGTTCAAGATGTCCCAAAGCCGTTCACAATTTAACATCTTCAGTATCTTGGCATCATGTTGACAAAGTTTGCTGTGAACTGTCTGATTCTGCTATGAGTGATATGAATTTATTCACAGCTATATTTAAAAACACAGGAAACAAATGTTAAAGTTTGACATGTTGCCATGGCAACAGCATTTGATGTATCAAGGACCCCTTCACAGATTCTCATCGGCCGTGTTTTGATATTATTCTGATGAAGTTTGAAGCAAATTGAGTAAAATTAAGAGGTTGATTTAAAAGCGTTTTGCAAGCAACACACTTCCTGCTGCCAGTTGGTGGCGCTATAACTTTGACTCATAATAGTCACATCTCTGTGATCGGTATCATACGACGAACAAACTGCTTAAGTTTGGTCAAAATCAGATAAAGTGTGTCAAAATTATTAGACATTTCCTGTTTCTCATTTCTCGCCATAATTCGTCGCCCTGCCACGGCCAAACTGTTCGAGATACCAAAAATCCCCTGGCAATTTTGCATTCCCAATATCTTGAGATCATGCTGACCGAGTTTGGTGGCCATCGGTGGAAAGGTCTAGGAGGAGTATTTCAAATTCCACAGCTTGATTTTTCAAAAAATCCATATTTAAATAAAAATAGCTGACTTCCTGTTGGTCGTAGCTAATGGGTGTAAATTAGAAAGTTGTCCGGCTTGATGAGTCCAATATATGTACCGAGTTTGGTGACTGTAGGACAAAGTAACCCCCCAACTTTTGTCAAAAGGTGGCGCTATGGAGCGCCTGCTCCACACCCATTTATGGGCTTTTATCAGTGTTTAACTGTCATTAATACAGATGTGTGTTTTGAGTTTCATGAAATTCTAAGCATTTTAAGTGGCTCAAAAACACAAAAAACTAAAGTTAAAGTTTGACACGTTGCCATGGCAACATGATAAAAGTTATGGATAACGCCCTTCACAGATTCTTATCGGTCGTGTTTTGACATTATTGTGATGAAGTTTGAAGCAAATTGAGTAAAATTAAGAGGCTGAGTTTAAAGCGTTTCTAAAACGTCACGCTTTCTGCTGCCAGTTGGTGGCGCTATAACTTTGACTCATAATAGTCACATCTCTGTGATCGGCATCAGACGGTGAACAAATTGCTGAAGTTTGGTCAAAATCAGACAAAGTATGTCAAAGTTATTAGGCACTTCCTGTTTCTCATTTCTCGCCATAAATTTGTCGCCCCGTCACGGTCAAACCGTTCGAGATATCAAAAATCCCCTGGCAATTTTGCGTCCCCAATGTCTTGAGATCATGCTGACCGAGTTTGGTGGCCATCGGTGGAAAGGCCTAGTAGGAGTATTTCAAATTCCATTGCATGCACTTTTTAGACATCCCTGAATAGCCGACTTCCTGTTTGGCGAAGCATGGACTATGAGTGTGAAATTTGTTCGGCCCGATGAGGTCTATATGTGTATGAATTTTGGTGACTGTAGGTCAACCGTTGTGCGCTCCAGAGCCCTTCAAAAGTCGCAATTTTTAACGCTGTGCCATGCCCCCCCCAGGTGACCCCCCCATGTCAAAGTCTGTCCGGCCCTGATGGCCGCAGGTTCCAATGTGTGTGCAAAGTTTCAAGAGTTTTCGTGTATGTTAAGGCCCCCGAAATCCCCCAAAACATTGAAAAAAAAAAAAAAATAATAATAATAATAATAATAATAATAATAATAATCCTTAGAAAAACAATAGGGCCTTCGCCCTTTTGGGCTCGGGCCCTAATAATAATAATAAACGGAGCAGATTCAATAGGGTCCTCACACCATCGGTGCTCGGGCCCTAATTAAAGCTGCAAGCAGCGTTGACCGGGCCCTCGCCGTCTGGCAGTCGCCATCCCGATAGCATCAGGAAAACGGTGCCCAGTTGGCACATGCATTCACAGTAACCCTTTGGACTAACACTAACTGTCTCCCCTCCTGTCTGACTCTTTCTCTTGCCACCCATCCCCCCTCCTTACACTCAGCCACTTACCACACAAACACACACATAGAGTGCAGAGCAGAGTGAGATCAGATATGTTTTTTAATTTTCTTTCATTCGTGGAGTTTTGTATAATTATGAAATGAACTGTGTTTAATCAGAATGAATAGTTATTTGTATGAAAAAAGTTTCAAAGAGTTAGGATGCTGCACTTTAAATATATAATAAATCATTGAAAATTGAAAATGGAAAATGAAATTCTAGGCACGATATCTGCCTCACAAACACAGGAAACAAATATTTGAATGTATTTTGTATTTTTATTTATTTGCCATGGCAGGAGCATTTGATGCATCAGGGACGCCTTTACAGACTCTCATCGGCCGTGTTTTTACATCATTCTGATGAAGTTTGAAGAAAATCGAATACAAATATATTGTTCGTTGTTCGTTCGTGTGTTAGTTCATTAACCATTGTTAACAAAAGAGACCCTATTTTAAATAGTTACCATGTTTTATGATCTACAACCATTTTTAAATATTATTTTAATGATCTATAAGCATCTGTGAAATAATTATAAACAAATTTATTAAAAATAAATACATATTAACTTAGTTGATGTATTTGTTTCTCATTCTAATTAAGTGAACTGAGCAGTATAGTGTCATACTTATAAGATTTTTTATTCTATCAGTGAGATTGTATATATGTATATAAATCATATAAGTTTTCCTTAAAAGATTAAGAAAATATTTTAATGCTCTTTAAGCACCTATACAAAATAATTATGTAAAAGTACACTGACAGTACAGTATATATAAACTGATTCTATGGATTATTTTCATTCTTATACACTGAGAATGAGCTAAATAGCATTATTGTTCAAACGATTCCTTATTGTTCATCCCTGGTACTAGAGCTTTAATCTGACAAATTTATATGACACTTTTAATGTTTTTGGGGCCTCTGAGCATGATAACCTTTTGAAACTACACGTATTTCCTAAGAATTTCTTGTTCTTTATATGTAAAAAGTTTTGATGAGTTAGAATAATGCAATTTAAAGATATATGGAAATAACTCTTCATCTTTTTTACTGTTACTTTCATAAATCACCACATCAACACCGTTCAAGATATCCCAAAGCCGTTCACATTTTAACATCTTCAGTATCTTGGCATCATGTTGACAAAGTTTGGTGTGAACTGTCTGATTCTGCTATGAGTGATATGAATTTATTCACAGCTATATTTTTCCAAAAATCCACATTCAAATCAAAATAGCTGACTTCCTGTTGGTCGTAGCTAATGGGTATAAATTTTTTGCAAAAAAAATCTGGTGATCAAAAATGATTAGGCTGTAGTTAAGAACTGTTAGTTTTATGGACAGTTAGAATGTTTTGTATATGCAGACAAGGGCTTTATGATGGGCCTGATTTGAATTTAGAAAAATGTTTTATTTCTTAAACATGTTTGAAGTTCTTAATAGATTTCACTGTTGCACATTTAGTCTTTTTATTTTTTTACAGTAATGTGCATTTTGCAGTTTGTTTACATGGTGTACATTGGATGCACATATTTATGACTTCTTGTTACAGTATTCATTTAAAATAAAAGTTGTTTAAAATAAACAACTGTGTGCACCCTATTATTAATGTAGATGTGTATTTCAGTAATACACTTAAGTAGGGGAGTTTTAAGTTACCAGCATTTATATCAAAATATGGATCCCATGTCTGCAAAACTAACATTTTAAATGAAATATTGATAGCTAATCGATATCGAATCGAATTGAATCGAAACCATAAAAATAAGAATCGAATCGAATTGCTAAATTGGTCACAATACCCAGCCCTAATTCACATCCTAATGAATAAACAACCAAGAGTTTAAATATTCCCTTCTATCTCCTCCTCTCTGACTCTCTCTTTCCACCCATCCCCCCTCCCCACTCTCACCCTAACACTCAACAAACACACACCCACTTACCACGCACACACATAAGTGCAGAGCAGAGAGGGATCAGATTTGTTTTTTAATTTTCATTAATTCATAGATCTTTGTATAATTATGAAATGAACGGTGTCTGATCAGAATGACTAGTAGTCTGTATGAAAAAAGTTTCAAAGACTTTGGATGCTGCACTTTAAAGATATAATAAAATTACGGCTATCTTTTTTTACTCCGATTTCAATCAATCACCACATCAACACCGTTCAAGATATCCTAAATCTGCTCGCAATTTAGCATCTTCAGAATGTTGGCATCATGTCAAAAAAGTTTGGTGTGAATTGGTTGGTTTTCCCGAGAGAAGTATATAAAATTCCACAGCCTGATTTTTCCAAATATCCACATTCAAATCAAAATAGCTGACTTCCTGTCGATCGTAGCTAATGGGTGTAAATTAGAAATGTTTCTGGCTTGATGAGATCAATATATGTACCGAGTTTGGTGACTGTAGGACAAACTAAACCCCCAACTTTTGTCAAAAGGTGGCGCTATGGAGCGCCTGCTCCACACCCATTTATGGGCTTTTATCAGTGTCTAAATATCATTAATACAGATGTGTGTGTGAAGTTTCATGAAATTCTGAGTATTTTAAGTGGCTCCAAAACACAAAAAGCTAAAGTTAAAGTTTGATACGTTGCCATGGCAACATGATAAAAGTTATCGATAATGCAATTCACAGATTCTCATTGGCCATGTTTCAACATTATTGAGATGAAGTTTGAAGCAAATTGAGTAAAATTAAGAGGTTGATTTAAAAGCATTTAGAAAATGTTGCGCTTTGTGCTGCCAGTTGGTGGCGCTATAACTTTGACTCCTAATAGTCACATCTCTGTGATCGGCATCATAAGATGAACAAACTGCTGAAGTTTGGTCAAAATCAGACAAAGTGTGTTAAAGTTATTAGACACTTCCTGTTTCTCATTTCTCGCCATAACTTTGTCGCCCCGCCACGGCCAAACCGTTCGAGATATCAAAAATCCCCTGGCAATTTTGCGTCCCCAATGTCTTGAGATCATGCTGACCGAGTTTGGTGGCCATCGGTGGAAAGGTCTAGGAGGAGTATTTCAAATTCCATTGCATGCGCTTTTTAGACATCCCTGAATAGCTGACTTCCTGTAGGGTGAAGCACTGACTTTGAGCATGAAAGTTTTTCAGCCCGATGAGGTCTATATGTGTATGAATTTTGATAACTGTAGGTCAACCGGTGTGCGCTCCAGAGTCCCTCAAATGTATTTTTTTTTCATGCTGTGCCACGCCCCCCCCCAGGTGACCCCCCCATGTCAAAGTTGGTCCGGCCCTGATGGCCGCAGGTTCCAATGTGTGTGCAAAGTTTCAAGAGTTTTCGTGTATGTTAAGGGCCCCGAAATTACCCAAAACATTGATGAAATAATAATAATAATAATCCTTAGAAAAACAATAGGGCCTTCGCCCATTCTGGGCTCGGGCCCTAATTAAAGCTGCAAGCAGCGATGACCGGGCCCTCGCCGACTGTGCAGTCGCCATCCCGATAGCATCAGGAAAACGGTGCCCAGTTGGCACATGCATTCACAGTAACCATTTGGACTAACCGTAACTGTCTTTCCTCCTCTCTGACTCTTTCTCTTACCACCCATCCCCCCTCCTTACACTCAGCCACTTACCACACAAACAAGAGTGCAGAGCAGAGTGAGATCAGATATGTTTTTTTTTATTTTCTTTCATTCGTGGAGTTTTGTATAATTATGAAATGTACTGTGTTTGATCAGAATGAATCGTTATTTTTTTGGAAAAAAGTTTCAAAGAGTTAGGATGCTGCACTTTAAATATATAATAAATCATTGAAAATTGAAAATGGAAAATGAAATTCTATGCACGCTATCTGCCTCAAAAACACAGGAAACAAATATTTGAATTTATTTTTTGTTTTATTTATTTGCCATGGCAACAGCATTTGATGCATCAGGGACGCCCTTTACAGACTCTCATCGGCAGTGTTTTTACATTATTCTGATGAAGTTTGAAGAAAATCGATTACAAATATACTGTTCGTTGTTCGTTCGTGTTTGTTAGTTCATTAACCATTGTTAACAAAAGAGACCCTATTTTAAATAGTTACCATGTTTTATGGTCTACAAGCATTTTTAAATAGTATTTTAATAATCTATAAGCATCTGTGAAATAATTATAAACAAATATATTAAAAATAAATACATATTAACTTAGTTGATTTGTTTGGCCTTTTTGTATTTGTTTCTCATTCTAATTAAGTGAACTGAGCAGTATAGTGTCATACTTATAAAATATTTTGTTCTATCAGTGAGAGTGTATATATGTATTTAAATCATATAATTTTTCCTTAAAAGATAAAAAAAAAAGATTTTAATGCTCTTTAAGCACCTATACAAAATAATTATGTAAAATTACACTGACAGTACAGTATATATCAACTGATTCTATGGATTATTGTCATTCTTATACACTGACAATGAGCTAAATAGCATTAGAGGTCAAACGATTCCTTATCTTATGAGGACCTCTAGTGTTCATCTCTGGTATTAGAGCTTTAATCTGAAAAATTTATATGACACTTTTAATGTTTTTGGGGCCTCTGAGCATGATAACATTTTGAAACTACACGTATTTCCTAAGAATTTCTTGTTCTTTATATGTAAAAAGTTTTGATGAGTTAGAATAATGCAATTTAAAGATATATGAAAATAACTCTTCATCTTTTTTATTGTTACTTTCATAAATCACCACATCAACACCGTTCAAGATATCCCAAAGCCGTTCACAATATAGGGAACATTTTCCCAATATTCTGAGGATGATGATAAGAACATGTAATTCATGATGATAACAAAATGTTATTATTGCTTGCTTTACGTCCACCACTTCTGCTTAAATGTCATCGTTACCTATCTGTTCAATTTGTGTGTGGATATTGCTTTGCAGGTAACTCCTGTTATAAGACATCACTTTTAAGCGCTACATAACTAAGAAAGAATCAATTAGGAAAACGGTGCCCAGTTGGCACATGCATTCACAGTAACCCTCAGCCAGTTTGGATTTAAAGTTTACTGAATTGAAAGGGTTAGACTTTAAAATCAACACACAGACACATACACACAATATATAAAATTGCCAACCAGTGTCATTTGTTAACATTAACTATATTATTTAACATGAACAATAATTAAATAGTATTTATTAATGTTAATTAATATTAACCTAAAAAAAGTGTTCATATATTGTTTAATGGTAAAATAGTATATTTTAACATTAGTTTATGTACTGTGAATTAACATGAACATGAACACAGTTCATGTGGGTGTACAGCAATACACAAAGTGCTCTATAAACGCTTCTTTCTTTCAAAATATCTTTAAAAATCAAGTTTAGTATTGTAATGGGGCGATATATATATGGTATAATGGTATAATTTTCAGATGTTTTGAACAGATAACAGCAAAGTTTGTCTTGAAATTGTTAATTTAAATTTTATATTCAATAAATAACACTATGAAAATAAATGTCTATCAATGAAGATAAATTGATCATGCTAAAAAGTTGTATTTTTCTTAATCTTTTGCTATGTGACTGAATAGGACAAGTTCATGGTACAGTTCAGTAAAAAATAAATAAAAAAACAACTGCAAAATACAAACAATGAAAGACTTAGTGACCCTTCATATTTTCTCAAAATATCAGACTCTCAAAGATCAAACATATTTATGTAACATCAATGTGCATTTTTTCCTCAAAGATGGTCTTTAGCAAGACAGCATGTTCTACTCTCTCTCTCTCCCTCTCTCCCTTTCACCCCTCCCCCTTCAGTCTCTCTTCAGTCACTCAATGGTGACTGAACACAGACACTCAAGGCAGAGTGACAGCAGGTTTCTCATTTCTTTTTTTAATTTTCTTTAATTCGTAGAAGCTTGAATTAAATTGATATTTACAGCACTTGCTCAGAATGATAAGATCTCTGTGTGAAAAAAGTTTTAAATAGTTAAGATGCTGCACTTTAAAGATATAGAAAATGACGGTTATACATCTTTAAAAAATCACCACGTCAACACCGTTCAAGATATCCCAAAACTGCTCGCAATTTAACATCTTCTGAATCTTCTCTCCATGTTAAAAAAGTTTGGTGTGAACAGCTTGTTCTTCTTAGGAGGAGTATAAATTTGTTTACAGCCTGATTTTTCCAAAAATCCACATTCAAATCAAAATAGCCGGCTTCCTGTTGGTCTTAGCTAATGAGTTTAATTTAGAAAGTTGTCCAGATTGATGAGAACAATATATGTACAGAGTTTGGTGACTGTAGGAAAAACTAACCCCCCAACTTTTGTCAAAAGATGGCGCTATAGAGTGCCTGCTCCACGCCCATTTATAACCTTTTGCCAGTGTCTAACTATCATTAATATTGATGTGTGTGTTGAGTTTCATGAAATTCTAAGCATGTTATCTGCCTCGAAAAGACAGGAATCTAATTTTAAAGTTTGAGACGTTGCCATGGCAACAGCATTTGATTTATCATCGACCCCTTTACATATTCTTATCGGCCGTGTTTTGACATGATTTTAATGAAGTTTAAAGAAAATCAAGTAAAATTAAGAGGCTGATTTCAAAGCATTTTGAAAATGACACGCTTCCTGCTGCCAGTTGGTGGCGCTATAACTTTGACTCATAATAGTCACCTTTATGGAATCGGCATCATACAACGAACAATCTGGTGAAGTTTCATCAGAATCAGGCAATGTGTGCAACAGTTATTAGACACTTCCTGTTTCTCATTTCTCGCCATAACTTTGTCGCCTTGCCACGGCCAAACCGTTCGAGATATCAAAAATCTCCTCGCAATTTAGCGTCCCCAATGTCTTGAGATCATGCTGACCGAGTTTGGTGACAATCGTATGGAAATCCTGGGAGGAGTACGTTAAATTCCAGAGCATGCGCTTTTTATACAGCCCTAAATATCTCACTTCCTGTTGCATTGAGAAAATGACATAGAGTACAAAAGTTGTTCAGCTCGATGAGTTCTATATGTGTACCGAGTTTCATATGTGTACGTTCAAGTATGTGTGCTATATGGCCCTCAAAATTCCAGGGGGCGCTGTAGAGTCCCCTTGCCACGCCCCGGTACCAGCCTCTGTGGCGTCCTGATGGCCGCAGATTCCGACATGTGTGCAAATTTTCAAGAGTTTTTGAGTATGTTAAGACCCCCTTAAGTGCCCGGAAGGTTAACAAAAAAAAAAAAAAAAAAAAAAGAAAATTAAAGCTGCAAGCAGCGTTGACCGGGCCCTCGCCGTCTGGCAGTCGCCATCCCGATAGCATCAGGAAAACGGTTTCCAGTTGGCACATGCATTCACAGTAACCCTTTGGACTAATCCTAACTGTCTCTCCTCCTGTCTGACTCTTTCTCTTCCCACCCATCCCACCTCCTTACACTCAGCCACTTACCACACAAACACACATAGAGTGCAGAGCAGAGTGAGATCAGATTTGTTTTTTAATTTTCTTTCATTCGTGGAGTTTTGTATAATTATGAAATGAACTGTGTTTAATCAGAATGAATAGTTATTTGTATGAAAAAAGTTTCAAAGAGTTAGGATGCTGCACTTTAAATATATAATAAATCATTGAAAATTGAAAATGGAAAATGAAATTCTAGGCACGCTATCTGCCTCAAAAACACAGGAAACAAATATTTGAATGTATTTTGTATTTTTATTTATTTGCCATGGCAACAGCATTTGATGCATCAGGGACGCCTTTACAGACTCTCATCGGCCGTGTTTTTACATCTTTCTGATGAAGTTTGAAGAAAATCGAGTACAAAAATATTGTTCGTTGTTCGTTCGTGTGTTAGTTCATTAACCAATGTTAACAAAAGAGACCCTATTTTAAATAGTTACCATGTTTTATGATCTACATCAATTTTTTTATATTATTTTAATGATCTATAAGCATCTGTGAAATAATTATAAACAAATATATTAAAAATAAATACATATTAACTTAGTTGATGTATTTGTTTCTCATTCTAATTAAGTGAACTGAGCAGTATAGTGTCATACTTATAAGATTTTTTATTCTATCAGTGAGATTGTATATATGTATATAAATCATATAATTTTTCCTTAAAAGATTAAAAAAAGATTTTAATGCTCTTTAAGCACCTATACAAAATAATTATGTAAAAGTACACTGACAGTACAGTCTATATCAACTGATTCTATGGATTATTTTCATTCTTATACACTGAGAATGAGCTAAATAGCATTAGAGGTCAAACGATTCCTTATCTTATGAGGACCTCTAGTGTTCATCCCTGGTATTAGAGCTTTAATCTGACAAATTTATGTGACACTTTTAATGTTTTTGGGGCCTCTGAGCATGATAACATTTTGAAACTACACGTATTTCCTAAGAATTTCTTGTTCTTTATATGTAAAAAGTTTTGATGAGTTAGAATAATGCAATTTAAAGATATATGAAAATAACTCTTCATCTTTTTTATTGTTACTTTCATAAATCACCACATCAACACCGTTCAAGATATCCCAAAGCCGTTCACAATTTAACATCTTCAGTATCTTGGCATCATGTTGACAAAGTTTGCTGTGAACTGTATGATTCTGCTATGAGTGATATGAATTTATTCACAGCTATATTTAAAAACACAGGAAACAAATGTTAAAGTTTGACATGTTGCCATGGCAACAGCATTTGATGTATCAAGGACCCCTTCACAGATTCTCATCGGCCGTGTTTTGATATTATTCTGATGAAGTTTGAAGCAAATTGAGTAAAATTAAGAGGTTGATTTAAAAGCGTTTTGCAAGCAACACACTTCCTGCTGCCAGTTGGTGGCGCTATAACTTTGACTCATAATAGTCACATCTCTGTGATCGGTATCATACGACGAACAAACTGCTTAAGTTTGGTCAAAATCAGATAAAGTGTGTCAAAATTATTAGACATTTCCTGTTTCTCATTTCTCGCCATAATTCGTCGCCCTGCCACGGCCAAACCGTTCGAGATAGCAAAAATCCCCTGGCAATTTTGCATTCCCAATATCTTGAGATCATGCTGACCGAGTTTGGTGGCCATCGGTGGAAAGGTCTAGGAGGAGTATTTCAAATTCCACAGCTTGATTTTTCCAAAAATCCATATTTAAATAAAAATAGCTGACTTCCTGTTGGTCGTAGCTAATGGGTGTAAATTAGAAAGTTGTCCGGCTTGATGAGTCCAATATATGTACCGAGTTTGGTGACTGTAGGACAAAGTAACCCCCCAACTTTTGTCAAAAGGTGGCGCTATGGAGCGCCTGCTCCACGCCCATTTATGGGCTTTTATCAGTGTTTAACTGTCATTAATACAGATGTGTGTGTTGAGTTTTATGAAATTCTAAGCATTTTAAGTGGCTCAAAAACACGAAAAACTAAAGTTAAAGTTTGACACGTTGCCATGGCAACATGATAAAAGTTATGGATAACGCCCTTCACAGATTCTTATCGGTCGTGTTTTGACATTATTGTGATGAAGTTTGAAGCAAATTGAGTAAAATTAAGAGGCTGAGTTTAAAGCGTTTCAAAAACGTCACACTTTCTGCTGCCAGTTGGTGGCGCTATAACTTTGACTCATAATAGTCACATCTCTGTGATCGGCATCAGACGATGAACAAACTGCTGAAGTTTGGTCAAAATCAGACAAAGTATGTCAAAGTTATTAGGCACTTCCTGTTTCTCATTTCTCGCCATAAATTTGTCGCCCCGTCACGGTCAAACCGTTCGAGATATCAAAAATCCCCTGGCAATTTTGCGTCCCCAATGTCTTGAGATCATGCTGACCGAGTTTGGTGGCCATCGGTGGAAAGGCCTAGTAGGAGTATTTCAAATTCCATTGCATGCACTTTTTAGACATCCCTGAATAGCCGACTTCCTGTTTGGCGAAGCACGGACTATGAGTGTGAAATTTGTTCGGCCCGATGAGGTCTATATGTGTATGAATTTTGGTGACTGTAGGTCAACCGTTGTGCGCTCCAGAGCCCTTCAAAAGTCGCAATTTTTAACGCTGTGCCATGCCCCCCCCCAGGTGACCCCCCCATGTCAAAGTCTGTCCAGCCCTGATGGCCGCAGGTTCCAATGTGTGTGCAAAGTTTCAAGAGTTTTCGTGTATGTTAAGGCCCCCGAAATCCCCCAAAACATTGAAAAAAAAATAATAATAATAATAATAATAATAATCCTTAGAAAAACAATAGGGCCTTCGCCCTTTTGGGCTCGGGCCCTAAAAAAGAATCCTTAGAAGAACAATAGGGCCTTCGCCCTTTTGGGCTCGGGCCCTAATAAGAAACGGAGCAGATCCAATAGGGTCCTCACACCATCGGTGCTCGGGCCCTAATAATAATTAAAGCTGCGAGCAGCGATGAACGGGCCCTCGCACCCGGGCTCACCGCCGACCGGTGGCTTTAGGAAAACAGCAAACGGTGGGCAGTATGTTTTTAACACAGTAAATATACAAGAAATATGTCATAAGTCATTTAAATGTGCCAAACTTCCCGCTGGCAGCTGGTGGCGCTATGCCTATAACTGATTATTGGCATGTAGATGTGTTCAGGCCAGCACTATTATCAAACATATGAAGTTTGGTGCAGATTGATTTTGGTATGTTTGAGTTAGTGAAAGATTTGATATATCCTACTGCCAACAGGTGGCGCTATGATAATATCTGAATATTGGCATTTAGGTGTCTTCAGGCCAGGACTCTTACCAAACCTGTGAATTTTGAGGCAGATCGGACATTTTATGGCTGAGTTATAACTTTTATGTCCATGGCGAAACAACAAACTTTGTCAGGCCGCCACTTACGACCTTTAACTCAAGATCTTAACAATTTAACATCTCTAAGGCTTCTAGATCAGACTGACCAAATATAATGTTGATATCATTAAATCTCTAGGAGGAGTTTGCTATAGACCCAAACCCTTGCAAGGACTTCAGATAATGCCAACTGTGAACCAATATGCTACATTTTCCCTATATTCTGATGATGAAGATAAGAACATGATTCATGATGATAACAAAATGTTATTATTGCTTGCTTTACGCCCACCATTTCTGCTTAAATGTCATCGTTACCTATCTGTACAATTTGTATGTGGATATTGCTTTGCTGGTGACTCCTGTTATAATACATCACTCTTAAGCGCTACATAACTAAGAATCAATTAGGAAAACGGTGCCCAGTTGGCACATGCATTCACAGTAACCCTCAGCCAGTTTGGATTTAAAGTTTACAGAATTGAAAGGGTTAAACTTTAAAATCAACACACAGACACATACACACTAAATATACAATTTTACCATCCAGTTTCATTTGTTAACATTGTTAACATGAACAATAATTAAATAGCATTTATTAATGTTAATTAATATTAACCTAAAAAAGTACTCATATATTGTTTAAAGGTAAATTAGTATCTTTTAACATTAGTTTATGTACTGTGAATTAACATGAACATGAACACAGTTCATGTGGGTGTACAGCAATACACAATAAAGTGCTCTATAAACGCTTCATTCTTTCAAAATATCTTTAAAAATCAAGTTGGGTATTGTAATGGGGCGATATATAAATATAACTCATCTTAAAATGGTACAATTTTCAGATGTTTTGAACAGATAACAGCAAAGTTTGTTTTGTTGTCAAAGTTTGTCTTGAAATTGTTAGTGTTTTTTTTATTGAATCTAAAATTTAAATTATGAAAATAAATGTCTATCAATGAAGATAAATCGCTCATGCTAAAAAATGGTATTTTTCTTAATCTTTTGCTATGTGACTGAATAGGACAAGTTCATGGTACAGTTCAGTAAAAAATAAATAAAAAAACAACAACTGCAATATACAAAGAATGAAATAGTTCGTGACACTTTATATTTTCTCAAAGATCAGACTCTCAAAGTTCAGACATATTTATGTAGAATACACTACAGCAATGTGCAATGTGCATCTTCCTCAAAGATGGTCTTAAGCAAAACAGCATGTTCCACTGGTCTCTCTCCCTTTCACCCCTCCCCCCATCAGTCACTCTTCTAGTGACTGAACACAGACTGTCAGCCCAGTGACAGCAGTTTACTGATTTCTTTTTTTAATTTTCTTTAATTCATAGAAGCTTGAATAATTATGATATTACCAGCAGTTGCTCATAATGATTAGATCTCTGTGTGAAAAAAGTTTTAAAGAGTTTGGATGCTGCACTTTAAAGATATAAAAAATTAGGGTTATGTTTTTTAAAAAATCACCACGTCAACACCGTTCAAGATATCCCAAATCCACTCGCAATTTAACATCTTCAGAATCTTCTCTTCATGTTAAAAAAGTATGGTGTGAATACCTTGTTGTTCTTAGGAGGAGTGTGAATTTGTTTACAGCCTGATTTTTCCAAAAATCCACATTCAAATCAAAATAGCCGGCTTCCTGTTGGTCTTAGCTAATGAGTTTGATTTAGAAAGTTGTCCAGATTGATGAGAACAATATATGTACAGAGTTTGGTGACTGTAGGAAAAACTAACCCCCCAACTTTTGTCAAAAGATGGCGCTATAGAGTGCCTGCTCCACGCCCATTTATGACCTTTTGCCAGTGTCTAACTATCATTAATATTGATGTGTGTGTTGAGTTTCATGAAATTCTAAGCATGTTATCTGCCTCGAAAAGACAGGAATCTAATTTTAAAGTTTGACACGTTGCCATGGCAACAGCATTTGATTTATCATCGACCCCTTTACATATTCTTATCGGCCGTGTTTTGACATGATTTTGATGAAGTTTGAAGATAATCAAGTAAAATTAAGAGGCTGATTTCAAAGCATTTTGAAAATGACACGCTTCCTGCTGCCAGTTGGTGGCGCTATAACTTTGACTCATAATAGTCACATTTATGGAATCGGCATCATACAACGAACAAACTGGTGAAGTTTCATCAGAATCAGGCAATGTGTGCAACAGTAATTAGACACTTCCTGTTTCTCATTTCTCGCCATAACTTTGTCGCCTTGCCACGGCCAAACCGTTCGAGATATCAAAAATCCCCTCGCAATTTAGCGTCATCAATGTCTTGAGATCATGCTGACCAAGTTTGGTGACAATCCTATAGAAATCCTGGGAGGAGTACGTTAAATTCCAGAGCATGCGCTTTTTAAACAGCCCTAAATATCTCACTTCCTGTTGCGTGGAGCCTATGACATAGAGTACAAAAGTTGTTCAGCTCGATGAGTTCTATATGTGTACCGAGTTTCATATCAATACGTGCAAGTATGTGTGCGCAGTACATCAAGTTTTCAAACTGTGTTCCAGGGGGCGCTGTAGAGGCCCTGAACCACGCCCGGGTCCCAGCCTCTGTGGCGTCCGGACGACGGCAGATTCCAACGTGTGTGCAAATTTTCAAGAGTTTTTGAGTATGTTAAGGCCCCCAAAAGTGCCCCAACGGTTGAAAAAAAAAAAAAAAAAAAAACAAATTAAAGCTGCAAGCAGCGTTGACCGGGCCCTCGCCGTCTGGCAGTCGCCATCCCGATAGCATCAGGAAAACGGTGCCCAGTTGGCACATGCATTCACAATAACCCTTTGGACTAACCCTAACTGTCTCTCCTCCTGTCTGACTCTTTCTCTTACCACCCATCCCACCTCCTTACACTCAGCCACTTACCACACAAACACACAGAGTGCAGAGCAGAGTGAGATCAGATTTGTTTTTTAATTTTCTTTCATTCGTGGAGTTTTGTATAATTATGAAATGAACTGTGTTTAATCAGAATGAATAGTTATTTGTATGAAAAAAGTTTCAAAGAGTTAGGATGCTGCACTTTAAATATATAATAAATCATTGAAAATTGAAAATGGAAAATAAAATTCTAGGCACGCTATCTGCCTCAAAAACACAGGAAACAAATATTTGAATGTATTTTGTATTTTTATTTATTTGCCATGGCAACAGCATTTGATGCATCAGGGACGCCTTTACAGACTCTCATCGGCCGTGTTTTTACATCATTCTGATGAAGTTTGAAGAAAATCGAGTACAAATATATTGTTCGTTGTTCGTTCGTGTGTTAGTTCATTAACCAATGTTAACAAAAGAGACCCTATTTTAAATAGTTACCATGTTTTATGATCTACATCCATTTTTTTATATTATTTTAATGATCTATAAGCATCTGTGAAATAATTATAAACAAATATATTAAAAATAAATACATATTTACTTAGTTGATGTATTTGTTTCTCATTCTAATTAAGTGAACTGAGCAGTATAGTGTCATACTTATAATATTTTTTATTCTATCAGTGAGATTGTATATATGTATATAAATCATATAATTTTTCCTTAAAAGATTAAAAAAATATTTTAATGCTCTTTAAGCACCTATACAAAATAATTATGTAAAAGTACACTGACAGTACAGTCTATATCAACTGATTCTATGGATTATTTTCATTCTTATACACTGAGAATGAGCTAAATAGCATTAGAGGTCAAACGATTCCTTATCTTATGAGGACCTCTAGTGTTCATCCCTGGTATTAGAGCTTTAATCTGACAAATTTATGTGACACTTTTAATGTTTTTGGGGCCTCTGAGCATGATAACATTTTGAAACTACACGTATTTCCTAAGAATTTCTTGTTCTTTATATGTAAAAAGTTTTGATGAGTTAGAATAATGCAATTTAAAGATATATGAAAATAACTCTTCATCTTTTTTATTGTTACTTTCATAAATCACCACATCAACACCGTTCAAGATGTCCCAAAGCCGTTCACAATTTAACATCTTCAGTATCTTGGCATCATGTTGACAAAGTTTTGTGTGAACTGTCTGATTCTGCTATGAGTGATATGAATTTATTCACAGCTATATTTAAAAACACAGGAAACAAATGTTAAAGTTTGACATGTTGCCATGGCAACAGCATTTGATGTATCAAGGACCCCTTCACAGATTCTCATCGGCCGTGTTTTGATATTATTCTGATGAAGTTTGAAGCAAATTGAGTAAAATTAAGAGGTTGATTTAAAAGCGTTTTGCAAGCAACACACTTCCTGCTGCCAGTTGGTGGCGCTATAACTTTGACTCATAATAGTCACATCTCTGTGATCGGTATCATACGACGAACAAACTGCTTAAGTTTGGTCAAAATCAGATAAAGTGTGTCAAAATTATTAGACATTTCCTGTTTCTCATTTCTCGCCATAATTTGTCGCCCTGCCACGGCCAAACCGTTCGAGATAGCAAAAATCCCCTGGCAATTTTGCATTCCCAATATCTTGAGATCATGTTGACCGAGTTTGGTGGCCATCGGTGGAAAGGTCTAGGAGGAGTATTTCAAATTCCACAGCTTGATTTTTCCAAAAATCCATATTTAAATAAAAATAGCTGACTTCCTGTTGGTCGTAGCTAATGGGTGTAAATTAGAAAGTTGTCCGGCTTGATGAGTCCAATATATGTACCGAGTTTGGTGACTGTAGGACAAAGTAACCCCCCAACTTTTGTCAAAAGGTGGCGCTATGGAGCGCCTGCTCCACGCCCATTTATGGGCTTTTATCAGTGTTTAACTGTCATTAATACAGATGTGTGTGTTGAGTTTCATGAAATTCTAAGCATTTTAAGTGGCTCAAAAACACAAAAAACTAAAGTTAAAGTTTGACACGTTGCCATGGCAACATGATAAAAGTTTTGGATAACGCCCTTCACAGATTCTCATCGGTCGTGTTTTGACATTATTGTGATGAAGTTTGAAGCAAATTGAGTAAAATTAAGAGGCTGAGTTTAAAGCGATTCAAAAACGTCACGCTTTCTGCTGCCAGTTGGTGGCGCTATAACTTTGACTCATAATAGTCACATCTCTGTGATCGGCATCAGACGGTGAACAAACTGCTGAAGTTTAGTCAAAATCAGACAAAGTATGTCAAAGTTATTAGGCACTTCCTGTTTCTCATTTCTCGCCATAAATTTGTCGCCCCGTCACGGTCAAACCGTTCGAGATATCAAAAATCCCCTGGCAATTTTGCGTCCCCAATGTCTTGAGATCATGCTGACCGAGTTTGGTGGCCATCGGTGGAAAGGCCTAGTAGGAGTATTTCAAATTCCATTGCATGCACTTTTTAGACATCCCTGAATAGCCGACTTCCTGTTTGGCGAAGCATGGACTATGAGTGTGAAATTTGTTCGGCCCGATGAGGTCTATATGTGTATGAATTTTGGTGACTGTAGGTCAACCGTTGTGCGCTCCAGAGCCTTTCAAAAGTCGCAATTTTTAACGCTGTGCCATGCCCCCCCCAGGTGACCCCCCCATGTCAAAGTCTGTCCGGCCCTGATGGCCGTAGGTTCCAATGTGTGTGCAAAGTTTCAAGAGTTTTCGTGTATGTTAAGGCCCCCGAAATCCCCCAAAACATTGAAAAAAAAAAAATAATAATAATAATAATAATAATAATAATCCTTAGAAAAACAATAGGGCCTTCGCCCTTTTGGGCTCGGGCCCTAATAAGAATCCTTAGAAGAACAATAGGGCCTTCGCCCTTTTGGGCTCGGGCCCTAATAATAATAATAATTAAAGCTGCAAGCAGCGATGAACGGGCCCTCGCACACGGGCTCACCGCCGACCGGTGGCTTTAGGAACACAGCTAATGGTGGGCAGTATGCTTTTAATACAGTAAAAATAGGACAAATATATGAAAGTCACTTAAAAGTGCCAAATTTCCTGCTGCCAGCTGGTGGCGCTATGCCTATAACTGATCATTGGCATGTAGATGTGTTCAGGCCAGCACTTTTATCAAACATATGAAGTTTGGTGCAGATTGGCTTTGGTATGTTTGAGTTAGTGAAAGATATGATATATCCTGCTGCCAACAGGTGGCGCTATGATAATATCTGAATATTGGCCATTAGGTATCTTCAGGCCAGGACTCTTACCAAACCTGTGAAGTTTGAGGCAGATCAGACATTTTATGGCTGAGTTATAACAACTTCTATGTCCATGGCGAAACATCAAACTTTGTCACGCCGCCACAGACACGCCCTATAACGAAAACTCAAGATCTTCGCAATTTAACATCTCTAAGGCCTCTAGATCAGACTGACCAAATATAATGTTGATATCATTAAATCTCTAGGAGGAGTTTGCTACAAGTCATTTCCTGTTGCCAACAAGTGGCGCTGTGATTATAATAGAATATTGGCCTTCAGATGTTTTCAGGCCAGGACTCTTATTGAACATGTGAAGTTTGAGGCAAATCGGACATTTTATGGCTGAGTTATAACAAGTTTTATATCCATGGCGAGACCTCGAAATTTGTCAGGCCGCCACGGACACGCCCTTCAACAAAAACTCAAGATCTTCGCAATTTAACATCACTAAAGCCTTTTTATTAGACTGACCGATTTTGGTGTTGATCTGATTAAATCTCTTGGAGGAGTTTGTTGCAGAGTACAGCATGACACTTCCTGTTGCCAGCAGGTGGCGCTATGAGTAAAACTGAATATGGGCATGTAGATGTCATCAGGTCAGGAGTGTTATCACACATGAGAAGTTTGGGACAGATCGGACATTGTATGCCTGAGTTATAGCAACTTCTTTTTTTATGGCGAAACATCGAAATTTGCGAGGCCGCCATGGACACGCCCTCCGATGAAAACTCTAGATCTTCACAATTTAACGTCACAAAGGGCTTTAGACTAGACTCTGCAAATTTGGCGTTGATCCGAATAAATCTCTAGGAGGAGTTCGTTCAAGTATGACGCCTGAAAATGGCAAAAATGACACAAATTTTGTTGAGAATATTAATATTAACCGACTTCCTGTTGGGTTCCGGATTTTGCTCCAAGAGGCTTTTTTGTAGGTATTGGTGTGTTACATGTGTGTACCGATTTCCGTGCATGTACGTGAATCACAGCTGAAAGCGCACACCGCTGAACGTCTAAAGGTGGCGCTGTTGAGCCATTTTGCCACACCCACTTCTGAAACCCATATCAGACGTAAATTTTCGCCAGGATTGATGTGTGTGCAAAGTTTCATGAGTTTTCGGGTATGTCTAAGCCCTCAAAAATGCGATTCATTTTGGAGAATAATAATAATAATAATAATAATAATAATAATAATTAAAGCTGCAAGCAGCGATGAACGGGCCCTCGCACATGGGCTCACCGCCGACCGGTGGCTTTAGGAACACAGCAAATGGTGGGTAGTATGCTTTTAATACAGTAAAAATAGGAAAAATATGTCAAAGTCACTTAAATGTGCCAAATTTCCTGCTGCCAGCTGGTGGCGCTATGCCTATAACTGATTATTGGCATGTAGATGTGTTCAGGCCACCACTTTCATCAAACATATGAAGTTTGGTGCAGATTGACCTTGGTATGTTTGAGTTAGTGAAAGATATGATATATCCTGCTGCCAACAGGTGGCGCTATGATAATATCTGAATATTGGCCTTTAGGTGTCTTCAGGCCAGGACTCTTACCAAACCTGTGAAGTTTGAGGCAGATCGGACATTTTATGGCTGAGTTATAACAACTTCTATGTCCATGGCGAAACATCAAACTTTGTCAGGCCGCCACGGACACGCCCTTTAACGAAAACTCAAGATCTTTACAATTTAACATCTCTAAGGCCTCTAGATCAGACTGACCAAATATAATGTTGATATCATTAAATCTCTAGGAGGAGTTTGATACAAGTCATTTCCTGTTGCCAACAGGTGGCGCTGTGATTATAATAGAATATTGGCCTTCAGATGTATTCAGGCCAGGACTCTTATCGGATATGTGAAGTTTGAGGCAAATCAGACATTTTATGGCTGAGTTATAACAAGTTTTATATCCATGGCGAGACCTCGAAATTTGTCAGGCCGCCACGGACACGCCCTTTACCGAAAACTCAAGATCTTCACAATTTAACATCACTAAGGCCTTTATATTAGACTGACCGATTTTGGTGTTGATCTGCATAAATCTCTTGGAGGAGTTGGTTGTAGAGTACAGCATGACACTTCCTGTTGCCTGCAGGTGGCGCTATGACTATAACTGAATATAGGCATGTAGATGTCATCAGGTCAGGAGTGTTATAACACATGTGAAGTTTGGGACAGATCGGACATTTTATGCCTAAGTTATAGCAACTTCCTTTTTCATGGCGAAACATCGAAATTTGCGAGGCCGCCACGGACACGCCCTCCGATGAAAACTCTAGATCTTCACAATTTAACGTCACAAAGGGCTTTAGATTGGACTCACCAAATTCGGCATTGATCCGAATCAATCTCTAGGAGGAGTTCGTTCAAGTACGAAGCCTGAAAATGGCAAAAATGACACAAATTTTGCTGAGAAAATGAAAAATAACCGACTTCCTGTTGGGTGTAAAATTTTGCTCCAAGAGGCTTTTTTGTAGGTATTGGTGTGTTACATGTGTGTACCTATTTTCGTGCATGTACGTGAATCACAGCTGAAAGCGCACACCGCTGAACGTGTAAAGGTGGCGCTGTCGAGCCATTTTGCCACACCCACTTCTGAACCCCATATCAGACGTAAATTTTCGCCAGGTTTCATGTGTGTGCAAAGTTTCGTGACTTTTCGGGCATGTTTAGGCCCTCTAAAATGCGATTCATTTTGGAGAAGAAGAATAATAATAATAATTAAAGCTGCAAGCAGCGATGAACGGGCCCTCGCACACGGGCTCACCGCCGACCGGTGGCTTTAGGAACACAGCAAACGGTGGGCAGTATGCTTTTAATACAGTAAATGTAGGAAAAATACATCAAAGTCACTTAAATGTGCCAAACTTCCTGCTGCCAGCTGGTGGCGCTATGCCTATAACTGATTATTGACATGTAGATGTGTTCAGGCCAGCACTTTGATCAAACATATGAAGTTTGGTGCAGATTGACCTTGGTATGTGTGAGTTAGTGCAAGATATGATATATCCTGCTGCCAATAGGTGGCGCTATAATAATATCTGTATATTGGCCTTTAGATGTCTTCAGGCCAGGACTTTTACCAAATATGTGAAGTTTGAGGCAGATCGGACATTTTATGGCTGAGTTATAACAACTTTTATGTCCATGGCGAAACATCAAACTTTGTCAGGCCGCCATGGACACGCCCTTTAACGAAAACTCAAGATCTTCACAATTTAACATCTCTAAGGCCTCGAGATCAGACTGACCAAATATAATGTTGATATCATTAAATCTCTAGGAGGAGTTTGGTACAAGTCATTTCCTATTGCCAACAGGTGGCGCTGTGATTATAATAGAATATAGGCCTTCAGATTGGTTCAGGCCAGGACTCTTATCGAACATGTAAAGTTTGAGGCAAATCGGACATTTTATGGCTGAGTTATAACAAGTTTTATATCCATGGCGAGACCACGAAATTTGCCAGGCCGCCACGGACACACCCTTCAACGAAAACTCAAGATCTTCGCAATTTAACATCGCTAAAGCCTTTTTATTAGACTGACCGATTTTGGTGTTGATCTGATTAAATCTTTTGGAGGAGTTTGTTGCAGAGTACAGCATGACACTTCCTGTTGCCAGCAGGTGGCGCTATGAGTATAACTGAATATGGACATATAGATGTCATCAGGTCAGGAGTGTTATCACACATGTGAAGTTTGGGGCAGATCGGACATTTTATGCCTGAGTTATAGCAACTTCCTTTTTCATGGCGAAGCATCGAAATTTGCCAGGCCGCCACGGACACGCCCTCCGATGAAAACTCTAGATCTTCGCAATTTAACGTCACAAAGGGCTTTAGATTAGACTCACCAAATTTGCCGTTGATCCGAATAAATCTCTAGGAGGAGTTCGTTCAAGTATGACGCCTGAAAATGGCAAAATTACACAAATTTTGCTAAGAAAATTAAAAATAACCGACTTCCTGTTGGGTGTCAAATTTTGCTCCAAGAGGCTTTTTTGTAGGTATTGGTGAGCTACATGTGTGTACCGATTTTCGTGCATGTACGTGAATCACAACTGAAAGCGCACACCGCGGAACGTGTAAAGGTGGCGCTATCGAGCCATTTTGCCACACCCACTTCTGCAACCCATATCAGACGTAAATTTTCGCCAGGTCTGATGTGTGTGCGAAGTTTCATGAGTTTTCGGGTATGTCTAAGCCCTCAAAAATGCGATTCATTTTGGAGAATAATAATAATAATAATTAAAGCTGCAAGCAGCGATGAACGGGCCCTCGCACACAGGCTCACCGCCGACCGGTGGCTTCAGGAACACAGCTAATGGTGGGCAGTATGCTTTTAATACAGTAAAAATAGGAGAATAATGTCAAAGTCACTTAAAAGTGCCAAATTTCCTGCTGCCAGCTGGTGGCGCTATGCCTATAACTGATTATTGGCATTTAGATGTGTTCAGGCCAGCACTATTATCAAACATATTAAGTTTGGTGCAGATTGGCCTTGGTATGTTTAAGTTAGTGAAAGATATGATATATCCTGCTGCCAACAGGTGGCGCTATGATAATATCTGAATATTGTCCTTTAGGTATCTTCAGGCCAGGACTCTTACCAAACCTGTGTAGTTTGAGGCAGATCGGAAATTTTATGGCTGAGTTATAACAACTTCTATGTCCATGGCAAAACATCAAACTTTGTCACGCCGCCACAGACACGCCCTTTAACGAAAACTCAAGATCTTCGCAATTTAACATCTCTAAGGCCTCTAGATCAGACTGACCAAATATAATGTTGATATCATTAAATCTCTAGGAGGAGTTTGCTACAAGTCATTTCCTGTTGCCAACAGGTGGCGCTGTGATTATAATAGAATATTGGCCTTCAGATGTTTTCAGGCCAGGACTCTTATCGAACATGTGAAGTTTGAGGCAAATCGGACATTTTATGACTGAGTTATAACAAGTTTTATATCCATGGCGAGACCTCGAAATTTGTCAGGCCGCCACGGACACGCCCTTCAACGAAAACTCAAGATCTTCACAATTTAACATCATTAAGGCCTTTATATTAGACTGACTGATTTTGGTGTTGATGTGTATAAATCTCTAGGAGGAGTTTGTTGTAGAGTACAGCATGACACTTCCTGTTGCCAGCAGGTGGCGCTATGACTATAACCGAATATTGGCATGTAGATGTCATCAGGTCAAGAGTGTTATCACACATGTGAAGTTTGGGACAGATCGGACATTGTATGCCTGAGTTATAGCAACTTCCTTTTTCATGGCGAAACATCGAAATTTGTCAGGCCGCCACGGACACGCCCTCCGATGAAAACTCTAGATCTTCACAATTTAACGTCACATAGGGCTTTAGATTAGACTCAGCAAATTTGGCGTTTATCCGAATAAATCTCTAGGAGGAGTTCGTTCAGATACGAGGCCTGAAAATGGCAAAAATGACACAAAATTTGTTGAGAAAATTAAAAATAACCGACTTCCTGTTGGGTGTCAAATTTAGCTCCAAGAGGCTTTTTTGTAGGTATTGGTGTGTTACATGTGTGTACCGATTTTCGTGCATGTACGTGAATCACAGCTGAATGCGCACACCGCGGAACGTGTAAAGGTGGCGCTGTCGAGCCATTTTGCCACACCCACTTCTGCAACCCATATCAGACGTAAATTTTCGCCAGGTCTGATGTGTGTGCGAAGTTTCATGAGTTTTCGGGTATGTCTAAGTCCTCAAAAATGCGATTCATTTTGGAGAATAATAATAATAATAATAATAATAATAATAATAATAATAATAATAATAAACGGAGCAGATCCAATAGGGTCCTCACACCATCGGTGCTCGGGCCCTAATAATTAAAGCTGCAAGCAGCGATGAACGGGCCCTCGCACACGGGCTCACCGCCGACCAGTGGCTTTAGGAACACAGCAAACGGTGGGCAGTATGCTTTTAATACAGTAAATGTAGGAAAAATAGATCAAAGTCACTTAAATGTGCCAAATTACCTGCTGCCAGCTGGTGGTGCTATGCATATAACTGATTATTGGCATGTAGATGTGTTCAGGCCACCACTTTCATCAATCATATGAAGTTTGGTGCAGATTGACCTTGGTATGTTTGAGTTAGTGAAAGACACGATATATCCTGCTGCCAACAGGTGGCACTATGATAATATCTGAATATTGGCCTTTAGGTGTCTTCAGGCCAGGACTCTTACCAAACCTGTGAAGTTTGAGGCAGATCGGACATTTTATGGCTGAGTTATAACTACTTATATGTTTATGACGAAACATCAAACTTTGTCATGCCGCCACAGACACGCCCTTTAACGAAAACTCAAGATCTTCACAATTTAACATCTCTAAGGCCTCTAGATCAGAATGGCCAAATATAATGTTGACTTCATTAAATCTCTAGGAGGAGTTTGATACAAGTCATTTCCTGTTGCCAACAGGTGGCGCTGTGATTATAATAGAATATTGGCCTTCAGATGTGTTCAGGCCAGGACTCTTATCGAATATGTGAAGTTTGAGGCAAATCGGACATTTTATGGCTGAGTTATAACAAGTTTTATATCCATGGCGAGACCTCGAAATTTGTCAGGCCGCCACGGACACGCCCTTTACCGAAAACTCAAGATCTTCACAATTTAACATCGCTACGGCCTTTATATTAGACTGACCGATGTTGGTGTTGATCTGAATAAATCTCTAGGAGGAGTTGGTTGTAGAGTACAGCATGACACTTCCTGTTGCCTGCAGGTGGCGCTATGACTATAACTGAATATGGGCATCTAGATATCTTCAGGTCAGGAGTGTTATCACACATGTGAAGTTTGGGACAGATCGGACATTGTATGCCTGAGTTATAGCAACTTCCTTTTTCATGGCGAAACATCGAAATTTGCGAGGCCGCCACGGACACGCCCTCCGATGAAAACTCTAGATCTTCACAATTTAACGTCACAAAGGGCTTTAGACTAGACTCTGCAAATTTGGCGTTGATCCGAATAAATCTGTAGGAGGAGTTCGTTCAAGTACGACGCCTGAAAAAGGCAAAAATGACACAAATTTTGCTGAGAATATTAATATTAACCGACTTCCTGTTGGGTTCCGGATTTTGTTCCAAGAGGCTTTTTTGTAGGTATTGGTGAGTTACATGTGTGTACCGATTTCGGTGCATGTACGTGAATCACAGCTGAAAGCGCACACCGCTGAACGTCTAAAGGTGGCGCTGTCGAGCCATTTTGCCACACCCACTTCTGCAACCCATATCAGACGTCCATTTTCGCCAGGTCTGATGTGTGTGCAAAGTTTCGTTAGTTTTCGGGTATGTTTAGGCCCTCAAAAAAGCGATTCATTCTGGATAAGAAGAATAATAATAATAATTAAAGCTGCAAGCAGCGATGAACGGGCCCTCGCACACGGGCTCACCGCCGACCGGTGGCTTTAGGAACACAGCAAAAGGTGGGCAGTATGCTTTTAATACAGTAAATGTAGGAAAAATAGATCAAAGTCACTTAAATGTGCCAAACTTCCTGCTGCCAGCTGGTGGCGCTATGCCTATAACTGATTATTGACATGTAGATGTGTTCAGGCCAGCACTTTGATCAAACATATGAAGTTTGGTGCAGATTGACCTTGGTATGTGTGAGTTAGTGCAAGATCTGATATATCCTGCTGCCAATAGGTGGCGCTATAATAATATCTGTATATTGGCCTTTAGATGTCTTCAGGCCAGGACTTTTACCAAACATGTGAAGTTTGAGGCAGATCGGACATTTTATGGCTGAGTTATAACAACTTTTATGTCCATGGCGAAACATCAAACTTTGTCAGGCCGCCATGGACACGCCCTTTAACGAAAACTCAAGATCTTCACAATTTAACATCTCTAAGGCCTCGAGATCAGACTGACCAAATATAATGTTGATATCATTAAATCTCTAGGAGGAGTTTGGTACAAGTCATTTCCTATTGCCAACAGGTGGCGCTGTGATTATAATAGAATATAGGCATTCAAATTGGTTCAGGCCAGGACTCTTATCGAACATGTGAAGTTTGAGGCAAATCGGACATTTTATGGCTGAGTTATAACAAGTTTTATATCCATGGCGAGACCACGAAATTTGCCAGGCCGCCACGGACACACCCTTCAACGAAAACTCAAGATCTTCGTAATTTACCATCGCTAAAGCCTTTTTATTAGACTGACCGATTTTGGTGTTGATCTGTATAAATCTCTAGGAGGAGTTGGTTGTGGAGTACAGCATGACACTTCCTGTTGCCAGCAGGTGGCGCTATGACTATAACTGAATATGGATATGTAGATGTCATCAGGTCAGGAGTGTTATCACACTTGTGAAGTTTGGGACAGATCGGACATTTTATGCCTAAGTTATAGCAACTTCCTTTTTCATGGCGAAACATCGAAAATTGCGAGGCCGCCACGGACACGCCCTCCGATGAAAACTCTAGATCTTCACAATTTAACGTCACAAAGGGCTTTAGATTAGACTCACCAAATTTGCTGTTGATCGGAGTAAATCTCTAGGAGGAGTTCGTTCAAGTACGACGCCTGAAAATGGCAAAAATGACACAAATTTTGCTAAGAAAATTAATAATAACCGACTTCCTGTTGGGTTTCGGATTTTGTCCCAGGAGGCTTTTTTGTAGGTATTGGTGAGTTACATGTGTGTACCGATTTTCATGCATGTACGTGAATCATAGCTGAAAGCGCACACCGCGGAACGTGTAAAGGTGGCGCTATCGAGCCGTTTTGCCACACCCATCTCTGAAACCCATATCAGACATCCATTTTCGCCAGGTTTGATGTGTGTGCAAAGTTTCATGAGTTTTCGGGTATGTTTAGGCCCTCAAAAATGCGATTCATTCCGGAGAAGAATAATAATAATAATTAAAGCTGCAAGCAGCGATGAACGGGCCCTCGCACACGGGCTCACCGCCGACCGGTGGCTTTTGGAACACAGCTAATGGTGGGCAGTATGCATTTAACCCGGTAAAAATAGGAAAAATTATGTCAAAGTCACTTAAATGTGCCAAATTTCCTGCTGCCAGCTGGTGGCGCTATGCCTATAACTGACTATTGGCATGTAGATGTGTTCAGGCTGGCACTTTCATCAAACATATGAAGTTTGGTGCAGATTGACCTTGGTATGTTTGAGTTAGTGAAAGATATGATATATCCTGCTGCCAACAGGTGGCGCTATGATAATATCTGAATATTGGCCTTTAGGTGTCTTCAGGCCAGGACTCTTACAAAACCTGTGAAGTTTGAGGCAGATCGGACATTTTATGGCTGAGTTATAACAACTTCTATGTACATGGCGAAACATCAAACTTTGTGACGCCGCCACGGACACGCCCTTTAACGAAAACTCAAGATCTTCACAATTTAACATCTCTAAGGCCTCTAGATCAGACTGAGCAAATATAAAGTTGATATCATTAAATCTCTAGGAGGAGTTTGCTACAAGTCATTTCCTGTTGCCAACAGGTGGCGCTGTGATTATAATAGAATATTGGCCTTCAGATTTGTTCAGGCCAGGACTCTTATCGAATATGTGAAGTTTGAGGCAAATCGGACATTTTATGGCTGAGTTATAACAAGTTTTACATCTATGGCGAGACCTCGAAATTTGTCAGGCCGCCACGGACACGCCCTTCAACGAAAACTCAAGATCTTCGCAAATAAACATCACTAAAGCCTTTATATTAGACTGACCGATTTTGGTGTTGATCTGTATAAATCTCTAGGAGGAGTTTGTTGCAGAGTACAGCATGACACTTCCTGTTGCCAGCAGGTGGCGCTATGACTATAACTGAATATGGACATATAGATGTCATCAGGTCAGGAGTGTTATCACACATGTGAAGTTTGGGGCAGATCGGACATTTTATGCCTGAGTTATAACAACTTCCTTTTTCATGGCGAAGCATCGAAATTTGTCAGGCCGCCACGGACACGCCCTCTGATGAAAACTCTAGATCTTCGCAATTTAACGTCGCAAAGGGCTTTAGATTAGACTCAGCAAATTTGGCGTTGATCCGAATAAATCTCTAGGAGGAGTTCGTTCAAGTATGACGCCTGAAAATGGCAAAAATGACACAAATTTTGCTTACAATATTAATATTAACCGACTTCCTGTTGGGTTTCGGATTTTGTTCCAAGAGGCTTTTTTGTAGGTATTGGTGAGTTACATGTGTGTACCGATTTCCGTGCATGTACGTGAATCACAGCTGAAAGCGCACACCGCGGAACGTGTAAAGGTGGCGCTGTCGAGCCATTTTGCCACACCCACTTCTGCTACCCATATCAGACGTAAATTTTCGCCAGGTCTGATGTGTGTGCGAAGTTTCATGAGTTTTCGGGTATGTCTAAGCCCTCAAAAATGCGATTCATTTTGGAGAAGAATAATAATAATAAATAATAATAATAATAATAATAATAATAATAAACGAAGCAGATCCAATAGGGTCCTCACACCATCGGTGCTCGGGCCCTAATAATAATAAACGAAGCAGATCCAATAGGGTCCTCACACCATCGGTGCTCGGGCCCTAATAAACGAAGCAGATCCAATAGGGTCCTCACACCATCGGTGCTCGGGCCCTAATTAAAGCTGCGAGCAGCGATGAACGGGCCCTCGCACCTGGGCTCACCGCCGACCGGTGGCTTCAGGAAATCAGCAAACGGTGGGCAGTATGCTTTTAAAACAGTAAATATAGAAAAAATATGTCATAAGTCATTTAAATGTGCCAAACTTGCCGCTGCCAGCTGGTGGCGCTATGCCTATAACTGATTATTGGCATGTAGATGTGTTCAGGCCAGCACTATTATCAAACATATGAAGTTTGGTGCAGATTGACCTTGGTATGTTTGAGTTAGTGAAAGATATGATATATCCTGCTGCCAACAGGTGGCGCTATGATAATATCTGAATATTGGCCTTTAGGTGTCTTCAGGCCAGGACTCTTACCAAACCTGTGAATTTTGTGGCAGATCAGACATTTTATGGCTAAGTTATAACAACTCAATGAAAACTCAAGATCCTCACAATTTAACATCTCTAAGGCCTCAAGATCAGACTGACCAAATATAATGTTGATTTAATTAAATGCAATCAATGCAAGGACTTCAGATAATGCCAACTGTGAACCAATATGCAAAATTTTCCCTTTACTCTGATGATGATGATAAGAACATGATTCATGATGATAACAAAATGTTATTATTGCTTGCTTTACGTCCACCACTTCTGCTTAAATGTCATTGTTACCTATCTGTACAAGTTTTGTGTGGATATTGCTTTGCTGGTGACTCCTCCTGTTACAAGGCATCACTCTTAAGTGCTACATAACTAAGAATCAATAAGGAAGACGGTGCCCAGTTGGCACATGCATTCACAGTAACTCTGCTAGTTTGGATTTTAAGTTTACAGAATTGAAAGGGTTACACTTTAAAATCAACACACAGACACATACACACAAAATATAAAATGTTGCCATCCAGTTTCATTTGTTAAAATTAACTATATTAGTTAACATGACCAATAAATAAATAGCATTTATTAATGTTAATTAATATTAAGCTAAAAGAAGAATTCATATAAAGTTTATGTACTGTGTATTAACATGAACATGAACACAGTTCATGTGGGTGTACAGCAATACACAATAAAGTGCTCTATAAACGCTTCATTCTTTCAAAATATCTTTAAAAATCAAGTTGAGTATTTTAACGGGGTGATACATATATATATATAACTGATCTTAAAATTATGGTTTTCAGATGTTTTGAAGAGATAACAGTAACGTTTGTTTTGTTGTCAAAGTTTGTCTTAATTTTTTATTATTATTATTTTATATTCAATAAATAACACTATGTAAATATTGTCTATCAATGAAGATAAATTGATCATGCTAAAAAGTTGTATTTTTTTAAATCTTTTGCTATGTGACTGAATAGGACAAGTTCATGGTACAGTTAAGTAAAAAATAAATAAAAAACAACAACTGCAAAATACGAACAATGAAAGACTTAGTGACCCTTTATATTTTCTCAAAATATCAGACTCTCAAAGATCAGACATATTTATGTAATTACAATACATATGTGCATTTTTTGTTCAAAGATGGTCTGTAGGATGGCTCTCTACTCTGTCTCCCTCTCTGCCTCTCACCCCTCCCCCTGCAATAATGAGCTTCTCTGTGCCTGACTGAACGCACACACATACTGTAGAGACATTCACCAGAGTGACAGCAGGTTTCTGAGTTATTTTTTTAATTTTCTTTAATTCATTGAAGCTTGTATAAAATTTATATTTCCAGCACTTGCTCAGAATGATTAGATCTCTGTGTGAAAAAAGTTTTAAAGAGTTTGGATGCTGCACTTTTAAGATATAAAAAATTAGGGTTATGTTTTTTACTACATCTTTAAAAAATCACCACGTCAACACCGTTCGAGATATCCAAAATCCGCTCGCAATTTAACATCTTCAGAATCTTCTCTTCATGTTAAAAAAGTTTGGTGTGAACAGCTGGTTGTTCTTAGGAGAAGTGTGAATTTGTTTACTACCTGATTTTTCAAAAAATCCACCTTCAAATCAAAATAGCCGGCTTTCTGTTGGTCTTAGCTAATGAGTTTGATTTAGAAAGTTGTCCAGATTGATGAGAACAATATAAGTACAGAGTTTGGTGACTGTAGGAAAAACTAACCCCCCAACTTTTGTCAAAAGATGGCGCTATAGAGTGCCTGCTCCACGCCCATTTATGACCTTTTGCCAGTGTCTAACTATCATTAATATTGATGTGTGTGTTGAGTTTCATGAAATTCTAAGCATGTTATCTGCCTCGAAAAGACAGGAATGTAATTTTAAAGTTTGACACGTTGCCATGGCAACAGCATTTGATTTATCATCGACCCCTTTACATATTCTTATTGGCCGTGTTTTGACATGATTTTGATGAAGTTTAAAGAAAATCGATTAAAATTAAGAGGCTGATTTCAAAGCATTTTGAAAATGACACGTTTCCTGCTGCCAGTTGGTGGCGCTATAACTTTGACTCATAATAGTCACATTTATGGAATCGGCATCATACAAGGAACAAACTGGTGAAGTTTCATCAGAATCAGGCAATGTGTGCAACAGTTATTAGGCACTTCCTGTTTCTCATTTCTCGCCATAACTTTGTCGCCTTGCCACGGCCAAACCGTTCGAGATATCAAAAATCTCCTCGCAATTTAGCGTCCCCAATGTCTTGAGATCATGCTGACCGAGTTTGGTGACAATCCTATCGAAACCCTGGGAGGAGTACGTTAAATTCCAGAGCATGCGCTTTTTAAACAGCCCTAAATATCTCACTTCCTGTTGCGTGGAGCCCATGACATAGAGTACAAAAGTTGTTCAGCTCGATGAGTTCTATATGTGTACCGAGTTTCATATGAGTACGTGCAAGTATGTGTGCGCAGTACATCAAGTTTTCAAACTGTGTTCCAGGGGGCGCTGTAGATGCCCTGAACCACGCCCGGGTCCCAGCCTTTGTGGCATCCGGACGACGGCAGATTCCAACGTGTGTGCAAATTTTCAAGAGTTTTTGAGTATGTTAAGGCCCCCAAAAGTGCCCCAACGGTTGAAAAAAAAAAAAAAAAAAAAAAAAAAAACAAATAAGAATCCTTAGAAGAACAATAGGGCCTTCGCCCTTTTGGGCTCGGGCCCTAATTAAAGCTGCAAGCAGCGATGAACGGGCCCTCGCACACGGGCTCACCGCCGACCGGTGGCTTTAGGAACACAGCAAACGGTGGGCAGTATGCTTTTAATACAGTAAATGTAGGAAAAATAGATCAAAGTCACTTAAATGTGCCAAACTTCCTGCTGCCAGCTGGTGGCGCTATGCCTATAACTGATTATTGGCATGTAGATGTGTTCAGGCCAGCACTTTGATCAAACATATGAAGTTTGGTGCAGATTGACCTTGGTATGTGTGAGTTAGTGCAAGATATGATATATCCTGCTGCCAATAGGTGGCGCTATAATAATATCTGTATATTGGCCTTTAGATGTCTTCAGGCCAGGACTTGTGAAGTTTGGACCAAATGGACCAAACATGTGAAGTTTGAGGCAGATCGGACATTTTATGCCTGAGTTATAACAACTTTTATGTCCATGGCGAAACATCAAACTTTGTCAGGCCGCCATGGACACGCCCTTTAACGAAAACTCAAGATCTTCACAATTTAACATCTCTAAGGCCTCGAGATCAGACTGACCAAATATAATGTTGATATCATTAAATCTCTAGGAGGAGTTTGGTACAAGTCATTTCCTATTGCCAACAGGTGGCGCTGTGATTATAATAGAATATAGGCCTTCAGATTGGTTCAGGCCAGGACTCTTATCGAACATGTGAAGTTTGAGGCAAATCGGACATTTTATGGCTGAGTTATAACAAGTTTTATATCCATGGCAAGACCACGAAATTTGCCAGGTCACCACGGACACACCCTTCAACGAAAACTCAAGATCTTCGCAATTTAACATCATTAAGGCCTTTATATTAGACTGACCGATTTTGGTGTTGATCTGATTAAATCTTTTGGAGGAGTTTGTTGCAGAGTACAGCATGACACTTCCTGGTGCCAGCAGGTGGCGCTATGAGTAAAACTGAATATGGGCATGTAGATGTCATCAGGTCAGGAGTGTTATCACACATGTGAAGTTTGGGGCAGATCGGGCATTTTATGCCTGAGTTATAGCAACTTCCTTTTTCATGGCGAAGCATCGAAATTTGCCAGGCCGCCACGGACACGCCCTCCGATGAAAACTCTAGATCTTCGCAATTTAACGTCACAAAGGGCTTTAGATTAGACTCACCAAATTTGCCGTTGATCCGAATAAATCTCTAGGAGGAGTTCGTTCAAGTATGACGCCTGAAAATGGCAAAAATTACACAAATTTTGCTAAGAAAATTAAAAATAACCGACTTCCTGTTGGGTGTCAAATTTTGCTCCAAGAGGCTTTTTTGTAGGTATTGGTGAGCTAGATGTGTGTACCGATTTTCGTGCATGTACGTGAATCACAACTGAAAGCGCACACCGCGGAACGTGTAAAGGTGGCGCTATCGAGCCATTTTGCCACACCCACTTCTGCAACCCATATCAGACGTAAATTTTCGCCAGGTCTGATGTGTGTGCGAAGTTTCATGAGTTTTCGGGTATGTCTAAGCCCTCAAAAATGCGATTCATTTTGGAGAAGAATAATAATAATAATTAAAGCTGCAAGCAGCGATGAACGGGCCCTCGCACACGGGCTCACCGCCGACCGGTGGCTTTAGGAACACAGCAAACGGTGGGCAGTATGCTTTTAATACAGTAAATGTAGGAAAAATAGATCAAAGTCACTTAAATGTGCCAAACTTCCTGCTGCCAGCTGGTGGCGCTATGCCTATAACTGATTATTGACATGTAGATGTGTTCAGGCCAGCACTTTGATCAAACATATGAAGTTTGGTGCAGATTGACCTTGGTATGTGTGAGTTAGTGCAAGATATGATATATCCTGCTGCCAATAGGTGGCGCTATAATAATATCTGTATATTGGCCTTTAGATGTCTTCAGGCCAGGACTTTTACCAAACATGTGAAGTTTGAGGCAGATCGGACATTTTATGGCTGAGTTATAACAACTTTTATGTCCATGGCGAAACATCAAACTTTGTCAGGCCGCCATGGACACGCCCTTTAACGAAAACTCAAGATCTTCACAATTTAACATCTCTAAGGCCTCGAGATCAGACTGACCAAATATAATGTTGATATCATTAAATCTCTAGGAGGAGTTTGGTACAAGTCATTTCCTATTGCCAACAGGTGGCGCTGTGATTATAATAGAATATAGGCCTTCAGATTGGTTCAGGCCAGGACTCTTATCGAACATGTGAAGTTTGAGGCAAATCGGACATTTTATGGCTGAGTTATAACAAGTTTTATATCCATGGCAAGACCACGAAATTTGCCAGGCCGCCACGGACACACCCTTCAACGAAAACTCAAGATCTTCGCAATTTAACATCGCTAAAGCCTTTTTATTAGACTGACCGATTTTGGTGTTGATCTGATTAAATCTTTTGGAGGAGTTTGTTGCAGAGTACAGCATGACACTTCCTGGTGCCAGCAGGTGGCGCTATGAGTAAAACTGAATATGGGCATGTAGATGTCATCAGGTCAGGAGTGTTATCACACATGTGAAGTTTGGGGCAGATCGGGCATTTTATGCCTGAGTTATAGCAACTTCCTTTTTCATGGCGAAGCATCGAAATTTGCCAGGCCGCCACGGACACGCCCTCCGATGAAAACTCTAGATCTTCGCAATTTAACGTCACAAAGGGCTTTAGATTAGACTCACCAAATTTGCCGTTGATCCGAATAAATCTCTAGGAGGAGTTCGTTCAAGTATGACGCCTGAAAATGGCAAAAATTACACAAATTTTGCTAAGAAAATTAAAAATAACCGACTTCCTGTTGGGTGTCAAATTTTGCTCCAAGAGGCTTTTTTGTAGGTATTGGTGAGCTAGATGTGTGTACCGATTTTCGTGCATGTACGTGAATCACAACTGAAAGCGCACACCGCGGAACGTGTAAAGGTGGCGCTATCGAGCCATTTTGCCACACCCACTTCTGCAACCCATATCAGACGTAAATTTTCGCCAGGTCTGATGTGTGTGCGAAGTTTCATGAGTTTTCGGGTATGTCTAAGCCCTCAAAAATGCGATTCATTTTGGAGAATAATAATAATAATAATAATTAAAGCTGCAAGCAGCGATGAACGGGCCCTCGCACCCGGGCTCACCACCGACCCGTGGCTTTAGGAAAACAGCAAACGGTGGGCAGTATGCTTTTAATACATTAAATGTAGGAAAAATAGATCAAAGTCACTTAAATGTGTCAAACTTCCTGCTGCCAGCTGGTGGCGCTATGCCTATAACTGATTATTGGCATGTAGATGTGTTCAGGCCAGCACTTTCATCAAACATATGAAGTTTGGTGCAGATTGACCTTGGTATGTTTGAGTTAGTGCAAGATATGATATATCCTACTGCCAATAGGTGGCGCTATGATAATATCTGAATATTTGCCTTTAGATGTTTTCAGGCCAGGACTTTTACCAAACATGTGAAGTTTGAGGCAGATCGGACATTTTATGGCTGAGTTATAACAACTTCTATGTCCATGGCGAAACATCAAACTTTGTCAGGCCACCAAGGACACGCCCTTTGACGAAAACTCAAGATCTTCACAATTTAACATCTCTAAGGCCTCTAGATCAGACTGTCCAAATATAATGTTGATATCATTAAATCTCTAGGAGGAGTTTGGTACAAGTCATTTCCTGATGCCAACAGGTGGCGCTGTGATTTTAATAGAATATTTGCCTTCAGATTGGTTCAGGCCAGGACTCTTATCAAACATGGGAAGTTTGAGGCAAATCGGACATTTTATGGCTGAGTTATAACAAGTTTTATATCCATGGCGAGACCTCGAAATTTGTCAGGCCGCCACGGACACGCCCTTCAACGAAAACTCAAGATCTTCACAATTTAACATCACTAAAGCCTTTTTATTAGACTGACCAATTTTGGTGTTGATCTGATTAAATCTCTTGGAGGAGTTTGTTGCAGAATACAGCATGACACTTCCTGTTGCCAGCAGGTGGCGCTATGAGTAAAACTGAATATGGGCATGTAGATGTCATCAGGTCAGGAGTGTTATCACACATGAGAAGTTTGGGACAGATCGGACATTGTATGCCTGAGTTATAGCAACTTCCTTTTTCATGGCGAAACATCGAAATTTGCGAGGCCGCCACGGACACGCCCTCTGATGAAAACTCTAGATCTTCACAATTTAACGTCACAAAGGGCTTTAGAATAGACTCTGCAAATTTGGCGTTGATCCGAATAAATCTCTAGGAGGAGTTCGTTCAAGTACGACGCCTGAAAATGGCAAAAATGACACAAATTTTGTTGAGAATATTAATATTAACCGACTTCCTGTGGGGTTCCGGATTTTGCTCCAAGAGGCTTTTTTGTAGGTTTTGGTGTGTTACATGTGTGTACCGATTTCCGTGCATGTACGTGAATCACAGCTGAAAGCGCACACCGCTGAACGTCTAAAGGTGGCGCTGTCGAGCCATTTTGCCACACCCACTTCTGAAACCCTAATCAGACGTAAATTTTCGCCAGGTTTGATGTGTGTGCAAAGTTTTGTGAGTTTTCGGGAATGTTTAGGTCCTCTAAAATGCGATTCATTTTGGAGAATAATAATAATAATAATAATAATAATTAAAGCTGCAAGCAGCGATGAACGGGCCCTCGCACCCGGGCTCACCGCCGACCGGTGGCTTTAGGAAAACAGCAAACGGTGGGCAGTATGCTTTTAATACAGTAAATGTAGGAAAAATAGATCAAAGTCACTTAATTGTGCCAAACTTCCTGCTGCCAGCTGGTGGCGCTATGCCTATAACTGATTATTGGCATGTAGATGTGTTCAGGCCACCACTTTCATCAAACATATGAAGTTTGGTGCAGATTGACCTTGGTATGTTTGAGTTAGTGAAAGATATGATATATCCTGCTGCCAACAGGTGACGCTATGATAATATCTGACTATTGGCCTTTAGGTGTCTTCAGGCCAGGACTCTTACCAAACCTGTGAAGTTTGAGGCAGATCGGACATTTTATGGCTGAGTTATAACAACTTCTATGTCCATGGCGAAACATCAAACTTTGTCAGGCCGCCACAGACACGCCCTTTAACGAAAACTCAAGATCTTCGCAATTTAACATTTTTAAGGCCTCTAGATCAGAATGACCAAATATAATGTTGATATCATTAAATCTCTAAGAGGAGTTTGATACAAGTCATTTCCTGTTGCCAACAGGTGGCGCTGTGATTATAATAGAATATTGACCTTGAGATGTGTTCAGGCCAGGACTCTTATCGAATATGTGAAGTTTGAGGCAAATCGGACATTTTATGGCTGAGTTATAACAAGTTTTATATCCATGGCGAGACCTCGAAATTTGTCAGGCCGCCACGGACACGCCCTTTACCGAAAACTCAAGATCTTTACAATTTAACATCGCTAAGGCCTTTATATTAGACTGACCGATTTTGGAGTTGATCTGAATAAATCTCTAGGAGGAGTTGGTTGTAGAGTACAGCATGACACTTCCTGTTGCCAGCAGGTGGCGCTATGACTATAACTGAATATGGGCATGTAGATGTCTTCAGGTCAGGAGTGTTATCACACATGTGAAGTTTGGGACAGATCGGACATTTTATGCCTAGGTTATAGCAACTTCCTTTTTCATGGCGAAACATCGAAATTTGCGAGGCCGCCACGGACACGCCCTCCGATGAAAACTCTAGATCTTCACAATTTAACGTCACAAAGGGCTTTAGATTAGACTCACCAAATTTGGTGTTGATCGGAATAAATCTCTAGGAGGAGTTCGTTCAAGTATGACACCTGAAAATGGCAAAAATGACACAAATTTTGCTGAGAAAATTAATAATAACCGACTTCCTGTTGGGTTTCGGATTTTATCTCAAGAGGCTTTTTTGTAGGTATTGGTGTGTTACATATGTGTACTGATTTTCGTGCATGTACGTGAATCACAGCTGAAAGCGCACACCGCTGAACGTCTAAAGGTGGCGCTGTCGAGCCATTTTGCCACACCCACTTCTGCAACCCATATCAGACGTAAATTTACGGCAGGTTTGATGTGTGTGCAAAGTTTCATGAGTTTTCGGGTATGTTTAGGCCCTCAAAAATGCGATTCATTTTGAGAATAATAATAATAATAATTAAAGCTGCGAGCAGCGATGAACGGGCCCTCGCACCCGGGCTCACCGCCGACCGGTGGCTTCAGGAAAACAGCAAACGGTGGGCAGTATGCTTTTAATACAGTAAATGTAGGAGAAATATGTCAAAGTCACTTAAATGTGCCAAACTTGCCGCTGCCAGCTGGTGGCGCTATGCCTATAACTGATTATTGGCATGTAGATGTGTTCAGGCCAGCACTATTATCAAACATATGAAGTTTGGTGCAGATTGACCTTGGTATGTTTGAGTTAGTGAAATATATGAGATATCCTGCTGCCAACAGGTGGCGCTATGATAATATCTGAATATTGGTCTTTAGGTGTCTTCAGGCCAGGACTCTTACCAAACCTGTGAATTTTGTGGCAGATCAGACATTTTCAGGCTAAGTTATAACCACTTCTATGTCTATGCAGAAACATCAAACTTTGTCAGGCCACCACGGACATGCCCTTTAATGAAAACTCAAGATCTTCACAATTTAACATCTCTAAGGCTTCAAGATCAGACTGACCAAATATAATGTTGATTTAACTAAATGCAATCAATGCAAGGACTTCAGATAAATGCCAACTGTGAACCAGTATGCTACAAATGATGATAAGAACATGATTCATGATGATAGCAAAATGTTATTATTGCTTCCTTTACATCCACCACTTCTGCTTAAATGTCATTGTTACCTATCTGTACAATTTTTGTGTGGATATTGCTTTGCTGGTGACTCCTGTTATAAGACATCACTCTTAAGTGCTACATAACTAAGAATCAATAAGGAAGACGGTGCCCAGTTGGCACATGCATTCACAGTAATCCTCTGCTAGTTTGGATTTTAAGTTTACAGAATTGAAAGGGTTACACTTTAAAATCAACACACAGACACATACACACAAAATATAAAATGTTGCCATCCAGTTTCATTTGTTAAAATTAACTATATTAGTTAACATGACCAATACATAAATAGCATTTATTAATGTTAATTAATATTAAGCTAAAAAAAGTATTCATATAAAGTTTATGTACTGTGAATTAACATGAACATGAACACAGTTCATGTGGGTGTACAGCAATACACAATAAAGTGCTCTATAAACGCTTCATTCTTTCAAAATATCTTTAAAAATCAAGTTGAGTATTTTAACGGTGTCACGCGGGTGTGCAGGACGAGACGAGACGATAGACGAGATTAACAATCAACAGTAAATTTAATAGAATTCTCCAAGATGAACAAGGCAGGAACAGGCAGGAACACAGAGGGCTTTCACACACATCCAGATAACGTTAAAGACCGACAAAAGACTAAACTCAAAGACAGACTTATAAAGGCAAACTAATCAAGAAAACACAGGTGATACAGATGACACTAACGAAGACTAATCATAGGGCTAAACCAAATCACAACAGAATGGCAGGGGAAGACAATGGGTGAAACCAATGACAGACAGCGTTGTGACATCACGCCCCCCTCCGGAAAGGCGCGTCCTCGCGCCGTGGAAGAAACGAGAGGGGCGGAAAAAACAGAGTACATAAGGGAGGAGGCTTGGGCGGAGGACGGTACCCCTGGAGGGGGACAACAAACAAAGTCATTAGAGTCCAGGGGGGCGACGAAGGTGGGAGGAGCCAGGGAGGAAACAGGAGGGACCTGAAGCAGGAGGAACTGACCCAGACCACAGCCATGATGACGGCCCACTGTGGAGCCGACGGAGGGAGGAACCATGGTGGAGGAAGGCGTGCCGACTCCATGGGGCCGACCGACAGAGGCGGAGCAGATGGCGGAGGAGCCCGAGGCGGAGACGGAGAGCCGATGATGCGGGGTGACGCCGAGTATCCGGAGGGCCAAGGTGGAACAGGCTCTGGCGCCCGAGGCGGAGGCGGAGTCCCGGAGATCCGCGGCGGAGCCGGAGCGACAGAGGATGGAGGCTGTGCCCGCAGGAAGGAGGAGTCCCAAGGAGCCGGTGGGACGGCGCGACGAGGCACAGCCGGAGGAGCAGAGTCCTGAGGAGCCGATGGGGTGACGACTGACCAGGGCGGAGCCGGAAAGACGATGGAGCCCGGTGGAGCTGGTGGATCGACGGGCGACGGTGGAGAGGAGGGCATCGAGAGCCGTGGTGGAACCGCGGGGTCGAAGGGCCGAGGCGGAGTCCAGGACTCGGAGGCTGGAGGCGGAGCTGAGGAATCCTCCAGCCGAGACGCCGATGGAAGCTGGCAGTCCCGCGGCGAGCCCACTGCACAGGTGGATGACTGAGGGTGAGCAGGGGGACTGACAGGTGATAGCGGAGATTCAGGATGGCTGGACGGGACCAGCGGAGACTCAGGATGGCTGGACGGGACCAGCGGAGACTCAGGCATAGGCAGAAGAGGGCGGGTGGGTGGGAAGTTCAGGCAGGCCAGTGGTTCTGTGGAAAAGTCTATTAAGTCCCCAGAGTGTTGCTCATTCTCACCCCCAGTGGTGGTGCAGTGGGCAGGGCTCTCTGTAGCCCTCTCTTGCTCCACGTCGTACTCCACCGTCGCGGATGTAGCAGTCGGCTCTCGCACCTGGTCCGATGGGTCCGGCCCTGGCTCTGTCGCTCTCGGCTCGGGCTCTCCATCGTCGGTGGGCTCGGGCTGCAACTCCGCTTGTCGGGGTGATGTTGGGCTGGGTTCTGGGTCTGGAGTGGGGCTGGTGTCATCCTTCGCGGTCAACGAAGCTCTGCTGGACACCAGCACCCACTCGATGTAGTCGGCGAGGCTCTCTCGAGGACCCTCCCCGGACAGCTGCCTCTGGATGTTATCATTAAGTCCCACACGGTAGAACGTGCATAGGCAACTGTCCGGGTAGTGCGTAAACGGGGCGAGGAATATAAAGTCTCTGGTGTGGTCCTCGAGAGAGCGGTTCCCCTGCTTCAGGAGAAGGATGAGGACGGCGGGATCATTCATGACGGGGGAAAAAAAAAATAAACTAAACACTGATACAAAAAAAACGGAAAATAAACGCAGGGGAAGACGCCGTGAATTTTTTTTTGGGTCGGTCTTTCTGTCACGCGGGTGTGCAGGACGAGACGAGACGATAGACGAGATTAACAATCAACAGTAAATTTAATAGAATTCTCCAAGATGAACAAGGCAGGAACAGGCAGGAACACAGAGGGCTTTCACACACATCCAGATAACGTTAAAGACCGACAAAAGACTAAACTCAAAGACAGACTTATAAAGGCAAACTAATCAAGAAAACACAGGTGATACAGATGACACTAACGAAGACTAATCATAGGGCTAAACCAAATCACAACAGAATGGCAGGGGAAGACAATGGGTGAAACCAATGACAGACAGGGTTGTGACAAACGGGGTGATATATATATATTTATAACTGATCTTAAAATTATGGTTTTCAGATGTTTTGAAGAGATAACAGTAACGTTTGTTTTGTTGTCAAAGTTTGTCATAATTTTTTATTATTATTATTTTATATTCAATAAATAACACTATGTAAATATTGTCTATCAATGAAGATAAATTGATCATGCTAAAAAGTTGTAATTTTTTAAATCTTTTGCTATGTGACTGAATAGGACAAGTTCATGGTACAGTTAAGTAAAAAAAAAATAAAAAAACAACAACTGCAAAATACGAACAATGAAAGACTAAGTGACCCTTTATATTTTCTCAAAATATCAGACTCTCAAAGATCAGACATATTTATGTAATTAAAATACATATGTGCATTTTTTGTTCAAAGATGGTCTGTAGGATGGCTCTCTACTCTGTCACCCTCTCTGCCTCTCACCCCTCCCCCCTGCAATAATGAGCTTCTCTGTGCCTGACTGAACGCACACACATACTGTAGAGACATTCACCAGAGTGACAGCAGGTTTCTGAGTTATTTTTTTAATTTTCTTTAATTCATTGAAGCTTGTATAAAATTAATATTTCCAGCTCTTGCTCAGAATGATTAGATCTCTGTGTGAAAAAAGTTTTAAAGAGTTTGGATGCTGCACTTTAAAGATATAAAAAATTAGGGTTATGTTTTTTACTATATCTTTAAAAAATCACCACGTCAACACCGTTCGAGATATCCAAAATCCGCTCGCAATTTAACATCTTCAGAATCTTCTCTTCATGTTAAAAAAGTTTGGTGTGAACAGCTGGTTGTTCTTAGGAGTAGTGTGAATTTGTTTACTACCTGATTTTTCAAAAAATCCACATTCAAATCAAAATAGCCGGCTTTCTGTTGGTCTTAGCTAATGAGTTTGATTTAGAAAGTTGTCCAGATTGATGAGAACAATATATGTACAGAGTTTGGTGACTGTAGGAAAAACTAACCCCCCAACTTTTGTCAAAAGATGGCGCTATAGAGTGCCTGCTCCACGCCCATTTATGACCTTTTGCCAGTGTCTAACTATCATTAATATTGATGTGTGTGTTGAGTTTCATGAAATTCTAAGCATGTTATCTGCCTTGAAAAGACAGGAATGTAATTTTAAAGTTTGACATGTTGCCATGGCAACAGCATTCGATTTATCATCGACCCCTTTACATATTCTTATCGGTCGTGTTTTGACATGATTTTGATGAAGTTTAAAGAAAATCGATTAAAATTAAGAGGCTGATTTCAAAGCATTTTGAAAATGACACGTTTCCTGCTCCCAGTTGGTGGCGCTATAACTTTGACTCATAATAGTCACATTTATGGAATCGGCATCATACAAGGAAAAAACTGGTGAAGTTTCATCAGAATCAGGCAATGTGTGCAACAGTTATTAGACACTTCCTGTTTCTCATTTCTCGCCATAACTTTGTCGCCTTGCCACGGCCAAACCGTTCGAGATATCAAAAATCTCCTCGCAATTTAGCGTCCCCAATGTCTTGAGATCATGCTGACCGAGTTTGGTGACAATCCCATGGAATTCCTGGGAGGAGTACGTTAAATTCCAGAGCATGCGCTTTTTAAACATCCCTAAATATCTCACTTCCTGTTGCGTGGAGCCCATGACATAGAGTACAAAAGTTGTTCAGCTCGATGAGTTCTATATGTGTACCGAGTTTCATATCAATACGCGCACGTATGTGTGCGCAGTACATCAAGTTTTCAAACTGTGTTCCAGGGGGCGCTGTAGAGGCCCTGAACCACGCCCGGGTCCCAGCCTCTGTGGCGTCCGGACGACGGCAGATTCCGACATGTGTGCAAATTTTCAAGAGTTTTTGAGTATGTTAAGGCCCCCAAAAGTGCCCCAACGGTTGAAAAAAAATAAAAATAAAAAAAAAAACAAATAAGAATCCTTAGAAGAACAATAGGGCCTTCGCCCTTTTGGGCTCGGGCCCTAATAAACGGAGCAAATCCAATAGGGTCCTCACACCATCGGTGCTCGGGCCCTAATAATAATAATAAACGGAGCAGATCCAATAGGGTCCTCACACCATCGGTGCTCGGGCCCTAATAATAATTAAAGCTGCAAGCAGCGATGAACGGGCCCTCGCACCAGGGCTCACCGCCGACCGGTGGCTTTAGGAAAACAGCAAACGGTGGGCAGTATGCTTTTAATACAGTAAATGTAGGAAAAATAGATCAAAGTCACTTAAATGTGCCAAACCACCTGCTGCCAGCTGGTGGCGCTATGCCTGTAACTGATTATTGACATGTAGATGTGTTCAGGCCAGCCCTTTCATCAAACATATGAAGTCTAGTGCAGATTGACCTTGGTATGTTTAAGTTAGTGCAAGATATGATATATCCTGCTGTCAGTAGGTGGCGCTATGATGATATCTGAATATTGGCCTTAAGATGTCTTCAGGCCAGGACTCTTATCAAACATGTGAAGTTTGAGGCAGATTGGACATTTTATGGCTGAGTTATAACAACTTCTATGTCCATGACCAAACATCAAACTTTGTCAGGCCACCACGGACAAGCCCTTCAACGAAAACTCAAGATCTTCACAATTTAACATCTCTAAAGCCTTTTTATTAGACTGACCGATTTTGGTGTTGATCTGTATAAATCTCTTGGAGGAGTTTGTTGTAGAGTACAGCATGACACTTCCTGTTGCCAGCAGGTGGCGCTATGACTATAACTGAATATGGGAATGTAGATGTCTTCAGGTCAGGAGTGTTATCACACATGTGAAGTTTGGGACAGATCGGACATTGTATCCCTGAGTTATAGAAACTTCCTTTTTCATGGCGAAACATCGAAATTTGCGATACCAATATGGACACGCCCTCCAATGAAAACTCTAGATCTTTGCAATTTACCATCACAAAGTGCTTTAGATTACACTCAGCAAGTTTGGCGTTAATCCGGATAAATCTCTAGGAGGAGTTCCTTCAAGTACGAGGCCTGAAAATGGCAAAAATGACCAAATTTGCTGAGAAAATTAAAAATAACCGACTTCCTGTTGGGTGTCAAATTTTGCTCCAAGAGGCTTTTTTGTAGGTATTGGACCCTATTTTAAATAGTTACCATGTTTTATGGTCTACAAGCATTTTTAAATATTATTTTAATAGTCTATAAGCATCTGTGAAATAATTATAAACAAATATATTAAAAATAAATACATATTAACTTAGTTGATTTTTTGGCCTTTTTGTATTTGTTTCTCATTCTAATTAAGTGAACTGAGCAGTGTAGTGTCATACTTATAAGATACTTTGTTCTATCAGTCAGAGTGTATATATGTATTTAAATCACATAATTTTTCCTTAAAAGATAAAAAAAATTTTTTAATGCTCTTTAAGCACCTATACAAAATAATTATGTAAAATTACACTGACAGTACAGTACATATCAACTGATTCTATGGATTATTGTCATTATTATACACTGACAATGAGCTAAATAGCATTAGAGGTCAAACGATTCCTTATCTTATGAGGACCTCTAGTGTTCATCCCTGGTATTAGAGCTTTAATCAGACGAATTTATTTGACACTTTTAATGTTTTTGGGGCCTCTGAGCATGATAACATTTTGAAACTACACGTATTTCCTAAGAATTTCTTGTTCTTTATATGTAAAAAGTTTTGATGAGTAAGAATAATGCAATTTAAAGATATATGAAAATAACTCTTCATCTTTTTTATTGTTACTTTCATAAATCACCACATCAACACCGTTCAAGATATCCCAAAGCCGTTCACAAGATAGGGAACATTTTCCCTATATTCTGATGATGATGATAAGAACATGTAATTCATGATGATAACAAAATGTTATTATTGCTTGTTTTACGTCCACCACTTCTGCTTAAATGTCATTGTTACCTATCTGTACAATTTGTGTGTGGATATTGCTTTTCAGGTGACTCCTGTTATAAGACATCGCTTTTAAGCGCTACATAACAAAGAATCAATTAGGAAAACGGTGCCCAGTTGGCACATGCATTCACAGTAACCCTCTGCCAGTTTGGAATTAAAGTTTACTGAATTGAAAGGGTTAAACTTTAAAATCAACACACAGACACATACACACAATATATAAAATTGCCAACCAGTGTCATTTGTTAACATTAACTATATTAGTTAACATGAACAATAATTAAATAGTATTTATTAATTTTAATTTTAAGCCAAAAAAAGTATTCATATATTGTTTAATGGTAAAATAGTATATTTTAACATTAGTTTATGTTCTGTGAATTAACATGAACATGAACACAGTTCATGTGGGTGTACAGCAATACACAAAGTGCTCTATAAATGCTTCTTTCTTTCAAAATATCTTTAAAAATCAAGTTGAGTATTGTAATGGGGTAATGGGTTTCACTCTCTCTCTTCCTTTCACCCCTCCCCCCTCAGTCTCTCTTACTGTGACTCAACTACGCACACACACAGAGACCCAGAGTGACAGCAGGTTTCTGATTTCGATTTTTAATTTTCTTTAATTCATAGAAGCTTGTAAAAAAATTATATTTACAGCACTTGCTCAGAATGATAAGATCTCTGTGTGAAAAAAGTTGTAAAGAGTTTGGATGCTGTACTTTAAAGATATAAAAAAAATTACGGTTATGTTTTTTACTACATCTTTAAAAAATCACCACGTCAACACCGTTCAAGATATCCCAAATCCGCTCGCAATTTAACATCTTCAGAATCTTCTCTTCATGTTAAAAAAGTTTGGTGTGAATACCTTATTTTTCTTAGAAGGAGTGTAAATTTGTTTACAGCCTGATTTTTCCAAAAATCCACATTCAAATAAAAATAGCCAACTTCCTGTTTATTATAGCTAATGAGTGTTAATTAGAAAGTTGTCCGGATTGATGAGAACAATACACGTACCAAGTTTGGTGACTGTAGGCAAAACTAAACCCCCAACTTTTGTCAAAAGGTGGCGCTATAGAGTGCCTCATCAACGCCCATTTATGGGCTTTTATCAGTATCTAAATATCATTAATACAGATGTGTGTGTTGAGTTTCATGAAATTCTAAGTATTTATAGTGGCTCGAAAACACAAAAAACTAAAGTTAAAGTTTGACACGTTGCCATGGCAACATGATAAAAGTTATCGATAATGACCTTCACATATTCTCTACGGCCGTGTTTCAACATTATTGGGATGAAGTTTGAAGCAAATTGAGTAAAATTAAGAGGCTGATTTAAAAGCATTTAGAAAACGTTGCGCTTTATGCTGCCAGTTGGTGGCGCTATAACTTTTACTCATAATAGTCATATCTCTGTGATTGGCATCATACGATGAACAAACTGCTGAAGTTTGGTCAAAATCAGACAAAGTGTGTTAAAGTTATTAGACACTTCCTGTTTCTCATTTCTCGCCATAATTTTGTCGCCCCGCCACGGCCAAACCGTTCGAAATATCAAAATTCCCCTGGCAATTTTGCGTCTCCAATGTCTTGAGATCATGTTGACCGAGTTTGGTGGCCATCGGTGGAAAGGCCTAAGAGGAGTATTTCAAATTCCATTGCATGCGCTTTTTAGACATCCCTGAATAGCTGACTTCCTGTTAGGCGAAGCACTGACTTTGAGCATGAACGTTGTTCAGCCTGATGAGTTCTATATGTGTATGAATTTTGATAACTGTAGGTCATCCGGTGTGTGCTCCAGAGTCCCTGAAAAGTCGCAATTTTTAACGTGATGCCACGCCCCCCCCAGGTGACCCCCCCATGTCAAAGTTTGTCCGGCCCTGATGGCCGCAGGTTCCAATGTGTGTGCAAAGTTTCAAGAGTTTTCGTGTATGTTAAGAGCCCCGAAATGACCCAAAACATTGATGAAATAATAATAATAATAATAATTAAAGCTGCAAGCAGCGTTGACCGGGCCCTCGCCGTCTGGCAGTCGCCATCCCGATAGCATCAAGAAAACGGTGCCCAGTTGGCACATGCATTCACAATAACCCTTTGGACTAACCCTAACTGTCTCTCCTCCTGTCTGACTCTTTCTCTTACCACCCATCCCACCTCCTTACACTCAGCCACTTACCACACAAACACACACATAGAGTGCAGAGCAGAGTGAGATCAGATTTGTTTTTTAATTTTCTTTCATTCGTGGAGTTTTGTATAATTATGAAATGAACTGTGTTTAATCAGAATGAATAGTTATTTGTATGAAAAAAGTTTCAAAGAGTTAGGATGCTGCACTTTAAATATATAATAAATCATTGAAAATTGAAAACGGAAAATGAAATTCTAGGCACGCTATCTGCCTCAAAAACACAGGAAACAAATATTTGAATGTATTTTGTATTTTTATTTATTTGCCATGGCAACAGCATTTGATGCATCAGGGACGCCTTTACAGACTCTCATCGGCCGTGTTTTTACATCATTCTGATGAAGTTTGAAGAAAATCGAGTACAAATATATTGTTAGTTGTTTGTTCGTGTGTTAGTTCATTAACCAATGTTAACAAAAGAGACCCTATTTTAAATAGTTACCATGTTTTATGATCTACATCCATTTTTAAATATTATTTTAATGATCTATGAGCATCTGTGACATAATTATAAACAAATATATTAAAAATAAATACATATTAACTTAGTTGATGTATTTGTTTCTCATTCTAATTAAGTGAACTGAGCAGTATAGTGTCATACTTATAAGATTTTTTATTCTATCAGTGAGATTGTATATATGTATATAAATCATATAATTTTTCCTTAAAAGATTAAAAAAAGATTTTAATGCTCTTTAAGCACCTATACAAAATAATTATGTAAAAGTACACTGACAGTACAGTCTATATCAACTGATTCTATGGATTATTTTCATTCTTATACACTGAGAATGAGCTAAATAGCATTAGAGGTCAAACGATTCCTTATCTTATGAGGACCTCTAGTGTTCATCCCTGGTATTAGAGCTTTAATCTGACAAATTTATGTGACACTTTTAATGTTTTTGGGGCCTCTGAGCATGATAACATTTTGAAACTACACGTATTTCCTAAGAATTTCTTGTTCTTTATATGTAAAAAGTTTTGATGAGTCAGAATAATGCAATTTAAAGATATATGAAAATAACTCTTCATCTTTTTTATTGTTACTTTCATAAATCACCACATCAACACCGTTCAAGATGTCCCAAAGCCGTTCACAATTTAACATCTTCAGTATCTTGGCATCATGTTGACAAAGTTTGGTGTGAACTGTCTGATTCTGCTATGAGTGATATGAATTTATTCACAGCTATATTTAAAAACACAGGAAACAAATGTTAAAGTTTGACATGTTGCCATGGCAACAGCATTTGATGTATCAAGGACCCCTTCACAGATTCTCATCGGCCGTGTTTTGATATTATTCTGATGAAGTTTGAAGCAAATTGAGTAAAATTAAGAGGTTGATTTAAAAGCGTTTTGCAAGCAACACACTTCCTGCTGCCAGTTGGTGGCGCTATAACTTTGACTCATAATAGTCACATCTCTGTGATCGGTATCATACGACGAACAAACTGCTTAAGTTTGGTCAAAATCAGATAAAGTGTGTCACAATTATTAGACATTTCCTGTTTCTCATTTCTCGCCATAATTTGTCGCCCTGCCACGGCCAAACCGTTCGAGATAGCAAAAATCCCCTGGCAATTTTGCATTCCCAATATCTTGAGATCATGTTGACCGAGTTTGGTGGCCATCGGTGGAAAGGTCTAGGAGGAGTATTTCAAATTCCACAGCTTGATTTTTCCAAAAATCCATATTTAAATAAAAATAGCTGACTTCCTGTTGGTCGTAGCTAATGGGTGTAAATTAGAAAGTTGTCCGGCTTGATGAGTCCAATATATGTACCGAGTTTGGTGACTGTAGGACAAAGTAACCCCCCAACTTTTGTCAAAAGGTGGCGCTATGGAGCGCCTGCTCCACGCCCATTTATGGGCTTTTATCAGTGTTTAACTGTCATTAATACAGATGTGTGTGTTGAGTTTCATGAAATTCTAAGCATTTTAAGTGGCTCAAAAACACAAAAAACTAAAGTTAAAGTTTGACACGTTGCCATGGCAACATGATAAAAGTTATGGATAACGTCCTTCACAGATTCTTATCGGTCGTGTTTTGACATTATTGTGATGAAGTTTGAAGCAAATTGAGTAAAATTAAGAGGCTGAGTTTAAAGCGTTTCAAAAACGTCACGCTTTCTGCTGCCAGTTGGTGGCGCTATAACTTTGACTCATAATAGTCACATCTCTGTGATCGGCATCAGACGGTGAACAAACTGCTGAAGTTTGGTCAAAATCAGACAAAGTATGTCAAAGTTATTAGGCACTTCCTGTTTCTCATTTCTCGCCATAAATTTGTCGCCCCGTCACGGTCAAACCGTTCGAGATATCAAAAATCCCCTGGCAATTTTGCGTCCCCAATGTCTTGAGATCATGCTGACCGAGTTTGGTGGCCATCGGTGGAAAGGCCTAGTAGGAGTATTTCAAATTCCATTGCATGCACTTTTTAGACATCCCTGAATAGCCGACTTCCTGTTTGGCGAAGCATGGACTATGAGTGTGAAATTTGTTCGGCCCTATGAGGTCTATATGTGTATGAATTTTGGTGACTGTAGGTCAACCGTTGTGCGCTCCAGAGCCCTTCAAAAGTCGCAATTTTTAACGCTGTGCCATGCCCCCCCCAGGTGACCCCCCCATGTCAAAGTCTGTCCGGCCCTGATGGCCGCAGGTTCCAACGTGTGTGCAAAGTTTCAAGAGTTTTCGTGTATGTTAAGGCCCCCGAAATCCCCCAAAACATTGAAAAAAAAATAATAATAATAATTAAAGCTGCAAGCAGCGATGAACGGGCCCTCGCACATGGGCTCACCGCCGACCGGTGGCTTTAGGAACACAGCAAATGGTGGGTAGTATGCTTTTAATACAGTAAAAATAGGAAAAATATGTCAAAGTCACTTAAATGTGCCAAATTTCCTGCTGCCAGCTGGTGGCGCTATGCCTATAACTGATTATTGGCATGTAGATGTGTTCAGGCCACCACTTTCATCAAACATATGAAGTTTGGTGCAGATTGACCTTGGTATGTTTGAGTTAGTGAAAGATATGATATATCCTGCTGCCAACAGGTGGCGCTATGATAATATCTGAATATTGGCCTTTAGGTGTCTTCAGGCCAGGACTCTTACCAAACCTGTGAAGTTTGAGGCAGATCGGACATTTTATGGCTGAGTTATAACAACTTCTATGTCCATGGCGAAACATCAAACTTTGTCAGGCCGCCACGGACACGCCCTTTAACGAAAACTCAAGATCTTTACAATTTAACATCTCTAAGGCCTCTAGATCAGACTGACCAAATATAATGTTGATATCATTAAATCTCTAGGAGGAGTTTGATACAAGTCATTTCCTGTTGCCAACAGGTGGCGCTGTGATTATAATAGAATATTGGCCTTCAGATGTATTCAGGCCAGGACTCTTATCGGATATGTGAAGTTTGAGGCAAATCAGACATTTTATGGCTGAGTTATAACAAGTTTTATATCCATGGCGAGACCTCGAAATTTGTCAGGCCGCCACGGACACGCCCTTTACCGAAAACTCAAGATCTTCACAATTTAACATCACTAAGGCCTTTATATTAGACTGACCGATTTTGGTGTTGATCTGCATAAATCTCTTGGAGGAGTTGGTTGTAGAGTACAGCATGACACTTCCTGTTGCCTGCAGGTGGCGCTATGACTATAACTGAATATAGGCATGTAGATGTCATCAGGTCAGGAGTGTTATAACACATGTGAAGTTTGGGACAGATCGGACATTTTATGCCTAAGTTATAGCAACTTCCTTTTTCATGGCGAAACATCGAAATTTGCGAGGCCGCCACGGACACGCCCTCCGATGAAAACTCTAGATCTTCACAATTTAACGTCACAAAGGGCTTTAGATTGGACTCACCAAATTCGGCATTGATCCGAATCAATCTCTAGGAGGAGTTCGTTCAAGTACGAAGCCTGAAAATGGCAAAAATGACACAAATTTTGCTGAGAAAATGAAAAATAACCGACTTCCTGTTGGGTGTAAAATTTTGCTCCAAGAGGCTTTTTTGTAGGTATTGGTGTGTTACATGTGTGTACCTATTTTCGTGCATGTACGTGAATCACAGCTGAAAGCGCACACCGCTGAACGTGTAAAGGTGGCGCTGTCGAGCCATTTTGCCACACCCACTTCTGAACCCCATATCAGACGTAAATTTTCGCCAGGTTTGATGTGTGTGCAAAGTTTCGTGACTTTTCGGGCATGTTTAGGCCCTCTAAAATGCGATTCATTTTGGAGAAGAAGAATAATAATAATTAAAGCTGCAAGCAGCGTTGACCGGGCCCTCGCCGTCTGGCAGTCGCCATCCCGATAGCATCAGGAAAACGGTGCCCAGTTGGCACATGCATTCACAATAACCCTTTGGACTAACCCTAACTGTCTCTCCTCCTGTCTGACTCTTTCTCTTACCACCCATCCCACCTCCTTACACTCAGCCACTTACCACACAAACACACACATAGAGTGCAGAGCAGAGTGAGATCAGATTTGTTTTTTAATTTTCTTTCATTCGTGGAGTTTTGTATAATTATGAAATGAACTGTGTTTAATCAGAATGAATAGTTATTTGTATGAAAAAAGTTTCAAAGAGTTAGGATGCTGCACTTTAAATAAATAATAAATCATTGAAAATTGAAAATGGAAAAAAAAATTCTAGGCACGCTATCTGCCTCAAAAACACAGGAAACAAATATTTGAATGTATTTTGTATTTTTATTTATTTGCCATGGCAACAGCATTTGATGCATTAGGGACGCCTTTACAGACTCTCATCGGCCGTGTTTTTACATCATTCTGATGAAGTTTGAAGAAAATCGAGTACAAATATATTGTTCGTTGTTCGTTCAGGTGTTAGTTCATCAACCAATGTTAACAAAAGAGACCCTATTTTAAATAGTTACCATGTTTTATGATCTACATCCATTTTTAAATATTATTTTAATGATCTATAAGCATCTGTGAAATAATTATAAACAAATATATTAAAAATAAATACATATTAACTTAGTTGATGTATTTGTTTCTCATTCTAATTAAGTGAACTGAGCAGTATAGTGTCATACTTATAAGATTTTTTATTCTATCAGTGAGATTGTATATATGTATATAAATCATATAATTTTTCCTTAAAAGATTAAAAAAAGATTTTTAATGCTCTTTAAGCACCTATACAAAATAATTATGTAAAAGTACACTGACAGTACAGTCTATATAAACTGATTCTATGGATTATTTTCATTCTTATACACTGAGAATGAGCTAAATAGCATTAGAGGTCAAACGATTCCTTATCTTATGAGGACCTCTAGTGTTCATCCCTGGTATTAGAGCTTTAATCTGACAAATTTATGTGACACTTTTAATGTTTTTGGGGCCTCTGAGCACGATAACATTTTGAAACTACACGTATTTCCTAAGAATTTCTTGTTCTTTATATGTAAAAAGTTTTGATGAGTTAGAATAATGCAATTTAAAGATATATGAAAATAACTCTTCATCTTTTTTATTGTTACTTTCATAAATCACCACATCAACACCGTTCAAGATATCCCAAAGCCATTCACAATATAGGGAACATTTTCCCTATATTCTGATGATGATGATGATAAGAACATGTAATTCATGATGATAACAAAATGTTATTATTGCTTGCTTTACGTCCACCACTTCTGCTTAAATGTCATCGTTACCTATCTGTACAATTTGTGTGTGGATATTGCTTTGCAGGTGACTCCTGTTATAAGACATCACTTTTAAGCGCTACATAACTAAGAAAGAATCAATTAGGAAAACGGTGCCCAGTTGGCACATGCATTCACAGTAACCCTCAGTCAGTTGGATTTAAAGTTTACTAAATTGAAAGGGTTAAACTTTAAAATCAACACACAGACACATACACACAATATATAAAATTGCCAACCAGTTTCATTTGTTAACATTAACTATATTAGTTAACATGAACAATAATTAAATAGTATTTATTAATGTTAATTAATATTAAGCTAAAAAAAGTATTCATATATTGTTTAATGGTAAAATAGTATATTTTAACATTAGTTTATGTACTGTGAATTAACATGAACATGAACACAGTTCATGTGGGTGTACAGCAATACACAAAGTGCTCTATAAACGCTTCTTTCTTTCAAAATATCTTTAAAAATCAAGTTGAGTATTGTAATGGGGCGATATATATATATATAACTGATCCTAAAATGGTAAAATTTTCAGATGTTTTGAACAGATAACAGCAAAGTTTGTTTTGTTGACAAAGTTTGTCTTGAAACTGTTAATTAAAATGTTATATTCAATAAATAACACTATGAAAATAAATGTCTATCAATGAAGATAAACCGCTCATGCTAAAAAGTTGTATTTTTCTTAATCTTTTGCTATGTGACTGAATAGGACAAGTTCATGGTACAGTTCAGTAAAAAATAAATAAAAAACAACAACTGCAAAATACGAACAATGAAAGACTTAGTGACCCTTTATATTTTCTCAAAATATCAGACTCTCAAAGATCAAACATATTTATGTAACATCAATGTGCATTTTTTCCTCAAAGATGGTCTTTAGCAAGACAGCATGTTCTACTCTCTCTCCCTCTCTCCCTTTCACCCCTCCCCCTTCAGTCTCTCTTCAGTCACTTAATGGTGACTGAACACAGACACTCAAGGCAGAGTGACAGCAGGCTTCTGATTTCTTTTTTTAATTTTCTTTAATTCGTAGAAGCTTGAATTAAATTGATATTTACAGCACTTGCTCAGAATGATAAGATCTCTGTGTGAAAAAAGTTTTAAATAGTTAAGATGCTGCACTTTAAAGATATAGAAAATGACGGTTATACATCTTTAAAAAATCACCACGTCAACACCGTTCAAGATATCCCAAAACCGCTCGCAATTTAACATCTTCAGAATCTTCTCTCCATGTTAAAAAAGTTTGGTGTGAACAGCTTGTTCTTCTTAGGAGGAGTATAAATTTGTTTACAGCCTGATTTTTCCAAAAATCCACATTCAAATCAAAATAGCCGGCTTCCTGTTGGTGTTAGCTAATTAGTTTAATTTAGAAAGTTGTCCAGATTGATGAGAACAATATATGTACAGAGTTTGGTGACTGTAGGAAAAACTAACCCCCCAACTTTTGTCAAAAGATGGCGCTATAGAGTGCCTGCTCCACGCCCATTTATGACCTTTTGCCAGTGTCTAACTATCATTAATATTGATGTGTGTGTTGAGTTTCATGAAATTCTAAGCATGTTATCTGCCTCGAAAAGACAGGAATCTAATTTTAAAGTTTGAGACGTTGCCATGGCAACAGCATTTGATTTATCATCGACCCCTTTACATATTCTTATCGGCCGTGTTTTGACATTATTTTGATGAAGTTTGAAGAAAATCAAGTAAAATTAAGAGGCTGATTTCAAAGCATTTTGAAAATGACACGCTTCCTGCTGCCAGTTGGTGGCGCTATAACTTTGACTCATAATAGTCACCTTTATGGAATCGGCATCATACAACGAACAATCTGGTGAAGTTTCATCAGAATCAGGCAATGTGTGCAACAGTTATTAGACACTTCCTGTTTCTCATTTCTCGCCATAACTTTGTCGCCTTGCCACAGCCAAACCGTTCGAGATATCAAAAATCCCCTCGCAATTTAGCGTCCCCAATGTCTTGAGATCATGCTGACCGAGTTTGGTGACAATCGTATGGAAATCCTGGGAGGAGTACGTTAAATTCCAGAGCATGCGCTTTTTATACAGCCCTAAATATCTCACTTCCTGTTGCATTGAGAAAATGACATAGAGTACAAAAGTTGTTCAGCTCAATGAGTACTATATGTGTACCGAGTTTCATATGTGTACGTTCAAGTATGTGTGCTATATGGCCCTCCAAATTCCAGGGGGCGCTGTAGAGTCCCCTTGCCACGCCCAGGTACCAGCCTCTGTGGCGTCCTGATGGCCGCAGATTCCGACATGTGTGCAAATTTTCAAGAGTTTTTGAGTATGTTAAGACCCCCTTAAGTGCCCGGAAGGTTAACAAAAAAAAAAAAAAAAAAAAAAAAAATAAGAATCCTTAGAAGAACAATAGGGCCTTCGCCCTTTTGGGCTCGGGCCCTAATAATTAAAGCTGCGAGCAGCGATGAACGGGCCCTCGCACCTGGGCTCACCGCCGACCGGTGGCTTCAGGAAATCAGCAAACGGTGGGCAGTATGCTTTTAAAACAGTAAATATAGAAAAAATATGTCATAAGTCATTTAAATGTGCCAAACTTGCCGCTGCCAGCTGGTGGCGCTATGCCTATAACTGATTATTGGCATGTAGATGTGTTCAGGCCAGCACTATTATCAAACATATGAAGTTTGGTGCAGATTGACCTTGGTATGTTTGAGTTAGTGAAAGATATGATATATCCTGCTGCCAACAGGTGGCGCTATGATAATATCTGAATATTGGCCTTTAGGTGTCTTCAGGCCAGGACTCTTACCAAACCTGTGAATTTTGTGGCAGATCAGACATTTTATGGCTAAGTTATAACAACTCAATGAAAACTCAAGATCCTCACAATTTAACATCTCTAAGGCCTCAAGATCAGACTGACCAAATATAATGTTGATTTAATTAAATGCAATCAATGCAAGGACTTCAGATAATGCCAACTGTGAACCAATATGCAAAATTTTCCCTTTACTCTGATGATGATGATAAGAACATGATTCATGATGATAACAAAATGTTATTATTGCTTGCTTTACGTCCACCACTTCTGCTTAAATGTCATTGTTACCTATCTGTACAAGTTTTGTGTGGATATTGCTTTGCTGGTGACTCCTCCTGTTACAAGGCATCACTCTTAAGTGCTACATAACTAAGAATCAATAAGGAAGACGGTGCCCAGTTGGCACATGCATTCACAGTAACTCTGCTAGTTTGGATTTTAAGTTTACAGAATTGAAAGGGTTACACTTTAAAATCAACACACAGACACATACACACAAAATATAAAATGTTGCCATCCAGTTTCATTTGTTAAAATTAACTATATTAGTTAACATGACCAATAAATAAATAGCATTTATTAATGTTAATTAATATTAAGCTAAAAGAAGTATTCATATAAAGTTTATGTACTGTGTATTAACATGAACATGAACACAGTTCATGTGGGTGTACAGCAATACACAATAAAGTGCTCTATAAACGCTTCATTCTTTCAAAATATCTTTAAAAATCAAGTTGAGTATTTTAACGGGGTGATACATATATATATATAACTGATCTTAAAATTATGGTTTTCAGATGTTTTGAAGAGATAACAGTAACGTTTGTTTTGTTGTCAAAGTTTGTCTTAATTTTTTATTATTATTATTTTATATTCAATAAATAACACTATGTAAATATTGTCTATCAATGAAGATAAATTGATCATGCTAAAAAGTTGTATTTTTTTAAATCTTTTGCTATGTGACTGAATAGGACAAGTTCATGGTACAGTTAAGTAAAAAATAAATAAAAAACAACAACTGCAAAATACGAACAATGAAAGACTTAGTGACCCTTTATATTTTCTCAAAATATCAGACTCTCAAAGATCAGACATATTTATGTAATTACAATACATATGTGCATTTTTTGTTCAAAGATGGTCTGTAGGATGGCTCTCTACTCTGTCTCCCTCTCTGCCTCTCACCCCTCCCCCTGCAATAATGAGCTTCTCTGTGCCTGACTGAACGCACACACATACTGTAGAGACATTCACCAGAGTGACAGCAGGTTTCTGAGTTATTTTTTTAATTTTCTTTAATTCATTGAAGCTTGTATAAAATTTATATTTCCAGCACTTGCTCAGAATGATTAGATCTCTGTGTGAAAAAAGTTTTAAAGAGTTTGGATGCTGCACTTTTAAGATATAAAAAATTAGGGTTATGTTTTTTACTACATCTTTAAAAAATCACCACGTCAACACCGTTCGAGATATCCAAAATCCGCTCGCAATTTAACATCTTCAGAATCTTCTCTTCATGTTAAAAAAGTTTGGTGTGAACAGCTGGTTGTTCTTAGGAGAAGTGTGAATTTGTTTACTACCTGATTTTTCAAAAAATCCACCTTCAAATCAAAATAGCCGGCTTTCTGTTGGTCTTAGCTAATGAGTTTGATTTAGAAAGTTGTCCAGATTGATGAGAACAATATAAGTACAGAGTTTGGTGACTGTAGGAAAAACTAACCCCCCAACTTTTGTCAAAAGATGGCGCTATAGAGTGCCTGCTCCACGCCCATTTATGACCTTTTGCCAGTGTCTAACTATCATTAATATTGATGTGTGTGTTGAGTTTCATGAAATTCTAAGCATGTTATCTGCCTCGAAAAGACAGGAATGTAATTTTAAAGTTTGACACGTTGCCATGGCAACAGCATTTGATTTATCATCGACCCCTTTACATATTCTTATTGGCCGTGTTTTGACATGATTTTGATGAAGTTTAAAGAAAATCGATTAAAATTAAGAGGCTGATTTCAAAGCATTTTGAAAATGACACGTTTCCTGCTGCCAGTTGGTGGCGCTATAACTTTGACTCATAATAGTCACATTTATGGAATCGGCATCATACAAGGAACAAACTGGTGAAGTTTCATCAGAATCAGGCAATGTGTGCAACAGTTATTAGGCACTTCCTGTTTCTCATTTCTCGCCATAACTTTGTCGCCTTGCCACGGCCAAACCGTTCGAGATATCAAAAATCTCCTCGCAATTTAGCGTCCCCAATGTCTTGAGATCATGCTGACCGAGTTTGGTGACAATCCTATCGAAACCCTGGGAGGAGTACGTTAAATTCCAGAGCATGCGCTTTTTAAACAGCCCTAAATATCTCACTTCCTGTTGCGTGGAGCCCATGACATAGAGTACAAAAGTTGTTCAGCTCGATGAGTTCTATATGTGTACCGAGTTTCATATGAGTACGTGCAAGTATGTGTGCGCAGTACATCAAGTTTTCAAACTGTGTTCCAGGGGGCGCTGTAGATGCCCTGAACCACGCCCGGGTCCCAGCCTTTGTGGCATCCGGACGACGGCAGATTCCAACGTGTGTGCAAATTTTCAAGAGTTTTTGAGTATGTTAAGGCCCCCAAAAGTGCCCCAACGGTTGAAAAAAAATAAAAAAAAAAAAAAAAAAAAAAAATAAGAATCCTTAGAAGAACAATAGGGCCTTCGCCCTTTTGGGCTCGGGCCCTAATAATAATAATAATAATAATAATCCTTAGAAAAACAATAGGGCCTTCGCCCTTTTGGGCTCGGGCCCTAATAATAATCCTTAGAAAAACAATAGGGCCTTCGCCCTTTTGGGCTCGGGCCCTAATAATAATAAACGAAGCAGATCCAATAGGGTCCTCACACCATCGGTGCTCGGGCCCTAATAATAATAAACGGAGCAGATCCAATAGGGTCCTCACACCATCGGTGCTCGGGCCCTAATAATAATAAACGGAGCAGATTCAATAGGGTCCTCACACCATCGGTGCTCGGGCCCTAATAAACGGAGCAGATTCAATAGGGTCCTCACACCATCGGTGCTCGGGCCCTAATAAACGGAGCAGATCCAATAGGGTCCTCACACCATCGGTGCTCGGGCCCTAATAAATCTTTGTTCCATGTGTCGTTATTTATTCTTTTACTCATTAATGTTTCCTGTTGTTGTCAGTAAATAAAATATGTGTTTCATTAACTAATGCATTAATTCATTACTTGAAGGAACATTTAGATGTATTCACCTTGACTGCATTTGTGTGGTGTTTGCTATGGCATATGACTAAACTAATTACATTTGGCTTGTTTTACTAATAATTATTAAATTTTTGATCAGCATTTATCATTATTGTTCGTAGCAATGCATTCTGAGGTAATCTTAATGTCAAAGTAGTAACACTTACATTTGTCAAGTGTAAAATCTACAGTCTTCTCCAAAGACGAGATCTTCAAACAGCTGATTGACGTCTCCTTTGTGCAGATATTGCAAACGTAGAGGAAAGTGTACTAGTAAGGGTTGTGTGTTACTGATGCTATGAGGTGTTCTTATTTTCTTTGTATTATTATTACTGCAGAACTTATAATTTCACACAAGCTCAGGGAAGATGGTAGTATTTTTAACAAAGAACAATCATAATGACAGAAAACAATAAACAGAGCTATATTGGGTTTGTGTACATCATAGTGTGAGATTATATACACAGAAAACAAATGTAATACCTTTGAATAATAATAATTACAAAATCATAATGCATAAAAAAATGCATTTGTTGTTTTCGTTATTTATACGCCTCGGGATGAAACGAGAAAGAAATTCAACAAGAAAAAGGGAAAAACAGGAGATTTGCATGAGGATGAACAATTTTGGACATGAAATAAAGAAATTAATAACATTTTCAAGAGATAATGATTTTGGTTTTTGGGTAACAAAACTAATATTTTTAAGAATTAATCTGTGGGTCATATTAGTAGAGTTGAAAATACAAAAACTTAAATCAACCCAAACTGTATTGGTTACTCCAATCACAATAAAAGGACAGCTGTTTCTTCAACAGCACCACAAAATATGATAATTTGATCAACATTAAAATATTTACAGATAAATGAATTAAACCTGTCGCTCATATCTTAACGAGATTTGACTGTAGAGTAGGAACTCTTTTAGCGCTTGTTAATCAAGTACTCATTGAAATGCAGTCTCTACTCATTGAGTATGTGGTTTCAAACACAGCCTGTGAGTAACATTTCAGCATTTTTAGTAAATGCTAATTATTGCATGTAAGAATGTAATGTTGAATCTAACAACGAGGAACATTATTTTTGTGAGTTAGTGCATGCTCAGGTAGTCAAAGAAAAAATGCGTCTCATATCTCTCCCTATATCGTGAATCATTTTATAGTAAACACTAATTCGGTCACTGGTGAGTAATGTTATTATGATTCATTGATTGGGAAATGCTGACGAAACCTATAGTGGACAAAACAACTCAAATCCAATGAGAACACAATGCAAATATTTCAATGGCACCTTTTAGAAAGCAGTATCACATGTGTTAGTGAAAACTGAAGCTGAATGTAATAGTACACTGACTAGTGAACTAGAGAGCTGATATTTAATTTGATTTCTTTCTGTTAATTATTATCATCTTGAACATGACATTCTCAAAGCACACAGAAAAACATGTGACACTTTTAATCTCTTTTAAAGATAAAACAGTGTAGAGTGAAGACGTGTGGATTGAAGAAGCATTCAAAGATGAAGATGCTGAAGAACAAACATGTTGAACTCACTCTGATCCTTATTAAAATCTGCACAAAAACAATGCAAAATAAAAAATGTCTCAGTGTCTTAAAATAATCTTGTAAAAGTGTGCTAGATCCTTCCTGAACCTAAAACGGCAGTCACCAGATGCCAGTATAATATGAAATCTAATGCTTACACTGCGTTCTCTGTTGATTTATCCTTGAATATTTACAAACATGTTTTAAGGTAGAATACAATTTGTTTGTTTGTTTGAAAGAAGATGCTCTGTTATTTCTTTTGACATGTTGTTCATACACTGCTGTTGGAGATCAGTATGATTTTTTTCTTATGCTCCTCAAGGCTACATTTATTTGATCAAAAATTCTGAAAAAAACAAAGTCTTGTGAAAAGTTATTACAATTTAAAGGAACTGTATGTAGGATTGTGGCCAAAACTGGTACTGCAATCACTTTCAAAATACTGTAGAACGGTGTATCCCCTCCTGCTCTCCCCCTGACTCGAGGTTGCCAGCTAAGCTACAGGAGTAGGCTGCAACAAGGAGCTTCCAATGGCAAGTGATGAGTCCTACACAGTAATTTGTTTTTCTTCTGTTAATTATGTTTATGCTTAACAAGAGATGTTTTGCGAAGTAATTATGTATCGCAAAAATTTACAGTTGGCGATTAGCCAAATATTTCGCAAAGATGTACTGTAATACCACAGTTCAGTCGGAACATAGATTGTTTTCATACCCTGCTAGTGGTGCGATATAAAGCTTTTTATGAACGCATTTAGTACTGCCGACCGTGGAAAATCCACTGTGTACGGAAGCAAAGTTAGCCAAACATAGATGAATCTTACTTGTCCAGGAGAAAATCAGCAACGTTGGCGTCAATCTTCAAATTCTTCTCCGTTTTCAGCCGTCTCCATCTTTCAAAGGCATCTCCTATACCAATCCTTGTTTTATTTCGGACTTCGTCACAACGTATTTCGGATTCATAACGAGGTCTTTTAGGTTTGTAACGTTATACATGTTTTATCCGACACTGTTCGTAGCTGTAACTAGAGCAGACAGAGCTGGCAACCCGTCTCACGAAACTCTACTGACTTCGTGATTGGTAGATAGCTGGAGGGTGGTGCCTCAGGCCAAAACACAAAATGACAACAATAACATCAGTTGAGGGCTGCAACTCTCACTTTTAAATGACAATATCCTGGCCGGACCACTGTTGTCAGTGATATAAGTATTTGAAATGAACATGATTTCTTAATGTCTAGTGACATGTCAGGGCCATTTTATGATTAACTGACATAAATTTCTTACATACGGTTCCTTTAAAGTAAAAGTTTTATGTTTTTATCAAATCAAATGCATTCATGTGATGCAAAGCTAGATTTTCATCAAGCCTTACTCCAGTCTTCAGTGTGACATGATCCTTCAGAAATCATTTTAGTTTATTATGAATATGCTGATTTATTATCGAAGTTGGAAACGGTTGTGCTCCTTAATATTTTGTTGAAACGATATTTTTTCTGGATTATTTGATGAATAAAAACAACAGAATTATTTCATTTTCAGCAATTAAAGTATATTAAAATAGTAAACCATTATTTTAAATTGCAGTAATATTTTTTATTGGTCTGTATTTTTGATTAAAAATACAACTTCACATAAGGAACTAATTTAGGTAAATTCCAAATCTGTCTAATCCCTAACTTTTGAATGGTAGCGTATGTTCATTTAAAGTGCCCCTATTATGCCATTTTAAAGGTAGTTAATATTGTTGTAATAGTCTCTTAAAACAGGTTTACATGTATGCAAGTTCAAAAAACACTTTAGTTTTCTCCAAAATTAGATTTAATTTTAACCACTCAACGTATATAAAACAAATTCACTCTCACAGCGCAGGACGTCTTCTTGACATGATCTAATCCACGTGAAAATGGTAGGCCTACTGTTTGTGGGCGGGAAAGTTGTTCGCGACATAGAACGTGGGCGGACATTAGGCAAATGTGTAGCTCCTGACGTGTGGCCGTTACAGAAAAAGATTCGAAATGCTGACGACTCGTTCAAGCGAATGTGAGCCGAATCTTTTTTTTAGACAAAAACTTCATTTGCGGTCCACTGTCGGCGTCACAACTTTTCAGACAGTTTATGTTCACATACAGCTACATGACACACTACATGAAATATCATATTTGAAAAGGCATAATTGGGGCACTTTAATTGATTGTGTGTATTTTAAGAAAATTATTAAAAATGCTGTTGGTGGCAAAAAAAACAAACAAACAAAAACTCTGACAGGGAAAGAGCTAACTAGGGTTTTATCAAAGCTGTGCAGAACATTGTTTTCTGTATGTTTTTATTTACTAGACATTTCTTAATGTCTCTTGCTTCGTGCCTTGAAATTCAGGTTAACTTTTATTTTCATTTTTCATTTTAGATCTGATGCTGCATGAAGTGGAAGATAAAAAACTGCATGAGAAACACCTTGATTTCTCTCAGAAGACTCCCAGTTCACAAGTTGTAATTACAAGTTCTGCCAGGACGTGAGTGCTTCTTACAAGTAGGAGTCTCGTAATTACGGCTGAACGCACCGTTGCTCTTCAGTGGTGTATGCAGCAGCGTCATGGAAAAACAATAGCTGACTTACTGCTGCCACTGAAGAAAGGAGCTGTTGCTGTTTTAGCAGTTCACTTTGTAACGAGACGGAGAAACCAGACCAAATCACTAAGACCAACTTGATTGATTGTGTCTCTTATTTGACAGGACTCTTGCATTTCTGCAGTCTGCTGCTGGAGCATTGTGGGATGTGAAGGATGTTTGCTGCAATGGCATGAAATGTCTTCAATATAAAGTCACAGCATTGTCTGTTCTGGAGACATTATTTCTGTGGACTAAACTGGTTAATGTATGGGCAAACGGGGTAAGATGTGCCAGATTCCAGCAGATGTTGGACTTCTTCTGATTATTCCTCTGATATTCTCTTCTGATGAAGTACATACAGGATTTGAAAAGTTAATGGGAGTCAGTTTGATGGAAACAGAATCCAAAGAATATTCACCTCAAGAGATTCAGTTCTTCAGTTTTATTCACTAAAAAAAAAAAACTAAAGGATCATACACTGCAAAAAGGCTTTTCTTACTTGATATGTGTGTCTTGTGTTTTGGATTTGGATAATAAGATTGCTATTTACCTGTTTCAAAGTTATGTTATTTGCTTATTTTAAGTTGATGCCATATGCTTAGAGATAAGGATGCTTGCAATTGCAAAATTTGTTGTGTTAAGGATGAGTAAGAAACAATTGTGAAAGACATGCTTATGAGTTATTACTGTGTAATCAACCACAAAGGTTAACAAGAGGGTACACAGGGGTGAAGATGCTGACTAAGCGTAGAGGACACCTGATTTCCTAACGAGGGACGCTTAACAGCATCTCCAATATTGCTGTTGAAAAGTTTTGATTGTAAGGAGTGAAATTATCTCCTCATGGAATTAAAACACAGGAACTCAAAACAGCTGCAATAAAGCAATAAAACTACTGTAATCAGGAGAATCGATCTTCAAAGAGAAAGAAACAACTCCACCCTGACCCCCCTCTCTTTGCCCCTCACTCTCACACCTCTCTTCCTAAAAGCTTTTGCAGAAAATCAGTAAGATCATCCACATGTTATATCTTGTGAATATGTTGTTTTTCTCCTTCATGTTTGATATCATTTTAATGGTTTCTGTGTGATTGGTAAAATGGTCTCAATTTCATAGCAGTCACATATACTGTAAGAAAGATTGAAAACTTCCATAAAATTGGGTTTGCTGCCATTGGGTGTGTTTTCCCTTTAGGGGCAAATGTGAACCCCCAACCAGGTGCGAGCCTGGGGTTGCGAGAACTCCTGAAAGACCAAAAGGTCTTTGTATTTTTACAACTGATTAGAAGATTTGTTTGTGTTGGTCTGGTATATAAGGCAAGTGATGAAACACAACTTTGGGATCTTTGTAGTCAAAACCCCCACACTGCAGCTCTGGAGCTGAAACCTCCGGGTCTCTAATGCTGCAGTGTGTCTATCTGTGTCAGGTATGCATTTCGTATTCTTAGATACATCTTTGAGTCATTGAGGCTATGCATTTATCTAAATTGAAAATTAATTGGATTCTCGTTGTTTAATTGTGTAATTGGCATGATACATTTTTACCTGACAAATAAAATGTTATATTCGGCCATTCTGATACGTCCTGAAATCATTATGACTAGTAAATTGTGAGGACGCTTTTGTGCGCATAAATATACGGCCAGGGTTTGACAAACTGAAGGCTCAGGAATGAACAGGAGCAGTAGGCACGTTCTCTGAGACCTCCTGATTTCTGCTTATCACTCGAGTTAACAAGTTGTGCTTGGGAAAGACTAAGTAAACCACACTTTTGTATGAAGCAAGCAGTAGGCAGCTGGCCAAGAGGGTATTAGTCCCCTACAACCTCTGAGTAATTATCAGGCTGGCGATTTTGTGTTACGAGATTGGCGCTCCGGCCGACGCCAGACTCAGACGACATTAGGTCCCCAATGAACGAATAATTGAAAGTATAGCACATCCAGAATAATCAAGTATCTAAATTATGACACAACTAACTTTATGATCACTTAAAATTGGAGTCAGATTAGAACGGAGCTAGATCAAAATTGATATTAAATCTTGAAGCGCTGTAAAAAGACCGAACATGCAGTAAACCTTCAACCAGATCGCTGGACTGTTTTCGTGCCAGTGAGTCGGTCCTTTCATGATTATATAACAAATAGCTTAGCTGATTTTTTTATTTTATTTTTGCATTTAACTGCTTTGTATTTGTAACCAATAAATAATAATTTTATTGTTACTAGTGCCTCTCGTGAGATTTTACTTATAACTATTAAATAAACCTTAACCACGAACAACCACAAGGGGAGTCTTCTACGTCATTCCTGAAGGACTGCAACCTAGATTTGACTGTCCTTACCCTACCTGAATAATCATAGGGTTAAAGGTGATAAACGCACCATATTGAACATGACGCCCAACACTATTTGAGGTTTGAGTTATAAGTTGAAAATCGAGATACCATATTAAAGAGCTGCCAGTAAGACCCAAAAGTGACCAATCCAGTGAGGGTTTGGTTATACTAATCCAGAGGTTATTAGTGTATTCCAGTCTAGATAAAGGACTGAAGGGCCAAGAAATGGGATCGCTACCCGTGAGACCTAGAGGGGTCTAGAAGGGCTATAGAGTTGATAAACCTGCAGTAGAAGGAAATTTTACTATGACAGGGAAGAAAGCCCAGAAAAAAATCCAGCAGTACCTTAATACAGGCATATACCTGGGGGGACCACAGGGTGAAAGCCTGGGAGAAAAAAGCCTTAAGGGCAGAAACCTAAGTCCAGGAAACAGAGCCAGGTCAGATACTTTTATGGTTACCAAGTAGGGATGGACTGCAGAGAGGTGACTTTCAAGAGTCAGAAGTCGGCCTAGCAGTTATACAATGGGCCCTAGAAATACCAAGCCACTATGAGCAGGAAAGTGGTTATACAGTGTAAAACCTCAGAGGCAGAGGGGATTATGAGCACTGTGCGTAAGAAACATATGGGCAAAATTAAACTGTATACTATGAATGGCAAAGGCCTGAAAAAGTCTTAAGGTTAAAATATACAAAGAGGCAATGACAGACTTTCACAATGCACATGAGTTCCTGCTTACTTTACCACCAGTAGATGATGACTGAGATAGTGTTGTCACAATAGCTGACCCACACCTCGGTCAGCTATTACAGAAATACAGATACAACGGATAATGATCCGGATGTATGAAGGATGGATAGAAAATTCCTCAGGAGGTATGGTGGTTATACAAGGGAATGAACAAATGGTAAAGGGATCAGGTGCAGCTGGTGCAGTTTTTGGATGTTTAGGGGAAGAGGTCCTTCAAGAAATAGAGAATATGAGGTTTCGATTAGGTCCTCAACAAGCTGGAACATTAAGAGTTACTAGAGGTTCTCCAAAATGGGAGAGTATAGCACATACTGTATTGACTGACTGTAATACACAGACATGCAGTAAAGAACAAACTGTAGAAGAGAGCAAATTGTTAATAAGAAACATAATTACAGAATACTAGAACTCTCTCAAGAAAACTACTTAACTATAAATCTCATTGTTACAGAAAAAGATCAAGAGGAAATAATACATTATTAAAACACAAAAAGAGAGTAACGAGGAAAGTTTAAGAATATTACAACATATGAGTACTTCACAACCTACTGCACCATGGAGGGAGGAAGTTAGGCCTAAAATAGCAGGGTACCACTCCCAGAGGACTGGCTATCAGATTCAGATGAACAAGAAAATACGGAAGAAACAGACAGTGAGAGTAGTGACTCATCAGAAGATGATCTTAGAGAAGTGAGATTGCGAAACAAGAGAGCAGGCACGTTAGAGCTAGAAAAAGTCTTGCACCAAGTAAAAAATGATTGGCCTGAAGTTAACAATAAGGGTATAAAATACAGAAACCCTAGCAGCAGAGAAAGAGGCAGACACTTAGGAAAAAAAGTGGGATCAAAAGGTAATTAGAGGACGCAATCTAACGTATGGTCAAATGAGGTCAGCAAGTAGATCCCCATCAGCCAGAAATATAGCAGGAGCAGAAGGCTGGTCAAAGTCTGGTAAGCAAGCTATATTCCAGGAAGGATATTCTTATATGAGAAAAGCAGTTAGAGAGATGGAAAAAATAATAAAGGCACTTAAATTAGAAAACAAAGAGCTGCAAATGGCATTAGAAGGGTCTGACAATGAATTTGAACAAGAAAAAGACTCAGGTTCAGATGGATTTGAGGAATGGGTAGAAGAGCCCAGAGAGCAGACCAGGAGAGTTAGGATTAGATCATCCACACCAGCTGCAGTGCACAGGACATTTCCTAGACATCGCACGTTTGATAACTTGCGAGAATCCAGAGATGAACAGGTTGATTTACAGTCTAAATTATTACAGTTAAATTTAACGGAAGCAGTGCGCCAGCAAGTGGGCAGCAGAAAACAGGGTGAGGACCTTAGTCTTTACGCAACTCGAATAATGCAGACAGCTGAGGCAGCAAACCTTAACAAAGAGTCAGTTACACGCTTAGTACACACTTGTACGGGCCATGCTGTCTCTGCAGAAACATTAGACAGGGCACGAAAATTGACCGGAAAAGAAAATGAGTTTAATCAATGGAAAAAAGATTACAAACTAATAGAAACTGAAGATCTGTCCAAGGTAGGAGACACAGTTTGGATAAAATTAGAGAATAACCACAGAAATAAACCTTTTAAAGACTTGATAACAAAGAAAGATACAATAACAAGAACAATAGATCAGCATACAGTAGAATTAAAAGAAAATGGCATCTGGTCTAAAAGATCTTTGGTCAAAGGTAACTAGGACTGTATGTGATAAACAGGATGTGGTGCAACAAGATGAAGTAAGACTTAAAAACATGATCGATATACAGAGCCAGAGGGGTGTTATTAGAATAGAAACAAGAATGGTGACATATAGTACAAACTTTATAGTAACGAATATACAGCATGAAAGAGACAGGCAAAATGGGAAAATGGGAAATCCTGTTAGCCTGAAATGTAACAGACTTTTTATTGGAGGAAACTGTGTGATTTGTGGATGTTTTGGAGAGTATATATGGTGGGATGGTCCTGCTAAGGATAGACACAAGTGCAAGAAAGATCTGAAAGTAAAGCCTCTAGAATCACCAAAGATTATGAGTAATCAGTACAGTGAGCATCCAGGAGCTATAAAAGGAGCGCTGTGTGTTGTCTGCGAAGACTGCAGAATAAAGTATCCCAAAGTGGAGATACTAATGACTCAGCGAACAGGTGATCAGAAGGATACCTGTGAGTGTACATGGACAGGTTGGAAATGGATAAAATGCGAAGAATGCATTAGTGATATAAGACAAGGTGAACTGCTGGTACAAGGGAGGCATAGAATTTGGGCATGGCATAAAGCTCGTGGTTTGTTGAGCAGTAGAGGAAGTGCAACAAGGGTGTGCCTAGATAATGATAATTATCTGAGACAGCTAAGCAACAGCAGTATTGATTATTCCTGGACGTCGAGATGTCGATGTCACGGTACATGCATCTGTTGTGTTTTTCTCTGTCTCGTGATCATGTGTTGTGTGTGTGTGTGTTACGTTATGCTCCCCAGCACGCTGCCAATCAGTCCTCCACAGGTGCATCTCATCATCTCCGGCTATATATACTCACCTCGTTTTCATCTCCTCTGTCGATAGTTCATTCTGGATTGGGTTCGTGTCGGGATTGTGTTGGTCGTGTCTTCGTCTCAGTTGGATGTGTATTTCGTCAGTGTTTCATCTGGATTTACTCACCTTCACGGGATCATCACGCCACGTCACCGCAGCCATCAAGCCCCTGTGTCACCCAGCCGAGAGATCTCACCACGTTGCAGTTTGTTCACCTTGTTTGTCTTCAATAAACATCCATTTCACTGCATTTGCTTCCTCGTCTCTGTTTGCACCGTCACAGTCGACCAGGAATGGAAGATGTGCAAAGCAAATGGTTGCTAGTTAATCCAAAAAGTTCAGGACGTGAACTAGAGCGACTAAAGACTTGCTTTGATAAAAATGGTTGTACAATTAAACCAGAAAAAGGAAAAGGGATTATCTGGTCAATTGTCACCATTGCTAAAGTGTTAATGGAAAATGGTGATGCAGAACAAATCATGTCACCAAAAGTAGATTTTCCAAGGCGAGGCGAATGTGATGATGAACAAATTGATGAAGACCGTTGGCCTAACAGAATAATTGCAAAAGTTGGCAAGGTGTCATGTGTGCCAATAGACTTCTGGAAGGGGGAAAGCCCTCAGAGGAAAAAGAGAGGTGAAAAACCTACACACCAAAAGTCTATTATGGAAGGTGAAACAGAAGATCTACCGACACACAGACTAACTCCGATGATTAAGGTGATCATAAATTTGACCACAACATCAGAACCCGAGATACTCGCCTGTGCGGTCGAAATGGAACTGGCTCGGGAATAACGTTGCAGGGTTATTCTTGAGTCAGACATGACCGTTGTAAAAGGGGATGGAGGGGGCCCCTGGAAAACTCCCATTAATTGTTTTCTTTTATTTTCAGGAACTATGAAATTGGACGATGGAGATAAGCGAGAAAACTGGGCAAGAACAATGAAGAAATGGAACCGTGCCTTCCAAAACCAGTATTACCGGTAACTTTAGTGATAGGGACCATAACCTTGGTAGGGATATGGCCTTTAGTTGACTTTGCAACACAATTAATAGTAGTACACCAAATTTATGTACAAGAAGCTGCAAATTGTACTATAATAGAGATAAAAGTATTAAACTGCAAAAAATCTACTTTAGAACAATTTAGCAAATGCATAGAAATACTTGAAAAATACAAAAAAGGACCTTATACAAAATAGTAAAATGCAGAGTAAGAAGGGAAATATTTAACATTACACAGATAAGGAAAACATGGATTTGGCATAAGAGAAGTGGAATAGAAAATATAGGTCCAGGAGAAAAACATGGGTGCTATCAAACGCATCAAGAACATGTAAAAATAGATAATAGCGAAAACCCAACAAAAGTTAGCGTAACTGCTAGAAAGACTGAAGATAAAATTAAACCCAAAACGACACTTCAAAATCCTATGTTAGTATTTGAAGGAGAATGCCACAAATATTTTACAAAAAATAAATATACAATGTATTAAACCCTCACAGAATTAAAAGATCCCTTCCAAGGATAAAATGGCATAGTAAAACAAATAAGACAGCAAAAGTGATATTGAAACCTGGTACCTATTCTGGTCAAAAGAAGACCTTGTACCAAATAAGTGTGAGCACAAGAAAATACTGGGAGGAATGCCCAGGAAAAAATATTGATAACTGTAATGGAGAGCAATATAATTGGCAGTTGCATACCCTGTGGTGCAGAAAGGACTTAGATGGCTATTTTGAAATTATAAAAGATCAAGACTGTAAAACTGTAACAAGATATGAAGGAAAATTTGTCAAAGGTAGAGGAGAATATTTAACAACCGCTTGTCCATGTAATGAAACTAGTCGAAAATGGAATTGCGGAGAAAATTATAGAGCTAGAGCCGGATTAACCTGGGAAAAGGAGAAAGAGAGTAAACACTGGTTATCATTTTGGAGAAATGCTGGAGGATTTACATGGCAAGGACTAAGATCGCAAATAATGGAGAAAAATCAAGAATTATGGAAAGAGATATTAACTGAGAATGGCACTGAAACGGATCAAATGGTATTACAATTTAGACTTTGGGATATTATAGGAAATACAGGAGACAATATTAATGAAGGGATTACTGAAAAACAATTACACGGACTTATGTTTAAGCTAAATGAAAAAAAAAAAAAAAAAAAAAAAAAGCAGAGTCATTATGGCATGAGAATACAATAATAAAATGGGTGGTTATATGGATAACCTGATGGATATACTGGTAATTGAGACTAATTTTTTTATTTGGATGTTTATTATGATTTGGGATAACATGAAGATAAAAGGTACAACAGGACTAGTGTTGCTACACATGATAAAAATGGTTTATAGCAACAGAGTTATGGGTGATGTTATGGTAATTTTGATGTACCACAGCAAAAAGCTTTAGACAATGTTTAATCATTTAGAAAAACTTATATGGTTTGGAGAAATAGTTAGTCTTGCATAGTTATGTATTATTTGCCTGAAATGTGGTTATATGCAATTATTACAGAGGAAGTTGTTTTGGCTGGAGTAGTGATTTACATAATAATAGAAGTAATTGTGATAACTAGAAAATGCAACAATAGTAAACGGAAACAATGGAAAGTTGTAACTTTAACTAAATGGATAGCTGGAGCAATTATACTAGGTGTAAATGCAATAATGGGTACAAAAGGGATGACACCTTTGGTTGTAACTTATATGATGTTTTTAGAGCCCCCAAAATCACCTGGAAACAGAGGGTCTGGGGTTTGGTACAAGAAGAATACTGAAGGATAAAAAGTGAACAGGAAGTGTTCTTAAGAAATGTACATATAGAGTTAAAAGGACAAAGTGTGATTTTAATAATAGGAAATAAATAAAATGATTTTATTAAGCAATGATAATACAATTATTGTCATTTGTAGTCTTATGTTTCTTGTCTTTTGCCTTTGTTTTGCACTTGGTTTCATTTGGTTTCTCCCGTCTGGTTTTCCCCTGTCTCTGTGTTGATTTGGTTTAGTCCTATGATTAGTCCTCCTTTAGTCATTATCTGTATCACCTGTGTGTCTTGATTAGTTTGCTTTATAAGTCTGGCTGTATCCGAAATCGCCCCCTATACCCTATTCACTATTCCCTACATTAGTCCACTCATTCAGTTCACTTGAAGGAGTGAATGAAAACGAGTGAGTGAATTCGGACACTAAGTGCTCCGGAAGGACTGCCGCTTTTGCATAGTATTGCTTACTGTTTAACAATCATTTAAACAGACAGTTAGAGTTGTAAGATTAAAGGATTTATTTTGAACTATGTCAAGGAGTTTACGTATAAAACCTGGTTAAACAATTTAATAATCAATTTACAACAAATTTGTACCTGTGTTGTACGCTGTATTACGCAGTGGACGACCGCGTTGTAAAATTAATGGATGGATGATTCAGCTGCGGGCGCCATCGTCTGGCGAGACGCGGGAATTCAGTCGGCGCACGACTCTCACAGTGCATTATGGGTTATCTCTAGCTGTTGAGCGTACATCGGTTGTACACTTGTTTTTGCGGTGCATTGTGGGATTGAATGAGTGCACTCGGGAATGTCCACTATGGTTTCGAACACCACTAAAAATGGCTGTCCCCTCAAATAGTGCCCTATTTGAGGGTATAGGGGGCGATTTCGGATACAGCCTCTGTCTTTGAGTTTAGTTTATTGTCAGTCATTGATTATGTTACCTGTGTGTGTGGATGTCTCCTGTTCAGTTCAAGAAGTTGATTAAAAGGATATATTATTTATGTTTTGCTCCTGCCTCGTCGAACCAGCACGTAACCGTAACAATTATAATGAAGCAATAGAATATTAAAAGGAAAGGAGAAGTAGAAGTAGAAAGTATTAAATGATTAAAAGTGTTTGATGTAATACTGGAATGCAGTATGATGAAGTGAAAGATAAACACTGAAAGAAAGAAAAAGAATACATATATATATATATATATATATATATATATATGTGACCCTGGACCACAAAACCAGTCTTAAGTCGCTGGGGTATGTTTGTAGCAATAGCCAAAAATATATTGCATGGGTCAAAATTATTGATTTTTCTTTTATGCCAAAAATCATTAGGAAATTAAGTAAAGATCATGTTCCATGAAGATTTTTTGTAAAATTCCTACTGTAAATGTATCAAAATGTAATTTTTGATTAGTAATATGCATTGTTAAGAACCTAATTTGGACAACTTTAAAGGTGATTTTCTCAGTATTTTGATTTTTTTGCACCCTCAGATTCCAGATTTTCAAATAGATGTATCTCGGCCAAATATTGTCCGATCCTAACAAACCACACATCAATAGAAAGCTTATTTACTGAGCTTCCATATTATATATACATCTCAGTTTTGTAAAATTTAACCTTATGACTGGTTTTGTGGTCCAGGGTCACATATATGTAATAGACCATATTTTTGTACATGCTTTACATTGATGGTACAATGAGAACATTTTTAAATTTAAAAGAAAGTGGGATGTTTTATCTCATAGACAGGGGCATTGCTGGAAATGGTGGAAGAAAAGCCCCAAGAGCCTAGAAGAAAGGTGGCGGCCAAGGTCTTGATGGAGACCCAAATCCCAGCCATGGGACACTGTAAAAGGTGTGAGAGGGACAGGAGAGGCCGTGCCTTTATCTGTGAGGATCCAAAAGGGGAGTACATTGGAGCATGCCAACATGAAATTACTAATATAAAATGAAAAATGAAACCAAAAAAGGGTAAATTTTGGATTAAAGAGTACATGAATGTGATTGCAAAAATTAAAATAACTATTAGAGGTCAAATACATGGTGAATTAATGAAGTTCAACAAAAGAACCAAGACTTTTGAAGGATATATGCACATGAAAATGAGAGAGTAATGTGTTGGATTGAACCAGGAAATATCAAGAAGGGGGTGTTTTGGATTTGGATAATAAGATAGCTATTTACCTGTTTCAAAGTTATGTTATTTGCTTATTTTAAGTTGATGCCAAGTTGTATAAAAGGTCTGAGGAGTAAACTAGTCTTCAGATGCTGACTGCATTAAGCGTAGAGGACACCTGATTTCCTAACGAGGGACGCTTAACAGCATCTCCAATATTGCTGTTGAAAAGTTTTGATTATAAAACACATAGCTTATTATTCTATTTTTGCATTTAACTGCTTTGTATTTGTAACCAATAAATAATAATTTTATTGTTACTAGTGCCTCTTGTGAGATTTTACTTATAACTATTAAATAAACCTTAACCACGAACAACCACAAGGGGAGTCTTCTACGTCATTCCTGAAGGACTGCAACCTAGATTTGACTGTCCTTACCCTACCTGAATAATCATAGGGTTAAAGGTGATAAACGCACCACACTGAACACTTGTTTCTAGTCAAAATATCCAAAAATTATTAGATTAAGATGCATTTACTAGATAAACTGACATAAGATATTCCATTTTATATATATTTTTTTTTCATCTTGTTTTTAGCAACCTGTATATATGTATTTATATTTATTTATTAGTATTATTATCATTAATACATATTTTGTTAATTAATAATTATTATTATAATTAACGAATACTGACTTTGTATTAATGATTAATAATTATATATTTATTGTTATTAATAACAAATAATAACTTTATTGTACATTGCAACAGGAGTATTGTAAAACTGTAAATCTAATAATTCAAATAATACAATATATAATTAATTAATAGGATTACAGCATTCTCTTTTCTTCATTGTTATAATAAAACAATAACATACATTTTATTTTGATTATTATTACTGACATTTTGGTTTACAGTGCAATATGAGTACTACAATAGTAAGAGTTTTTATTGATTTGTTTATTGGTATATCTAAAATAAAGAAAAAAACTAAATATTAATTATAATTTATTTTTAATTATAGCAAACAAATTAAATTTTTATTTCGCAATAAGCCTATTGTACTAAAATAGAATAGTTTGTATTTAATAATGTCATGCATCTGGTCTGTCTTCTCATCATGAACTCTTGCACACACATTCTGGACTGCAATTCCCATAAGCCACTGCACCAATCACTGCACACAGCTGCTCCTTGTTTCCCACTGAACTGATTGCTGCACACACCTGTTTCACATTTACCCACATGCATTTAAGCCACAGACACACACACTTCCTTGCGAGGTCTTATCGTTCCTATGGTCGTAATTCTAAGCGTTTATCTCTGTGTTGGATTATCTGTGTATGACTCTGGACTGTGTACCCCGTTGACGATTCCTGCTTCCTGCCATTGCGACCATTCCCTGTCTATCGAACTGTTTCCCGGATTACCTACGTTGTTCCTGTTTTCTGGTGATTATTCTGGCCTGTTGACGATTCTAAATAAATGCTGCAAATGGATCCGCACGTCTCAGTCTGACTCCCTGTGACAAATAATAACAATTATTTCGATTTTTGTAAGTTTTGTTATAATTTAAATAATGAAAATAAATACTTAATATTTTTTGTTATTAAATATATATTTTTATATTATAATAAGACAAAATAAGTTATTACTTAAAATTAAACACTGACATTTTATTTTAGTGTGCAATATGATTAATTCAATAGTAGTTAAAAATAATATTAGTATTTTGACTATTATACTTTAAATTACAATAAATATTATTAGAAATGTATAAATATATTTTTTATTTAATATTCATAAGAATATCAAGAATGTATAATAATTATAATTGTATTTAAATGACAAGTAAATAAAAAAAAAAACTTTACATTTTTCAAGGTTCATTAACATGAACTATATTCACAACACTAGCATTTATTAATCTTCATGTTAATTTGATCATTTACTAACGCATTATTAAAATCAGGAGTTGTGTTTGATAACATTAGTTAATGCTCTGTCAACTAACATTAACTAACACTCAACTGTATTTGAACTAACTTTAGAAAGATTCATAAATAGTAATAAATGTACATTTCATTCTTCTTTCATGTTAGTTAATACATGAACTAATGTTAACAAACCACACATTATTGTAAAGTGAAACCAAAAACTCTTATCACAGCAATCATATTATTGCAATATCTTATTTTCAATAAAAAATATTTATTAATAATATTAACAACCAACACATGAATTTTATTTTAGGATGATAATGTTATAATTGCAACAATAATATTGAAATCTAAATCAACATTTATTATTATTATTGATTGTTATAATATTAAATAAAATGCAATTATGATTTTTTTCATTATTGTTAAATATTCCCTTTTTATTGTACAGTACAATTGGATTATTGCACTTGTTATACATTTCTTTCTTATCATTTATTATTAAAATTATAACAAAATGATATAATAAAATAGTATTACATATTTTGGTTATTTTTAATTTTATATAAATGTTTTGTTTTATTATTAATGTAATTACATTTGTTTAAATACCAATTAAATCAATAAAATCTCTTACTATTTTAGTAATCATTGCACTGTAAAGTAAAATCTCAGTATTATTAATAATATAATAATAGTAACAAAATATTTAAGATTATTTAATTTTATCAAATTTTTGAGCAAAGAAATATATTATGATAGCAATAATCCAATTGTACTGTAAAATAAAAAAATAAAGTTTTGATGATAATTTAAGTAATTTAATAATAATAACCTAAATATTTGTGGTATTTTAAATGCTTTATTATTATTATGATAAGTACGGTTAATAAATAATAATAATACTTGGGATACATTTGCTGTAAAATAAAAGTATTTTACTTATAATCTTCTGTTTATTTTATATATAAATAGTATTACTGCAATTACAATCTTTATGTTATTATCATTGAAAGACAGGGGTTCGGAAATTGAACTATTTGGATTGATGTGAAACGCAGCAGGCAGGACTGAATGCAATGACTCTTAATTGAAGCGGTGTCTAGGTTCCTTTTAGTTTACTGAAGAATTTTGAGTATACATGTGTGCTTCTGCAAAAATTAAACAAAGGAAATATACTTATCGATATATACATTCACAAATATAAACATCCACTTTAAATAATTAAACAGTGATTAAATTAACAGTAATAACATGAATAAAGCATTCTGAACATTTCTGGGTGTTATTTCTTCAAGTGTCATTAATATCGCTCAACTGTGCGGCCATAAGTGCGTGAAAAAGGACTGATCATTGCGTGATAATAATAATAATAATCTCCGAATAGCGCGTACATACAGCGATAACACCGTGTACAATAGATATAAACATCTTGTATTAAAGCAGAACATAACACTTGGATATATAATAAATAAAAGGATTAACCCAGACGGGATATTACTAATCAACTGGTTTTATGAATTTGTAAACATACAACACTTTCTCAAACACGACAGAAATATATAAATAATACTCACTTCTTTCAGCTGCACGCACACATTAACTCAATATAAACTTCAACTCAGTGAGGATGGGTAAGTTAACTAAAACTGACGAACTTTCTACTTCTACTCGCCTAATGCAACTGCTTCCCTTCGAACTCCTCTTCTTCCACTCACGGATGCAGTGGTAATATCGAACGCGCTGATTGGTTGAGATAATACCGGTTATTCAAGACTATCCGGGCCTTTTATACAATCATAATTCATTAATATATATTTAAATAATAAATATTAATTAATATTTTGACTTTCTTAATTCTGACTTTTTATTAAATAAATATTCCAATAATATTATTAAAGGAACCGTATGTAAGAAATGTATGTCAGTTAATCATAAAATGGCCCTGACATGTCACTAGACATTAAGAAATCATGTTCATTTCAAATACTTATATCACTGACAACAGTGGTCCGGCCAGGATATTGTCATTTAAAAGTGAGAGTTGCAGCCCTCAACTGATGTTATTGTTGTCATTTTGTGTTTTGGTCTGAGGCTCCACCCTCCAGCTATCCACCAATCATGATCACTTACCGCTGCAGCTATACGAACGTGTCGGATAAAACATGTATAACGTTACGAAACCTAAAAGACCTCGTTATGAATCCGAAATACGTCGTGACAAAACCCGAAATAAAACAAGGATTTGTATAGGAGACGCCTTTGAAAGATGGAGACGGCTGAAAACGGAGAAGAATTTGAAGATAGATGCCAACGTTGCTAATTTTCTCCTGAACAGGTAAGATTCATCTATGTTTGGCTAACTTTGCTTCCGTAGGCTACACAGTGGATTTTCCGCGGTCGGCCGTGTTAAATGCGTTCATAAAAAGCGTTATATCACACCACTAGCAGGGTATGAAAACAATCTATGTTCTGAAATGTGGTATTACAGTACATATTTACGAAATATTTGGCTAATAGACATCTGTACATTTTTGCTATACATAATTACTTCGAAAAAACTTCTCTTGTGAAGCATAAACATAATTAACAGAAGAAAAACAAATTTCTGTGTTGGACTCGTCACTTGCCATTGGATGCTCCTTGTATCAGCCTCAGCCTACTCCTGCAGCTTATCTGGCATTCAAGAGACTCATCTCACTGTTACTGATTCATCATCAGCTCAAAGCATTATGGGTACAATCTCTCATCAGTCTGTTCTCATTCAGCAACACAGTGAAGCTGATGATCCAGAATAAACACTAAACCCAGGATAGAGCGTCTGAGTGAATGTGGTGTGTTCTGTGTGGATGAGGCTCATTGTGTCAGAGACGCTGTAGAAGGACAGACTTCCTGCTCCGTGATCCACATACACTCCTACTCTATAGACAACATTCACTCCTGTTCTACTGATGATGGGCTTCACACCGAGATCAGCCTTTATCTTATTGTGCCAGAATGAGCCATTCTCAGGAGTGTTATTTTTTTAAAAAACAGGTCCTGAGAGCAGAATTATAGTCGTAATAGAATTTAAAAAGTCTTGAATTTGATAAAAACAGGTCTCACATCAATGTGCATATCCAGTACATCACCCCAAGTTACAGAAACGGTGCTCGATTGGTTGATGTGATCCTTATTCTGGCCGTTGTTGTACTTCTTATTTGTGGTGCTCTAGTCTTCTGAATATAGAAGACCTCTGTTGCCATCAGAGCCAACAAAGACAAACAGCTGCTGAAAGAAAGAGATATTAAACGCATTAGAATTCCCCAGACCTTGTAAAATACATTTATATCACTGCAGTTTCCATATTTCAGGACTTTTATTATTTATTCATTGTTATCCTTTACATTTGTCACCAGTTTTGCCAATTTATAACCAATAAAAAAGTATTTATTAACTTTGACAACACCACAGTAAATTATTTAATGCAATTGTAATGCTTTTCCATGTCCCTTGAAAGAACAAATTTGGTTTTGAAAGGACATACCCTGTAATTGTATAATAGCTGAATTGGGTTTGTCAGGTCAGATCTTCTCCTAACAGGATGACCATCTGGATATTTGACTCGCAGTGGGATGCCATTCTGTGGCTCAACCAGACTACTTAAATGAAGACGCCTTCTTTCCAAAGCCTGATAATAGAGCACATTAAATGAAGGAAGTCTGTGGTTAGATGAATTAAACAACACATTAGTCACATGCCTCTTTGTGTCTGTTCTCCATTTCAGTTTCTCTGCGCTGTGCCTGGTCCTGTGGGCAACAAAAATGAGATAAAAAGTATACATATTTGGACATTTGTATTAAAAACAATGGGAACAAGCTGTATATCTATATATATAGCAAGTGCTTACCCTTTGTTGGTCTGTTCGCAGACTTGAAAGGTATTCCTCATCTTGTCTCGCACGAAGTGAACGCCACTCACACAAATCCTATAATTAACATGAACAATGCTGTCCAAATAAGTCTACAAAAGATTAACATAAATAACAATTACATTTTTTTTTTTTTAGAGTCCCTGGTATTAAACCTCAAGATTTATAATAATTTAGATTTGGCACATCGTTTTCTATTTTCATCTCTGTGTCATAAGATTCAAATTAAAATGAAAACATCCTGTGTTAATGTGTAATACAATCTCTGGACATTGCAACAAAGTAACATTTATTTTGATGCTTTAATGTAATAGTTTAATTAAATTTAAATTAAATGATTTGCTAATAACTGTAACTGATGGACTTACATCCCTCTCCATTGTATGAGGCCTCAGGGAGTTTGTGTCATCGATCACCTCCATGGAGCGACTGGGACTGACCACTTGCACATCTTTATAAAAAATTTAAAAAGCCAATACAATACAATATTTCCTGGGAAATTACAGAATATGCTATGCTTTGTATTAAGGCTGAATGATTATGACAAAAATCGTAACTGTCGATTATTCACCTTGGTTTTGTAATTGCGATTACTATTGATGATTAATAGATTTTAATATGAAAGGTTTTTAATGTTTTATAACTTTCTGTGTAGCAGCTACATGGTTAATTCTAAACATTTAAAACTAAATAATACAATGTAAATATAAATAACAGATAATTATGGGAGTTAGTAAAAGTCAAATATGAGACACTTAAGGACACGTCAACTTTCTAATTTAAATACGATCTATAATTCATCACTCAATTTAGTGCTCAAACAGAACACATAGAAATGAGAACAAACAGAGTGATTACAATGGAAATTATAATAATTGTGCAGCCCTACTTTGTATGAAGCATATAATATATCTAGAAACATTATCTTGATCCAGACTTTGGCCAGAGTCATGATCTTCATCCTAACAAACCAAACATTTAATATTTGATCATTTAGGCATTCAAAAAAGCCATACTACTCTTTCTTCATGTCCTTACATTATGTTCTTCAGCCTGATCCTCCAAGCGTTCCTTTAAGTAGTAGAGAAAACAGAATAAGCTTATTTATATTAGAGTCAAAATGTGCTAAGGAGTAATTAAAACTAAACTGTGTTAATATTTTAATGCAAAGCACGGATCTCCAACCAAAGATTCTTAAGTTAATTTAACAGTTTATTTATAGCCAAAATGACACATTTAGCTCAAGTTATCTACAATACCTTTGGGAGTAAATGTAGAGCCGAACGATTAAGCTCCCTGCTGGCTTTTAGGACAGATGGCGTGAGTGGAGAAACATTCATTTGAATTATATTTCTATGTTAATCAACCTTAGCCAAGTCAAAACCAGTGTTGCCCAGTCGTGGAAAGGTTTTTTGCAGAACATCGAGGAACTCCTCGGACGACAAAGAAACTGGTACCTTGATTTTTTTTTTTAAAGCCTCAGCTGCAAAAAGAAAATGTATCAAATAAAAGCACTACAATTCACTTATTGGTGCAGAGCTCTTTTACAATCATGTATGCATTATCATACCTTTTTTTGGGGATGGAAAACTTTCAAATTAGGAAGGAGGAGGAGACCAACTCTAAATGTAAGATGCCGTGTCTCAGCCTAACAAAATAAAAACAGACAACATAAATGCAGATTGGTAGTGCAAAGTCAGATGTGTGATTCTGGTATTACATTTGACATGAATTCAAGCCTCCAATTAAAATGCTCTAATAGAAAACCCTTTTCTAGCCTGTCCTTGTCACATTATTTTGTTCTTACATTCCAGTAACCAGGGCTGCAACTCTGTTCTGACAGATGGGGGACCAAAACTGTGTCTTGTGTAATACACAATATTAGTTACAAAATAGCCAACCATTTTAATGCCTTTTTATAATTATTTCTATATTTATATCTTCAGAAGTTCTGTAAATGTTTGAAATGTGTCACTTAGGTCAGGTGTAATAAAAATGTGTATTTTTTCACAGAAATATTGATCTTATTATTGCCCATGCTATGATGAAGTTACGGTTACTACTCACTAGATGGCAAAAACTACTTCAATCATATGATCAAAGTCAGAGTAAATTCAGCATAGCAACAAAACTGCTCATATGATTGTCTTTCTTTCAGAATAGGACTTCATTTGATAAAAGACTTTCATTCAGCTTTAAAACAGGTTTGAGGTAGCACTGACTCAGATATAGCTTTTTAGGTCAAATATCTTTTTGGCCATACCGGTTAAATAACTTTGCACACTTATTACTATCATTACGGTAATACCAGCTCACCCCTACGTAGATCGTGCCTGTTTATTACTGCCATTACAGTAATATCAGGTCAAAGAGAGACAGCACAGCACAGTCTTATCTAATGAGTGGAGGAGGGAAATGTCCTGTGATTGGCTGTATCTTAACAAGCAATTTAGCAGTCAACAGAGTACCTGACTTCAAGATAGTTCCAGGTTGTTATTGGCAAGCATTTAGTCAGACAGAAAGATGTTATGTGTAGTATTTACTATTTAACAGTCAATTAATGCATTGATGTAATGGATGCCGTAAGCAGAAATGTACTTTTGTGACCCCTTCCCCAAATATTACGGAGGCAGGGATAAAATAAAGGCAGAGGCTAATTGAACTAAGTGTCAATAGTAATAGATGCAAATCTTACCCTAAATGTAACTTTTACGAATATAAACAAATGCATTGATTAACTGTAGAGTAGGGTAAACAAGCACTTTGGGTGGATGAGAACCCAAGTTTCCTATAGGGCTACAAACCACAGAGTCTTCTTAACGCCTTATGCATTCACAAGAATGCTTCTCAAGTCAGGGCTTTCTTTATTTCAATCACATGAAAGTTGGCAGGGCTAGTGTGGAATTTGGTGCTACTGAGTATATAACACATTGACGTGTCAGTAGCTCAGAAATGTTTTTTATTTTATTTAGTTTTTTAATGGAAGTAATCCATTTATGGAGACATTAACAGAATATTTTATTTTCTGTTTTTTTTTTTTTTTTTTTTTTAAGTTTGCTGAATTAAGTCTTTAACCCCTTAGTGTTCCAACGTTCCACCGACGGAATGTTTTGCATTGAGTTAAGTTTGACAGGAACGCTAAGGGGTTAATTGAATTCCTAAAAACTACACTTATAAGGGAACACCTAAATCACAATGTATTAGATCTCAATCAACTAAATATTCATGCTAAAACTCCTGATTCTCCTGATGATATAGCACCTGCTGTCCTACAGATTCAAGTAAGAGCAAGTTAGCTTCTGGATAGTCTATGGTGCTACTTGATGGCTTTGGTTATATATATATATATATATATATATATATATATATATATATATAAAAATCTAATCTCCGAGGTTCTCAACTAGATTCAGGTCTGGGGAACGTGAGACCAGTCATTATTATGCACCATGAGGACCCTGCCCTGCACCAGCTTACAAAACATCTGTTGATTTCATCCCTATACTTCATAGCACTTGGCGGTCTGTGAGACCCTCTGAGGATGCTCCTTCTCAGAAATCCCTTGCTGTTTCCACTCCAGTGTAACCGTTGTCACTTTTATTAGCACCAAAACAAGTGAAAATGGTTCACAATCACCTGTGCCTCTTTACTGGATTGATCAATATTCCTGTAAGTTAATAAACTTGGTTATACGCTGTGGTGACTAAGTATTCCCTTTTTTTTCTAACAATTTACATACAAATGTAAACTATTTATTTTAATTCTTCAATTAAATTATTTTTATTATTAACCTGGACATATTAGTAAATCAAGTTTGTATTTATATCAAGAGAATCACTATTAAAAAGATTCTGAAACTGATGGTCGTGTCAAACGACTGTCACAAGACCCAATGAAGGGAAGAAGAGCAGGGACCAAGTGATAATAGAATAAAATGAGCAGAGTTTATTGAACAGTTTTGTACAGTTGACTTTCATCATGACTATAAACTAAATCAACATTATTTTTCCCAACATAGACGTGATGTCAAATTACTGCTTCAACAGTCATGTCTCGTGATGACATTAAGACCCTTGAGGAGACGACCATTGTAAACTTTTAATAGAGGCCTTTAATGCTGTCATTTGAAACATACAGATCAATATATAAAACACAATACTTACATTTAACCAGAAGACATTGGTTTATTGATGCTAAGGTATTTTAAAGGTATGTATTTTCAAAGGATCTTACAAAATGATGTGATTTCAACTCTTCATTTTTATGCTGCTATCCTTTGGAAGGATGTCTTATGCACTGCACTCATCTCTGGTTTTGTGAATAAAAAGTCTCTTTTGGTCTATAGTTAAAGTGACATCAGTTATTTGTATGAATGGATGACCATAAGTTTGTCAATTGGTGCTCAAAGCAGGAATCTGTGTTCTGTCAGTGCTTCAGAAAGGTAAAGTATATCGGGAACAAAGCAGAACGCTTGGATTGTGGCAAAGAAAACCTATATAACCTATGTTTCATATTGTTCTTTCTTTCTCTTTCTTGCTTCATGCTCCTAGTAACATGGCCATGTAAACTACTGATACTCTTTACCATGTTGACAAAATGTTATGTACTCTCCTAAGTTGCTATGTATAAAAGCCAAATTAATAAATGTAAATATATAAGTTTCCCTTTCCTGTTCTGAGGATGTTTTGCAGATGTGTCTGCTATGACCACAGAACCATTTTAGTCTGACCCTCTGTGTCAGGATCACAATAACCCCGATGGCTTCTTCATCTGACCACACCAGCCATCAAAGATGACATCCATTTATTATCTCATTTTAAATGATACTGAATCTAAAATCATTTAACTGTTTGTCACATGGCTATATATAGAGAAAAGCTCAATCTAAATGAATAAATATTACTGTTCATACTGTTGTTCAATTATATGAGTTTACATACAGTACTGACACCTGTTTCCTCATCATTTATCTGCAATTTAATTAATAAACCAGCTTATTTAGTGGGCAGACATGGTGTTGAAAAGGCCCTGTCCAAGTTTTACAAACATTGTGTTTTAGGGGAGGTTAGGAAGGTTATTTAAGATGTGGTGTATATTAATAAAAACATATTGAATTTATGTAAAATAGTTAAAAAAGAAAATGTAAATTTTGTCAACATTTCTCTGTACTCACTGGATGTAGAATAGGGATTTGCTTTGTTTGCTGCAGTCTTATAAAGGTGGTGAAGAACACAACTTTGAAAGATATTTTGTTTTGATCAGTTGTCAGTGGAGAGTTAGGATTTGTATGTTTGGTGCAGATGTCACTCTTCCATTCTCTTTATTTCACAAATAAATGCATAATAAGAAATAGGTATACGCTCTCATTTTAATCCTGAAAGTGTTCTTATTTGAGTACTTTGATTCCAGAATGTCTGAATAAAAAAGGATGAAACAAGCACCACCTGGTGGCCATTAATTAAAGTACAAAAAGCTCACATTGTTTTCCAAAGATATTTATTACAACGCTCTGTATCCTAAACCTGTTAATTAAGACCCTCTAATGTAATTGGTTTCCTCACCTTAATTCTTTGATGGTACACTGACGGACTTTCACTTGTGCTTTGGGTTTGTTCGTCCTAAAAAGCTTGATTGCAGATGCGGTTAAATGCACTTGCATTTTCGAATACTTTTATACGAAACTAATGTACAGTACACACAGTCAGTTATGTTTTCAGAGCAGGACAAAACATTTGATATATCGAAATAGATCTGTGCATTCGTTTTAAAGCAGCCTGTTAAAGAAGCTACTGTCTACAATCTCATCAGCAATAATCAAATGATACAGAAAAAAGAACACTTATTTTAAATAAGATATTGTTTAAAAAAGTAGCCTGCTTTAATGGAAAAATCAATTTGATATAAAATGTAAATGAAAATGTAGCCATGTGCAGTAATATTGAAAACTGAGAATGGACGCATGGTTATATTTAGTTGATATTGAAAATCGTAATTAAACTGAATCTTAATTTTAAGATGGCAGTAGGCCTACGGACATACAGAGATTCCAAATATAAACAAAAGGCATAAAACCTGCAGTTTTACATATTGGTAAAATGTAAAGATTCCCACTTCTTTACAATGAGCCCATTTGTAACATCAACTAAGATTGATCCCAGCCAACATGCATATGTGGGGCCCACATGGTTTATGCTTGGGCTATATGGGTACCAAGTGGGCATGGTCCCAAAATGGGCATCTTATCTGGGGCCCACTTGAGGTAGCTAAGTAGGTCCCACATGGGTCAAAAGAGGTGGGCTCCCCATGTGGGTCCCAGCTGGGTCACTAATGAGAAATGAGCATATGGGCTCAAAATGGTCTATACAAGTGGGGCCCATATGGGTTTAACATATGGGTCAGTCATGGGCAAACTCAATCAATCCCATGCAGGCTGCCTACATGGGGCCAAGGTAGTACCCATATAGTTACCGTCTATATGGTTTAAGAATGGGGAAACACATACGGGGCCCGCTTTGATAAACCATATTGGTTTGGCATGGGTAAACTCAAACAATCCCATATAGGCTGCCTACATGGGGCCAAGGTAGTACCCAGATAGTTAACGTCTATATGGGTTCAGAATGGGGAAACACATATGGGGCCCGGTTTGATAAACCAAATGGGTTTGGCATGGGCAAACTCAATCAATCCCATACATGCTGCCTAGATGGGGCCAATGTAGTACCCAGATAGTTACCATCTATATGGGTTCAAAACGGGGAAACACATATGGGGCCCACTTTGATAACCCATATGGGTTTGGCATGGGCAAACTCAATCAATCCCATACAGGCTGCCTAGATGGGGCCAATGTAGTACCCAGATAGTTACCATCTATATGGGTTCAAAACGGGGAAACACATATGGGGCCCACTTTGATAACCCATATGGGTTTGGCATGGGCAAACTCAATCAATCCCATACAGGCTGCCTAGATGGGGCCAATGTAGTACCCACATAGTTACCATCTATATGGGTTCAAAACAGGGAAACACATATGGGGCCCACGTTGATAAACCATATGGGTTTGGCATGGGTAAACTCAATCAATCCCATATAGGCTGCCTACATGGGGCCAATGTAGTACCCAGATAGTTAACGTCTATATGGGTTCAGAATGGGGAAACACATACGGGGCCCGCTTTGATAAACCATATTGGTTTGGCATGGGTAAACTCAAACAATCCCATATAGGCTGCCTACATGGGGCCAAGGTAGTACCCAGATAGTTAACGTCTATATGGGTTCAGAATGGGGAAACACATATGGGGCCCGGTTTGATAAACCAAATGGGTTTGGCATGGGCAAACTCAATCAATCCCATACATGCTGCCTAGATGGGGCCAATGTAGTACCCAGATAGTTACCATCTATATGGGTTCAAAACGGGGAAACACATATGGGGCCCACTTTGATAACCCATATGGGTTTGGCATGGGCAAACTCAATCAATCCCATACAGGCTGCCTAGATGGGGCCAATGTAGTACCCAGATAGTTACCATCTATATGGGTTCAAAACGGGGAAACACATATGGGGCCCACTTTGATAACCCATATGGGTTTGGCATGGGCAAACTCAATCAATCCCATACAGGCTGCCTAGATGGGGCCAATGTAGTACCCAGATAGTTACCATCTATATGGGTTCAAAACGGGGAAACACATATGGGGCCCACTTTGATAACCCATATGGGTTTGGCATGGGCAAACTCAATCAATCCCATACAGGCTGCCTAGATGGGGCCAATGTAGTACCCAGATAGTTACCATCTATATGGGTTCAAAACGGGGAAACACATATGGGGCCCACTTTGATAACCCATATGGGTTTGGCATGGGCAAACTCAATCAATCCCATACAGGCTGCCTAGATGGGGCCAATGTAGTACCCACATAGTTACCATCTATATGGGTTCAAAACAGGGAAACACATATGGGGCCCACTTTGATAAACCATATGGGATTGGCATGGGCAAACTCAATCAATCCCATACAGGCTGCCTAGATGGGGCCAATGTAGTACCCAGATAGTTACCATCTATATGGGTTCAAAACGGGGAAACACATATGGGGCCCACTTTGATAACCCATATGGGTTTGGCATGGGCAAACTCAATCAATCCCATACAGGCTGCCTAGATGGGGCCAATGTAGTACCCACATAGTTACCATCTATATGGGTTCAAAACAGGGAAACACATATGGGGCCCGGTTTGATAAACCATATGGGTTTGGCATGGGTAAACTCAATCAATCCCATATAGGCTGCCTACATGGGGCCAATGTAGTACCCAGATAGTTAACGTCTATATGGTTTCAGAATGGGGAAACACATATGGTGCCCGGTTTGATAAACCATATGGGTTTGGCATGGGCAAACTCAATCAATCCCATACATGCTGCCTACATGGGGCCAATGTAGTACCCAGATAGTTACCGTCTATATGGGCTCAGAATGGGGAAACACATATGGGGCCCGGTTTGATAAACCAAATGGGTTTGGCATGGGCAAACTCAATCAATCCCATACATGCTGCCTAGATGGGGCCAATGTAGTGCCCAGATAGTTACCATCTATATGGGTTCAAAATGGGGGAAACACATATGGGGCCCACTTTGATAACCCATATGGGTTTGGCATGGGCAAACTCAATCAATCCCATACAGGCTGCCTAGATGGGGCCAATGTAGTACCCAGATAGTTACCATCTATATGGGTTCAAAACGGGGAAACACATATGGGGCCCACTTTGATAACCCATATGGGTTTGGCATGGGCAAACTCAATCAATCCCATACAGGCTGCCTAGATGGGGCCAATGTAGTACCCACATAGTTACCATCTATATGGGTTCAAAACAGGGAAACACATATGGGGCCCACGTTGATAAACCATATGGGTTTGGCATGGGTAAACTCAATCAATCCCATATAGGCTGCCTACATGGGGCCAATGTAGTACCCAGATAGTTAACGTCTATATGGGTTCAGAATGGGGAAACACATACGGGGCCCGCTTTGATAAACCATATTGGTTTGGCATGGGTAAACTCAAACAATCCCATATAGGCTGCCTACATGGGGCCAAGGTAGTACCCAGATAGTTAACGTCTATATGGGTTCAGAATGGGGAAACACATATGGGGCCCGGTTTGATAAACCAAATGGGTTTGGCATGGGCAAACTCAACCAATCCCATACATGCTGCCTAGATGGGGCCAATGTAGTACCCAGATAGTTAACGTCTATATGGGTTCAAAACTGGGAAACACATATGGGGCCCGGTTTCATAAACCATATGGGTTTGGCATGGGCAAACACAATCAGTCCCATATAGGGAGCCCACATGGGGCCAAATTGGTACCCACATAGTTAATTGATAGTTACCAAAAAATAACTACAATACTTATATATTTTTTTCATTGTAAAACCATTATAAATTTTCATAAGGAACATGGGGTCCTCTTGGCCAAACCAAATATGATTCTAACCCTAATCAAACATGACTGTGTCTAATTTACAAATAGTTTGGAGCATTATGATTAGCTTTTGGTTAGAGCCGTGTTTGGTTAGAGTTAGAACTAAACTCAGCAAGACAATCGTCACAATTCTGTCATCATTTGATCATTCTCTGTTCAAAACCTGCATGAAGTCTTTCTTCTGTTGAACATTATCTAAATTATTTTTGAAATAGTTATTTTAAAGAATGTTGGAAGCCAGTTGCTGGACACATCTTGGGAAATAAAAATTAATAAATAAAAAGGCTATGGAAGTCATTGGGGGCCAGAAACTTTTTGTTAAGATAATTTCCCAAAATATTTGTGTATATTGTTTTTATCACACAGAAAAAAATGAATACAGGTTTGGTACAACTTAAGGTGAGGTAATGATAGCAGAATTTTGAAGAACCCAGCTGGTACAGGCAAACCAGCTCAAACCTGGGTGTGGTCAAAAATGTCCTGCATAGCACATGTCTTTTGATATCTGAAATAGGGCAAATGACCTGTACACTCATTGGACATTACATATTCAAAGTGCCAGTTTTTAGTGGTCTGATTTTGTGAGTTACAGCACAATGCTTATCACAATAGATGTTTTTATATAAGAAAAAAATTAGGAAAACTGTGCACTTTAATGAAAAGGTTAGAGATTACTAATTATCTCTAAATAATGGGATAAAATATTTGGATTGTAATCGCTTTGAGACGGGTAGAAGAAATCAAACCCTCTAGCAGCTTGTCATGTGCCCTGATTTAGTGGAACTCCCCCAGTTTTATGGTCAGTCGGAGTGACAAATGCATTTCTAGAGATATTCTTTTAAATTTTGTAAGGTCATCAGTTCATATAATAAAATAGCCCAAGTAAAGAAAGATATAATGGAATTTTATGTTTCTGAAATGTATCATTAGCTTTTTTTTTATTTTATGTCCCAGCACATGACAAACCATCAAAGTTATAAAATGGTTTGCTAAATGATTGAAAAGGGTTAACAAAAATACTTGTAAATCAAAGTTGATTTTTTTTTTTACATGATACACTATTGCCAGTATTTGCTCCCTTCTAATGAACAGGTTTGACTACTTTAGTAATTTCCATTAGAACAAACTTAATGTTTAAGCATAAAATGATATTATAGGGAATTGTGTGCTTCTAATTTTATAGCAACAGTTTGGACAGGAGCCTCTTCAATTGTAAGATGACAATGCCTTTGTGTATAAGGCAAGGTTCAAACCGAAATGACTAATTCAGTCAGTGTGGAAGAACTTGACTGGTCTGCATAAAGCCAAGTCCTAATCCCAGTTGAACACCTCTGGACTGATTTTTAAATGACCTTGAGCCAAAAACTCATCGCCAAACACCAATGACTTGTACAAACACCACATGGACAAAAGTATTAGGACACCCCTTCTTTAAAACAGAAATAGGCACTTCTAAAACTGTGGCACCAAAAATGGGAACATAATTAATGTAGCCTATTTAAAAATTGTATTTCCATCTCTGTTGAAAAAGTTTTGGATTTGTCTAAAATGACTGTACCGATATGAACACCAAGTCATTGGTGTTTGGTGATAACTTTTTGGCTCAATGTCTGCATTTAAAGTCACACCGAGGTGTTCAACTGGGATTAAGACTTGGCTTTATGCAGACCAGTCAAGTTCTTCCACACTGACTGAATCAATCATTTCAATTTGAACCTTGCCTTATACACAAAGGCATTGGTATGTTAAAACTGTTGCTATTAAAATTAATTCCCTAGAATATAATTTTATGCTTAAACATTAAGATTTGTACTCATGGAAATTACTAAAGTAGTCAAACCTGTTCATTAGAAGGGTACTTTTGGCTATATAGTGTATGTATTTTGAATCAATATCTTCGTTTTGATTTTGTGGACCTACAATTTTTTGAATACAACTGCATTTTTATTTCATACACTTGTAGCCAAGCCACTAGGAGGTGATGTTGTACCTGCGGTGATAGGCAGGATCCCCTTTAAATGCGTGCTTCCGATTAATAGATGAGTGGCATTTCAATTGTTTGGCGTGCAGGTGGTTTTCCGTCGCTGGAAGAACAATCTCTGGTAGGCTTTCTCTTGTTTTGTGGCATGTTATTCCTTTTTTTTGGAGTGCTAAACTATAATTGCTTTTACAGATGATTTTAGATGTGTGCCTTAGACGTTTTTGTACTGGTAATCCTAAAGTGAATCACTTGTGGAAGCTGAACGAACACCACTATATAGTGCACGTGAGTGTTAACATTAACATCTGTTAAAGTTAATTTGATGGTAAAATGACTTATATTGTCTTTCGTAGAGGTGTATATATATATATATATTTTAATTGGACATGCCTTTAAGTTTCTCAGGCTCGTTAATTTGGGCTGGATGAGTGGTAAATGCTGAATGAGCAGCACAGTATATTGCACGTGGGGATTGACGATCTATGGTAGGTCATTTTATTGTGTAAAATTAACAGTATCTTTGTACGCACTCATTTGTAATCCTTTTATACAAATGCTAAAAGCGTTTCCTTCTTTTAGGAAGCGTGTGGTGATTTATAGCCCTGTAACGGTGTATGTGTGTGATCAGATAAACGTGTAAAGGTATCTATTTTTAACTTTTATGGGGTGGCTAAGATAGCTAGCATTTTAATATTGATTGCAATAAATTTATAGATAATGGTTTCTATTTGAAATCGTAAGGGTTGTCGTTGTTGTTTTCCTTTATGGTTATTGTTTAATTGCTCTGTTTAAGGAAAGGTTGGATTGTCCAATATGGATTGACAAATTGTGTCTGGCTGTTTAATGCTGTTTTCTCTTTTTAGAGTTTCCTAGTCCAGCTCAATTGATCACTGTTTTTCCCACCTTCATATATTTTATTTTGTATTTTGTTTTGTGAATTAGTACATTTTGCGTGTTGCCCATGACTTGTGTCTTTGTTTGTATCTCTTTATTTTGACAATTCTGTTGTGCTCCGTCGAAACCTTGACATATAGTATTGCTCAGTGTGATTACAGAAGAGGGTTACATTCACTTCCGCATGCACAAGTGTGGGGTGTCAAGAGTGTCTACATTTTCTTTTTTGTAAGAGTCTGTGTGCTGTGTAAGCCAATTGTGATTTCCCTTTGGGTTTATTGTATTTTCTTTTTCTTTCTTTTTGCTATTGTAGTGTTTGGTATGATTTTTGGAAGTGTTGTCACCCTCTAAACTTTTGTACTTCCAGCTCATATGAGCATCACTTGTCAGCTTGTGAGCAAACTCAGATACGAATAATTTATTGTATTTAATAAAGTGAATGGTGATTTATAGTAATTCTGCCTGGAGTATATTCATTTATTTGGATAGCCGTGCGGGACCCCCTTAATTGTGACCTTGGGATCTCCTACCCAGAATAAATTGGAGTGGCGTAGTCAAAGATAGTTCCAACAAAGATAAACTTATTTATTCGCCCCGTCATACACTGAAAACTATTTTTGAACAACTATTAAAATAATACAGCCTACAAATAACACTAAACACACATATTTCTTTAAAAAAATCTTTATCGTGCCATTACCACGCTGGTTGTATAACCTTGCTGGAGGGATCATGATTGGTTAAGCTGACTGCCATCTGACAAGTAACTGGCCAATGACAACTGTGCGCGCCTTTACTGGTCAAGTTTGAAAATACGTTAGTTTGTTACATTTTTATTTTAAATTAACTCGTGTTGTGACATGTGGAGAACAAAAGCTGGAATGTGAACACAGAGGAAGACCGGACTGGATCTGTGAGGTCCTGCAAGCAGATTGCTGATATCAGGTAAGGGAACATATTTCAGTCTTTCTAGCTTTATGTTCTTTCTGTGTAAGTTCCACATGAGGTAACAGACGTACTATGACTTGCATCTGTGCTTCATCAAAGATGTTACACCAGATGCTAATCGCGATTAGCATATTAGCACGTATTTGTAGCAGGCTACGAATGTTGTCAGCTAATTTAAACGCAATGCATGAGAAGGAGCAATGAGTACAGTGATGAAAGTGCTATTAAAGCTCGGAAAAACAGGAATCTAACTATAAAACACAAACTGCTACCAATAACATTATTTTTAATCTTTGATTCTAAATCTTTCATGGGATTAAAATATAAAGTTAAAAGTATGGTTCTTCTCATAATCAAAAATACATTTGTAAGACATTTGCCCCACTGATTATCAATATGACTAACTTTTTTTATTCTTTTGTCTTTCTTCATCTGAGATAACAAATACGGAGAACATGCTACCATCATCAGTCCTTTATTTGTTTCACTACAAAAACATATTATGAGTCCTTCATGAGCCTTAAATGTGTCTGGATAAATGCAGCTGCAGGTAAAATTATGATAAGTTTTGGTTTGATTTGGGTGCACTAATTTTTAAGCTACAGTTGTGTTTACCTTGTTTTGATACATTTATAAAAAGAGTCTATTGTTGTGAATCCAGTGTCTTTTTGGGGATTCACATTTTTTTCTTTTTGGATTGCCATGAGTTAGGCATATTCTTACATTTTTAATTATATAATAACTAACAGTCTCAAAGCTGACTGTTCATGTTTTCTGAATGATTTATAGTGGCAAATGTTGGTACGATTGAAAAACATTTTGTATAAGAGTTCAAAAGAATTTTAAAAGTGAAATCTTTATTTTTAAGGATTTATCAGCCCACCCCAGACCGACTGAGGATTCAGCTGATTACTGGCAATATAGTGGAGGGCTCTTCTTTATCTGCTACACTCCACTAGAACTTCTGGTATGGATTTATTAACTATTTGCAATATGTGAGGAGTTTTGATTTGATGTAATTTAATAAAATGTACTTTTTAATTTACTTTTATGTCCTATTTAAATTTGTTTTTACATAATTTACTTAATACAGTGTGCAGTTAGGATTCTGAATTACGTCTAATGATTTAAATTCTAAATTGACTCTAAAAATTAATTTGCCAGAACCTACAATTACGTGTTATTTTATTTTTTATTTTATTATTATATATTTTTTTTGTTAAATCTTCAGGTAGTAAAAAAAAAAAAAAGTTTTAGTATTTTAGTTTATCTAAGAGCTCTAACTTATGTTATTAAAACTGTAACCCTTAAGTCGATCCATCCTGGAAATTTAAGAATGGTCCAAATTTGTGATCAACTCAGTTGTTTTCCAACGGCACAAAGAAGAATATTTTAAAATTTCTATTTTAAATCACTCATAAATCATCAGCATTAATAATATTAATAATAATAAAAAATACTTTAAAGGGATAGTTCACCCAAAAATGAAAATTTGATGTTTATCTGCTTACCCCAAATGCATCCAAGATGTAGGTGACTTTGTTTCCTCAGAAAAACACAAACGAAGATTTTTAACGAAAACCGGTGCAGTCTGTCAGCCTTATCATGGACGTGGATGGGCACCAAACCTTTAAAAGTAAACAAAAACATGCACAGACAAATCCAAATTATACCCTGCGGCTCGTGACGATACATTGATGTCCTAAGACACGAAACGATCGATTTTTGTGAGAAACTGAACAGTTTTTATATCATTTTTTACCTTTGATATACAGCCACGTCCATCTGTCCTGAGCACGGGCTCATCATCCAGCTCGTTATACGTGTAGCACTCTGGCATAGTATACACAAACACCGGAAGCGATCTGTCGCATGAATACAACACTCATTGTTTCCACAGTGCTCAGAGATTGTGGCTATAGCGGCTATTCAAAATGGTAATTACTTGCGCGTATCCTGATTGTTCAAACCGATTTAAAACTCATCCGGGACTTTTCACTGATTTCCCCTTACGGCGTTTGCGTATTCTTCGTCTGAGCACGAGCACATGTATCGTGACTGATGCCAAACTCGTGCTCAGGACAGATGGATGTGGCTGTGTATCAAAGGTAAAAAATTATATAAATACCGTTCAGTTTCTCGCAAAAACCAATCGTTTCGTGTCTTAAGACATCAATGTATCGTCACAAGCCGCAGGGTGTAATTTGGATTTGTCTGTGCATGTTTTTGTTTACTTTTAAAGGTTTGGTGCCCATCCACGTCCATGATAAGGCTGGCAGACTGCACCGGTTTTCGTTAAAAATCTTTGTGTTTTTCTTAGGAAACAAAGTCACCTACATCTTGGATGCATTTGGGGTAAGCAGATAAACATCAACTTTTCATTTTTGTGTGAACTATCCCTTTAAGCATTATTTTGTTGGTCGATTCCATCCTTGGACATAGAATATAAATGCGAGAATCTGCCTAATAGTAAAATGACAAAGTCTTGATAAAAAAATGTATTATCATTTTTGTTGTTATTATTATTATTATTATTATTTTCTAAATGGTTAACTCATAACAATAATTGAAGTGGTCCTTTAAAACACATTGCATATTCATGCTTCATAAACTGATTTTATCAATAAAAAAATTAATTAGATTAGTTTGAATGAATGAACAGTAATTCTCTATTGATTTCCCTAATGCCCCTCCAATGACACTCCAATTCTATGACAATTTAGAATTATTTTTATAATTATTATTATTTTTAGTATTATTCTGAGTAATAGTTGTTTTTCTTTAATATGTTGTTTTAACATGTAAGTTACATTTTTTTTTAACAATTTACTAAACACATCCTAGAAAACCTGTCTATTGGAATAGAATCTGTACAGCTTGTTTTTTACTCTGTTGTTTTCCTTTCTGTAGGTGAGGGCAGTTTCCTTATTTTGTCATTTTTTTTGACAAAATTATTTTCATTTTAAGCATTACCCTAAATCAGTCAAGCACAAAAATGCTATTTGTAATTTGATCTTGCATATTCAGTATATTTAAACAAATTTGTTTTGCAGAGGTTCTTAAGAAAGCTGAAATGATTGGCAAGAAGCTGATGGGGATCTCTCAAAATTGGAACAAGAGACGGAGGAGTACAGAGGATGTCTAGAATGCACAAGTGACTGTCTGCACTGTAAGCACAAATGTATCGTTGCTGATGCTTCTAATTGTTTCCCATTTATTTCCTGTTTGAAGGTTTCAGTAAATATTAGGTCAAATACAGGTTAAAAGTATTAACTTTTACATTATTTTGAACAAGTAGGTTTATAACTTTGAAGAGATGCTCTTTAAAGGACAGTCAGTGGTTACCAAATCTTTTTACCAAAAAAAAAAAAAAAAACTAAACCCACAGGGCATCCAAGATGTAGGTGACTTTGTTTCTTCAGATATTTAACTCAAACCCTTGCAGTCTGCCAGCCACATAATAACAGTGGATGGGCTTGGTGCTTGGTTTTACCTTTAAAAGTAAAAAAAACAAAACATGCACAGACAAATCGCAATTACACCCTGCGTCTCATGACGATACATTGATGTCCTAAGACACAAAACAATAGTGTTTTTTTTGTGAGAAACTGAACAGTATTTATATAATTTTTTACCTTTGATACACAGCCACGTCCATCTGTCCTGAGTGTGAGCTCAACCTCCGGCTCATTTCATGTGTACGCTCACTGGCGTAGTATACGCAAACGTCGTAAGGGGAAATCGGTGAACAGTCAGCAGTCCTGGATGAGTTTGCGCAAACGTAATTTTTAGCTTTCAATCGGTTTGAACAATCAGGATAAGTGCAAGTAATTACCATTTTGAATAGCCGCTATACACAAAATCTCTGTGCACTGTGTAAACAATGAGTGTCGTACACACGGGATAGATGACTTCCGGCATTTACGTATACTACGCCAGAACGCATACACATGTAACGAGCCGGATGATGAGTTCGTGCTCAGGACAGTTAGACGTGGCTGTGTATCAAAGGTAAAAAATTATATAAATACTGTTCAGTTTCTCATAAAAAAACGATCGTTTCGTGTCTTAGGACATCAATGTATCGTCACGAGCCACAGGGTGTAATTTGGATTTGTCTGTGCATGTTTTTTTTTTTTTTCACTTTTAAAGGTTTGTGCCCATCCACTGCCATCATATGGCTGACAGACTACAAACAAAGTCACCTACATCTTGGATGCCCTGGGGGTAAGCTGATAAACATCACATTTTCATTTTTGGGTGAACTATCCCTTTAAGACATAAAACGATCGGTCTGTGCAAAAAACTGAACAGTATTTATATTATTATTTACCTCTGATCCACCGGAACGTTCTACTGTCCTGAGAATGTTCACCCAGTCCGTGTGTGATCTTTCACGCGTATACGTCACTCATTGTTTACATGAGCATATTGGCTTATCAAAATGGTAATTACTTGTGCTTATACAAATTCTGGTAACCGATTAAAAACTAAAAGATTACATTTCCTTACATTTTACATTTCATCTGGGAGTATTGACTTTTCACCTACAAAGACAAACTTTTGACTACATTGCCAGAGCATGTTGATGCACCATACGTCAGCTACTGTGAACATGCTCCATTAGGGGTGGGCGGTACACCGGTGTCATAGTCAGCACCGGTGTGACATTGCGCAACGACATGGATTTTCTAATACCGTCAATACCGTAATAAATCAATTATGTGCCTCGAACGGTTGCATTTACATCAATAATAGCTAATTCTAAATAATACGGCATTAAATTTTCTTCAAACGATCAGTTGTGGTCTGAATACCTGACCTTATACTATATATCTTGTTGTAAATAAAAAAAGTAAAACCTATTCGTATCAGCTTTGCAGGTGGTAGGTAAAAGGGGAGTGGCCATTAAACGACTGGTGAAACATTGTGAAGAAAGGTCGGGCCTGTAGCCTATACCAGAGGCGGACTTTTCCCGGTCGGCCAGCCGAAGGATTTACACAGCGGATCACAAATTGAGCGGGCGCGAGGCGAACTAATATTGTATATAATTTTCGCACTTTCAATATGCAGGGTATAGAAATCGCTTTTAACTGAGCGCTCGCGCTGTTTTTACTTTTACTTTCGATTTTGCGATAACGCACACTCTGTGTAAAGGGAGCAGCACATCTTATAATAGATATTTGTCAGTGAGTACAAGATTACAGCAAATTCTCCAGTCTGTTTTTGTCATCTCTCTTTACTTTCGACCCGTGATCATTCAAATCTAAAGGTCATTGTACACTGAGTCCGATTTTCGTATGCGTTTTTTTTTTGTTTTGTTTGTTTTCTCATATTCGCCATCCTTATCAAAATGCTTATTATGGATGCGAAAATGCAGAAAATCAAACACGATCCGAATTTTTTTATGACGGACGAAAGTTTCAGAGGCAGTGTGTAAACTCGATTAACATAACCTGTATTTTTTTTTAACGTGCAAAAATCTCGGACGAAAATTTCGTACTCATGTGTACATTAACTCCAGCAGCTGGTATTGGATGCAGGGTTGCCAAGTCCGTGTTTTTCCCCACAGAATTGGTCTACTTTTAAACTGTTGCTATGGGTTGATTTCCCCCAGTTATTTAAAGGTTTTAAATATTGCAGAAATTAAATTTCAATAAAAAATAATTTGTGTTTTGTTGTACACTGTTAAGTAAGATCTTTAGGTTTTTTTGCAAAATACATATGTTGAGAATGGATAATACTCTCCCATGTCTCTTTTTGATAAGGATACATACCATTTACTTATTATATTATAAAAATATTAACTTTATTCACATACTAAAGGGACAGGACAGGCTACTCCTGTATTACTAAAAGTAATACCGTGATATTATACCGTCACCGTTCAAAAGATGAAAAATACCGTGATATTAATTTTAGGTCATATCGCCCACCCCTATGCTCCATACACCTGAATGTTCCGGTGGATCAGAGTTTAATAATGATATAAATGCTGTTCAGTTACTTGTACAGACCCATCGTTATGTGTCTCAAGACCTCAATGTATCGTCTCAAGCCACAGTGTTTAATTTGGTTTTGTCTGTGCATGTTTTTTTTTTACTCTTAATGATTTGGTAACTATTGACTGCCATTATATGACTGACAGACTGCAATGGTTTCAGTTAAAAATCTTTGTTTGTGTTTTACTAAGAAACAAAGTCACCTACATCTTGGATCCCCTCAGAGTAAGCAAATGAACATCAAATTTTCATTTTTTTTAGTGAACTATTCCTTTAATCTGACATTAATCTGCTTATTTAAATACTGTCCTTGTGTGTCTTCAATAAAATTTAAATTTGAAAATATTTCAATATCACTGTGTGCTTTAATCCTTAAAGTATTTGTGTGGTGTTGATATTATTTTAGATGGAACCCAGATGATTGCTAGCTTGGCCCCATGCATAAGTTGCTGGGGCCAGCATGGAACCCATGGACAATCCCAGTTACAGCCCGTATTTCAGCCCATGTAGTAACCTTGTAGTACCCAAATCTGGGAACAAGATGGGTCTTGAGCATGTTGCCCAGTTGGGTCCCACCTAGTGGCAAGTGCAATCTAATTTGAAATCCATGTGGGCCGTTAACATGGGGCCGTTATGGAACCCGCGGACAATCCCATATAGAGCCCATTTTTCAGCCCATTTAAAACCCACATTGGCCCCACATACAAAACTTAGCTGGGTTAAAACTGGGACCCATGTGGGTCTTGTGCATGTTGCCCAGTTAGGTCCCACCTAGCGGCAAGTGTAGACCTATATGAAATCCATGTGGGCAGTTAACATGGGGCCATTATGGAACCCGCGGACAATCCCATATAGAGCCCATTTTTCAGCCCATTTAAGACCCACATTGGCCCCACATATAAAACTTAGCTGATTTAAAGCTGGGACCCATGTGGGTCTTGTGCATGTTGCCCAGTTAGGTCCCACCTAGCGGCAAGTGTAGTCCTATATGAAATCCATGTGGGCAGTTAACATGGGGCCATTATGGAACCCGCGGACAATCCCATATAGAGCCCATTTTTCAGCCCATTTAAGGCCCACATTGGCCCCACATATAAAACTTAGCTGGGTTAAAACTGGGACCCATGTGGGTCTTGTGCATGTTGCCCAGTTAGGTCCCACCTAGCGGCAAGTGTAGTCCTATATGAAATCCATGTGGGCAGTTAACATGGGGCCATTATGGAACCCGCGGACAATCCCATATAGAGCCCATTTTTCAGCCCATTTAAGGCCCACATTGGCCCCACATATAAAACTTAGCTGGTTTAAAGCTGGGACCCATGTGGGTCTTGTGCATGTTGCCCAGTTAGGTCCCACCTAGCGGCAAGTGTAGTCCTATATGAAATTCATGTGGGCAGTTAACATGGGGCCATTATGGAACCCGCGGACAATCCCATATAGAGCCCATTTTTCAGCCCATTTAAGACCCACATTGGCCCCACATATAAAACTTAGCTGGGTTAAAGCTGGGACCCATGTGGGTCTTGTGCATGTTGCCCAGTTAAGTCCCACCTAGTGGCGAGTGCAATCCTATATGATATCCATGTGGGCAATTAACATAGGGCCATTATGGAACCCGCGGACAATCCTACATGGGGCCCATTTTTCAGCCCATTTCAAACCCACATGGGCCCCACATACAAATGTTGGCTGGGATGAAAGCTGTAGAATAGAAGTGTTGTTCCTCGTTAGAGTCTGTTCATTTCAACATTTACTGTAATATTGTTACATTTTGAAGTTTATTTTGTTAACATTAATGGACTATGAAATAACTTTAATGATCAATATATAATTAATATTAATATTTTTATTCATTTACAAAGTATGGTTTAGTATTTTTTTTAAGTAGTAGAGCACTATTTTAGTTGCCGTTCAGTATCCATTTTCAAAAACTATGGGTTAATTAATCGGTATCGGCCAGTGTGGGCCAACCTAGCTATCAGTATCGGTAAAAACCAATATCGGTCGACCTCTAGTAATTACCATATAGCAGGAGTTTTCAAACCTTGTTTTATGTCCTGCACATTTGATATGTCTCCCTTATTAGGCAAACCCAATTCAGGTCTTGCAGTCTCTACTAATGAGCGGATGAGTTGATTCAGGTGTATTAGATGAGAGAGGCATGAAAAATGGAGAGGAGAGGCTCCAGGACAGGTTTGAAAACCCCTACCATACAGTCTAAAATAAACACATTGAACTCCTACTTTGACTTGTAGAACTGAATCCGCTTGATGATGTAGTCCCTTTTCCATCTACAGACAGTGTCTGGAGAACAGATAAATACATTATTACTGCTCCAATAAAGTGCTTCATTTCATGTCACTTCTTCACATAGCTTACAGCAGGGCTGCCCAATCCTGTTCCTGGATCTAGCATCCTACAAAGTTCAGCTCCAACCCTGATCAAACACACCTGAACCAGCTAATTCATCTCTTAGTCAGCACTTGATAATGACAGACAGCTGCGTTGGAGCAGGACTGGAACTAAAGTCTGCAGGTATGTAGGTAGGTAGTCTACAGGAATGGGCAGCCCTGGCTTACAGGATTGTATTTCATCACTGTACATGAAAAGGTAAGTGTAACATATTTGCTGTATTCTTTGCAAATAATATTCATGACTGTCTTACAGTATTCAAGACATTCACACATTCACTTCAGTTGCTTACGTATTGGTTTCTGTTTCTTTTGGGCTAGCTCCATCTCCCTTTTCTTCCATTTCTCCATGTCTCCCTCAGAAACCAACACTACACAACAAAAATAACAGGAAACAAGACAACATCAATGCTACATACTCTGTGCACAATGTGCTTGTGAATAGAATCTCAAATTCTCCAATTTACAACTATTGTTACCTGCTTCTCATGTGCTTTGTTTACCTGGTGCCTCTCTGATGACCGATGAGATCTCCTCTTGAGCAAGAATCAATATCTTCTCTGCTTTGTCTAGTCTTTGCAGGAGCTGCATCTCTGCAAAGACAATTTAATGTACACCAATTTGTCTCTCACAACAGCAGGAAGGTCTACTGTATATCAGGTGAGTAGAGTAGCTTTTACTCTGACCATTCAGACAGGGCTTGGAGCAGAAGAGGGCCTTGGTGCAACTTGTATTATTTTATCTTTAAATCAGTAAAAAATAGCGAAGCTGTTCATTTTATCATTTTTATATTCATGTAATAATTATACAAATGTAATCTGCATAAAAAATAAAGAAAACAATCATCTGCTTATAGTGATTATTTTGACGCAGACAGATTTGAGATAAGAGGTTTTCACTTTATTGTCCTAAACGGTGCAACTTTTCAGCATATCTCCTTAATTTCAGCTGTGCAGTTGACAGACAGGAAAACGGAGGCCAAACAAGGAGTGAATGATGTGTGACACAGGTCCTGATGTCTCTATAAAGTCAATGAATTACCTGGCAGGGCAATTTGTGTCCATAAACATGAAATGCTGGTTTGGCCAAAGAGATGTTGTGTGGTATGTCCTCCCCTGATTTCTGATTGAACACAGTGTGGCACAATCTTGAGTTAATGTGTCTTTTCTCAAAACAATAATTCAGTTTTACACAGAAAAAAAGTACTTACGTGCAAATGTGAGGCAACAACACAGGCAATGTCATAGACTACTCGCAGGTGTATGTTCTTGTCCTCACATCTTCAAGTAGCTCATCGATGACATACAGGGGATAGGCTAATCTATTTCAACACAAAAATGAGAATGGTGACACTTTATACTATGGAAAAGTAAAAAATAATAATACAAACAATCTCCAGCATCAATTTCAATACCTAAATACTCAATAAGAGCACTCAAAATGATCCAAACTATTTTCATGTGTTCTTATTAAGATTATAGAATAGTTTTAAAGTAAAACTGAAAAAAAAAAAACATGTTAAATGAAAAAACAAATAAAATATGTCTTATGTTAGGGTCATGCTATTGTACACATTTTCTGAACATGTCGAATCAAACAGGTTAATTATCATTCTGGAACACTGGGTCAATAGATGTCACTACTGTGGCACAGACTTGCCGTTCTCCTTGGCTCATGTTGACAAACATTAGGGGCATTTCATGACGACAAGAGGCTCCAAACACTCCTGGAACATCCAGTTTCTTCTCTTGTTTTTGCCACCTCAGCACGTCGCCAGCCTTGAAGTTACTGCAGTCCTAAAGATTTAGAGAAAACATAGATTTAAGGGAGGAATAATGATCTTTTTTTACAAGTTAAATATTTCTTGGACTCAGTCCATGAAATTCTACGACTTTGACTAACCTCGCAAGGCTTTGAGCTGTCAAGATGAGACAACAGGTATTCCTCGACATCCTTTTCGTCAACAAACATGCGGGCTCCATGTAACGGCTCAACCGCACTTGTACCTGAGCTTTGCTTCCTCACAAGACCAAAGTTGGCATCCAATGTCACAATCATATCTCCATCCGCCTGGAAAACAAACACTTACAGAAATACTGTTTAAACGTCTATTTTATTATAATACTTTATACAAAAAATAACTAATTTTGCAGATATCAATTCAATGCTGGGTCATGGAAAATGCAATTAGGTTAATCAAACAAGAACCATGGAACTAGAACCAACCTTTGGACCTGCTGGGCATATGGTCCCATCATCTAACTCTGGCCAAATATCTACCAAACTTCTTTTTCCGAAGTGGTGATGCCTAAAATGGGATCTGGATTCTCCCACCAAGGCTCTGTGGAGTGTGTTAACCTGCGGTATAAGCAGCGATCAGTGAACACATTATTTCCTACACTAACATCTGGTGATGGTGGTTCACTCAGAAGATGTTATTTTATAGAACAATAACAAGAATACTTTTGCAACTATACAATCCTAGATGTTCCACAACTGTTTAGTTTTAGTTGTTATAATTAATGGTGTAGTACGTTCAAGAAAGGTGTATTTTCACATCTATATGAACTCGTCTGTGTTCTATTAAAGTAACTGAGATGTTCACTTCACAAACAAGACTTCAAACTGACCTCTGCAAACTGACTTACCTCTGCAAGTGTGAGGTTATTTTTCCAGCGCAGAGTGTTGCAAAAACCCTCAACAGAAACCTGACACTCCAGTGACAGACACACAAAGAGCTGTAGCAGAGGGATGGAGAAGGCTGTCTGGGGCTTGTGGGCTGTTGCTGGCCAGAGCTCATACCTCAGCAGCGTGCAGGTTTCTGGTTCACACGCACACATACTGACTGTGACGGTGCAGAGCCGCCCTGACACATAACAAGAGGAAAATAAAATAAAAACATAACCAAGTACTACTATAGAGACTATCATATCAGCATAGAATAAAATCACCTGAGTGTGTCAACTTAATGTTTCACAGACAGGGCTTAGCCTAAACCAGGATTAGGTTTAAGTTCAATTAGGATATTTAAGTAACTTTAATAAACGTACACTACAAAAAACATTACTGTTTGTATCTTGAGACAAAACAATAGCACTGACATATTTTAAGATATACCAGAACAATTAGCTTTCTGTTAAAACAGCTCAAACATGCACTTTACTCCAGGACTAGATTAAGCCTTGTCTGGGAAACTGGGGGAATGTTTGTTATTGTTGGAATCAGCAAACAGACACAGATTAGAATTTTCAAAAATGTTTCACAAATTTGATTAAAACCTTATAGGAAATAATATATTATTATATTATATAATCATATATGTCTTATTCCACATGAAATAGAATTAGATTCCTTAACCTGTCAAGAAAATTAAATACATTAACATTTTGTATCGTATGTAAAATGACAAACCTGTGCTGACAATGACCTTCATGTCCTTTGTGTACACAGCATGGGTATCATGGCCTTCAGGTAAATAGAGGAATAACCCCAGGGAGGATGGCTCATAGTAGGCCTTCTGTAAGAAAGACTGATAGCTCTAACAATGTTTTTAAAACAGTTGATACTACGTAGTGCTAAAAGAATCAGAAGTATCTGATGAATCTGTTTGTAATTGTGAGTTTGCTGTTTGTATGTATGACTGCATGCTGTTGTTCTTACATTCCACTTGTCAGGAAGATGCAGAGGATTTCTGTGAGTCCTCTTCAGACAAGCCTCACAAAACACTGCAGTGGTGCTGCACTCAATGCACCTATAATGGGCATATTCTAGGCAGACGACACACTGGGTAGTGATTGGTGCTGAACATTCAAACCACACCTTAAGCATGTCATCCTTGATTGCATCCCAGGCATGAAGCTCTCTCCTCTTTGCCTTACTGTATGCAGTCTGAGAACATGAACTACAGCTCGTGCCACTTCATCAGGTTCAGCCTGTTGAGATGTAATAGATGTAGAGGGGTCTGAAGGGGGGTCTGTTTGGAGTCGGGCTGGGGAAGACCTTGACTAAGGTAAGACACCTTTGCAGGGCCAGTGATACACCTCCTCACCACCCTAATCTTAACGCTCCTGAAACGTGTGGCTTTAACTGCTTTTCCCATATCTGAAATTAAAAAATGGGCAATTATTACATAAAGCAAAGTGCAACATGTACTACTAGTCACAGCCTAAAAGACAGAACCACATCAGTGAACATGGGATGCAGATGAAGGAAATGCCTGAGAAGATAGATAGATAGATAGATAGATAGATAGATAGATAGATAGATAGATAGACAATATATGCAACACGCAAAAATAAGTAATTTACAGGCTAATTTTGCCTTTAACTAGTAAACAAAACTTCCCCATGAGCTTCAGACACGTTAAAAACATGCTAATTAGCAACGCTAATGCTCACATAAATCATATAAAGTAACGACAGGATTATAACGTAATATATAACGTTGCAACACGGTTATTTCATGTCAACACTCCTGTCACGCCACCTTAAAACACATTTTCTGTATTGTTGTGGCTTATTGACTAATTAATTACAGTTTACATGCTCATTTCAATAATCTTACCTGAAAATGTCAACCGGAAAAACTACGTTCCCGCGTCATCCAATAGATTTCCGATTCCCGGTGAGCTGGATTCCTCTGGCACTGGATCTGGAGTCTGCTCTATTAGTCTAGCTCAGGGGTCTCAAACTCGCGGCCCGCAGGACGACAGTTTGTGGCCCCCGCCTTAATATGAACGTTTAATGTTACTGCGGCCCGCGAGTTTGAAATGTTTGGCACTTTACAGTGTTGTGTGCAGAGCCAAGTGAACCTACCAATCACGGTGGGGTATATGGCTCTTGGGGGCGGGCCGGGCTTGATTGATGCAAGCAGAAAAATATTTCTCAACAGGTGAAAGTTACAGCAGCGTTGCCGTGTTTTCTTCCATGCCTGGCTGCCTGCCTCGTTTCTATTGGGCACACGCAGACATTTGTCCCAGCGCTGCGTTCACAACACTTCCAAAAAAAAAAAAAAAAAAATTTAAGTATCTGCCCAACGGGTCATTATACGACGTAGGCCTATATACGTTATGTATATAAATAAATACATATTAGGGCTGCAACAACTACGAAAACAACGATTCTCATTACATATTAATCGGGTCCGTCCACAAAACACGTACAACTTCAGAGGATCATGTCAAATTAAAGCACCGAATGAAACATTTCTATAGACAAAATGCATCTAAAAATAGTGGAGGAAACAGATTGAGATGCTGAGAGTTACGTGATTCAAGCAGCCCAAAACATGACAATTCTTTTTTTTTTTTTTTGAAGCTAAAAGTATATGGCTTGCCCTGTGAGGCGCTTTGAGATCCGTTTGCATCTCGTATGAAAACTTTCAGTTTACGGTCATATCCTTATCTGTAAATGTCACAAATTCACACGAGCATTTCTGTCAAGCGGCAGTGTCAAACAGATCAATTTAGCCTATACTCAAGTCATCACGATTTGAATTAAAATCAATAGATTGAAAAAAAAACTTCAAGCATATCACAATATTAGTTTATTCGTTTAACGTAGATAAATGTGTGCTATTAGGCGCATATCCAATCGTTTAAGTGGAGAGTGAAAGCTTTGCAGGACATGGAGGTGCCAGTGCCTTTTGATTGAAACTTCATTTTTGTATATAAATGTAGGAGTAATAAATTTACTTTAAATTATTACTTCACTGCTATAAAACGAAATAATTCAAATCGAAGACAAAAGTCTTTCATTAGCTATAGGCCTAATTCATAAAGATACATTTAGGCATAAAAAGCGCCTCCAGTGAGCAGATGGCGAGTCAGGATCGTCAACTTCATCTTTGCGACACTGACTCAGAAAATACTAGTTTATTAATAAATAATTGGAAGAGGAAGCGCTGCCAGGTCTCTAGCAGCAAGAGATGTTCAGAACAATAGTTCATGTTCTTCAATGTTTCATTCATGTTCAGAAGAAGGTTGAAGTTTAAAGAACTGTTAATACAGACTTTTGAATCGGAATACAGCAGATATAGAAAACTGAAGAAACCACATAGAAGCTGACTAGAGAAATGTAATTATTATTATTATTATTATTAAGTACTGATTGATTTATTGATTTTCTTATTAATTCATATTTTATTAATTTTTTCATCTTATTTTGTGTTAAAAAAATAAAAATTAAGAGATTTAATCAGATTGGATTTTTTTTTAACAAAGCTTTTCTTGTGGAAAACCTGATGCGGCCCAGCCTCACCCAGACTCTTTAAACTGAGTTTGAGACCCCTGGTCTAAGCCCTGTCTGTTAAACCAGCCCTTAGTGTCATATAATACAGCTATAAAAGTGAATTAGATCCTTCATGAACCTATGTCCTAATATATATTCACATTTCTTTCTCTCTCTTCGAAAACTTTAGCCCCTATGCGGTACAATCCTCAGACACCAGGTGACACTATAAAATGAAATCTAATGCTAACACAGACATTTCACATGTGTATTGAGGCTGGATTTATATGAACAAAAATACAAAAAACTGTCATCTTGTGAAGTATTATTACAATTTAAATAAGCACTTTTCTGTTTTAATAAAATATAATTTATTCATGTGATTCAAAGCTGAATTTTCATCAGCCATTACTCAAGCCTTGAAATCCACATGAGAATTGACTCCGGAGAGAAGCCGTTGGTATGTGTTCAGTGTGGCAGTAGTTACAGAAGTAAAGCTAACTTTAATGGCCACATGAGGAAACACTGGTGAAAACTGTTGTGGAAGGAGTTTGAGATCCAGGAGCTGAGAGCTTTCTCTGAATAACAGCACATGTACAGACGGCTGATCAAAGCTCTCCAACTCCATCTGGATTAAAGCTGTTTTTGAAAAAGGAGAAGAAAATGCTAAACTGCTCAGAGGTAGAATGAGCTGCAACTAGATACTTTAGATTCACCGGATTGGTTACTTTAAAACAGTCTTTATTTTTAGACCTAAAATCAGCATTTTGGCAGCTACAAACCACATTTGGTTTTCTAATTCAACATTCTGGTTTTGTCAAACACACCTCAAACAAATGAGATTAAGCTCTTTGAATTAATGGACAATTATTTTTCATATCACGTACAGGACACAATTATGGATCATTCAATGTTGAGGAAAAAAACATGGGATCATCAAACAAAAAACTGAATGACTGCTTTGTTGCTCCTCTTCTGGCATTTATGATGGCCTGAGTTCTTTAAGACATGGACTTGACAAATGAAAAACAATACTCTTCATCAAGCTGGTTTCCTGACAGTCCCACTTCATCAAATACAGAAGTGTTTTACTCATACTGTTGTTCATTCAGTTTGTCAGTGTTGGATTGGTTTTACTACATCTGCTACTATATCTGTTTTTTGCCTGTTTTTAATGGACCAGTCACAGAAAAACCTAAATTCAGTCAATGACACACATACAACACACAGCTCCTAGAAAATGCTGCACATATTTTCCTTTCTGAGGTGAATAGATGTTGTTTTCTGGCTGTCAGTGCAAGTTCTTGCCTTGTTCTTGTCTGGAGATCTTCATCTCATGAAAGACAATAAACCAGTAATACTTTTGAGTTTTCAGAGTCATGTTTGTGTAGTGTTTTAAACCTTCAGACTTTGACAATCTTTCCTGTGTTGAGCAAATATATCTCATAAAGCTGTCCTCCACACCAGACCAACTGAATATTTGACAAATAAATAAATAAATGAGTTTGACTTTCACCATTTTTTAATTCCCCCGTTTGTGGCGTCAAAAAGAAAGACCATTTGGCGTGAAAGTAAATAATGACTGACTTTTGTGTGAACTTTAGCTTAGTTTAGCTCAGTCTTAGTCAAATTATTTGTCAAAAACTATTTTAAATTGAGAACAAATATCATTGATTAGTTTAAATAAGTAATTACATTGAACACTACTATTTTGGAAACGATGGATTTGTGTTTTGTGTCTCTTTTTCTCATTTATTAATTGAGGACAAGTCTGATGAGTTTGGAGATGTCCTTACAGACAATGACACAAATCCAGTTCATGACCAAACTCATGTCTTCAGAAGAAATAGGACTCAAACTGTTGGGTCTAAATACAACACAATTACAAAAGAGACTAATAAATATTGTGTTCATTGTTCTTAATAGTGGCTCTCTGTGTACTTTCAGGTTCATTAACTTCATGTCATGGGAACTGTGATATTGTGAGTCACTCTTTATTATTCATGAACAAATGTGCAATGGTGCATTCCCAGTTATTAAAGGGATAGTTCACTCAGAATGAAAGATTCTGTCATTAATTACTCATCCTCATGTCGTTACAAACCTGCAAGACCTTCGTTCATCATCAAAACACAAATTAAGATATTTTGGAAGAAATCCAAGAGCTTTCTAACCCTACATAGACAGCGATGCAAATGTTCCCAGGCCTAAAGACGTAGTACGGACATCAGACTGACATGGAAGAGAAGACATTGTTGAATAAACTCATTATTTGTGTTTTCTTTGAGCTAAAATACAGATGAACCACTGATGTCACATCAACTATTGTAATGATGTTCTTACTACATTTATGGGAATGTTTCAGTTGCATTGCTGTCTGTGTAGGGTTAGAAAGGTCTTGAATTTCATCACAAAAATATCTTAATATGTGTTCTGAAGATGAATGAAGGTCTTTCGTGTTTGAAACTACATGAGGGTGAGTAATTATTGACAGAAACTATCCCTTTAAGATTTATATCAATGCTTTAGACTGTAGTTATTCATTTAAATGCTTTATAATATGAATAGTGTGTAAGGATTGCTCAATAAATAATAATGGAGTATTACTACCCAATTGAGGTCTTAAACAGAATTAAATTATGCATATTCATTTTCATGAATTATTCATAATTCATTGATTCTCCCTAATTTCTCTTTTTCATCTTTTAAATTGTTCCTTTCCAAAATAGTCTACTGATTAAATACATTCAGAAAGTCCAGTTTTGTGGACATTCACATCTACAGTAGACTAGTCATTATTCAGGTGATTTGACCACTGGATTTACAAAAATCATTTAAGGTTTAAGAAGGGTTTCAACAATGCATCAACTACTGATGAACACATTCATTTTTATTTGAATCATCACTCTGAAGGTTTTTTAACCATGGCTTTTTGTTTTTGGAAAGCTTTTGTCTTTAAACTCATTAAAATGCATATAAGTAATATGTAATGCAGGCATTCTCAAATGTTTTGATATGTAAGCCTTGTTCACCAAATATACTTTACTTTAAGAACCGCTGAGATTTTAAAATAAATATTTTAATAATTAAGTATCATATTTGCATGTTCATGGTTTCTCTGATGACTAATGCGCACATGACATCTTTTTGAGTAAGTGTTTTATTTTATTTGTTATTTTAAAACAAAGACTATAGAAATACCCTTGAAAGGGACTTTGTTTTAAAATGATTTATTTAAATGTTTTAAAATGATTTATTTAAATGTTTTATGATTTTATTAATTGTTAGCTTTTCATTAAACTCACAAATCACCTTCAGTTTCTTTACGAACCCTAGTTTGGGAAACCTTGATGTAATATAATGTTTAATGCACTTCATGTTGTAAACTACAATGAACCGAACATGAATTTTCTTACTCTTTGCACTTTTTTACGTCATAATGGTACAAGATAATCTTATTTAAATCAATGTGATAAACAAGTTGTCAAAAGTAATCTACAAGTAATCCAGAAGTAATCTGATTATATTACCTAAAATGTGACAGATTACATTACTGACTACAATTTTTGTCATGTAAGCTGGAATCAGTAACGGATTACAATTTGTATGTAATCTCCCCATTTCTGTAAGCTAGCAGTCAGCTGTAGTCTGTGCGCCGTGTTCAAGTGCAGCTTTTGTTCAGTTCTGGTGTGTCCTTTAGTTCTATATTGATGAGAGAACTTTCTCTGTTTGAGGAACAGATTGGGAAAGAAGATCCAGATCAGTCCTTGAAGACCACATCTCGCCTCACAGTGCGCTCAGTCTCACAGACACAAATCCAGACGTGAAATATATAAGAACAGACAGCAGATGTGACGTAAAACATTGGATGATTCTAAATGAGCGGAATTTAGTTTCAGACATGAGATGATGTTTTGTCAGGTTGGTTTAGTAAGTAGTTGTCAATCTTTTTGAATCTCCATCTGGTCCACAATAATGAGGCCAACATGCCTGCTGAAAAAAAGGACTTTTTGGTGTGGTAAAATATGTTAAATAAACTAATTAAGTTTTGACTACAACTAGAATGCCTGGTTTCTCTAAAGTACATTTCAGGAGTTCAGAAGTGAATGCTCTTCAGGGATCCCAATCTTTTGAACTAGTTTCTTTCTCACCAATGATTTTACCTGGCTTTACAGTTATTTGTGAAGAAAAGAAAAAGAAACATTATTTGAAATAAAAAGAAACTCCCAGTTTTTATGTAGATGTGAAGAGTTTACGTGGCAGTATTCATTGAGAGGGTGCAAAATAGAACTTGAAACCACAAAAAATTATAATAAACATATTTTTCTGTTTTAAATAAAAGGTCCACTTGACCCTCAGAAAATTCTGAACATACAATTTATAAGCTTGAACTTTGTGATTTGAGCTCAGTGTCATCTACTCCTCCTCATGTTCCAGTGACTCTGTGAAACACAAAATGACTTTTTTGGTGCCCTGTATCTTGTGATCAAACTTGTTTATCTTTTGTCTCGTACTCATTTTAGTCAGAGAGATGAAGGCAGCAGTGGCTTGCAGGATGTGTTTGAAAGAGTTGAAGAAGTTGAGATGACTGTTGAAGGTCTACAAGAAGTTGCTCCAGGAATGAAAGAGCTCTCTGACATTGCCTTCAGTAACAGGAGAAGCAGACTGGAGATGACAGACTCCCAAACACAACAGCTACAGTCATGAAGGACAAATCATGACACATTTGAACACAATCTGATGCAGTCAACTTTAAGCATGTGTCTCAGGTCAGTTGTTGGTGTTGTTCAGGCTAATATGGCAGTCATCTTGTGTTGCTCTTCAGTGGTGTATGCAGCAGCGTCATGGAAAAACAATAGCTGACTTACTGCTGCCACTGAAGAAAGGAGCTGTTGCTGTTTTAGCAGTTCACTTTGTAACGAGACGGAGAAACCAGACCAAATCACTAAGACCAACTTGATTGATTGAGTCTCTTATTTGACAGGACTCTTCCATTTCTGCAGTCTGCTGCTGGAGCATTGTGGGATGTGAAGGATGTTTGCTGCAATGGCATGAAATGTCTTCAATATGAAGTCACAGCATTGTCTGTTCTGGAGACATCACTAAACAGGCTCTCCATTAATGCATATTGGACTTCCGGTTGAGCGAACGCTGGCGTGTCTGACTGCCGCTGCTCTCCGGTGTATGTTTTGAGCTCTGCAGATTGTTTGTTTTCTGAGTTTTATCCAGTCTTGTTTTTTTTTTATCGCAGCGTTTTATAAACTCACCTGGACAACACCTTCAGTAAAGCTGTACCTGCCAAACGCAAGCTTTCGCCACCACGCAACGGCTGTTCTACCGTCCTCCGTAAGTAAGTTAACACTTTCTTTCGGGTTGTCGGTTGCTGGCCATCGGTCATGTGCTTGTCTTGGTGAAAGTGGTCTTAAAAAGGGCTGCCTTGCCAAGTAATTGCGTTGTGAAGTGGCTTAGTTGTTTGGTGTGCGATTTCAAAACCTGGCTGTGTATATGCGGCTGTAGGATGTCTTTCCTTCTGATGCTCGTTGTGGGCTTATCTGTTTTTACTACAATTTGCGCAGTCTTGTAGGATTCATTGCTGCCTTCAGGCTTGTGGAATTATAATATGCCATTTTATTAATCCTCGGACATGCATTCTTTGAACTTTAAAACACGTCCAAAACTGCACGTCGGACTCCGCGATCACTGTATCGCGCTTGGAATTGATCGCCGGCCCCGTTATATACATCGGGGCTCCCGTCGCGGTCAGTGTACAAAGACTGCTTCCATTACTTCAGCTACTGGAGTTACGATACCTGCTGTTTGGTCTTCCTCTCGCCGATGCCATACAAAAGCACGCTGGGAAAATGGGAACGTGAACCTTGAGAATCTCCGTCGTCTGGAATCTGTTTCATCGGTGGTTCTATCAGGCATTTCCACTTCTTCAACGATTACTCAACCACCAGTTAAAATGGCTCTAGTGAATGCTAGGTCACTGGCAAATAAAACTATAATTTTAAATGATTTTTTTATTTCTCATGCTTTGGACTTTTTGTTTATGACTGAAACTTGGGTAAAAAGTGGTGACTTGTCTTCTTTTGGTGAGCTGTCCCCCTCTGACTGTTCCTCCTACAGCACTCCTAGACCAAGTGGACATGGTGGTGGCGTAGCCACTGTTTTTAGAAACTCATTCAAATGTAGACTTCTGCCTGTTGATGCCTCTCTCAGTTTTGAGGTGCAACTTTTGAAAGTGGATCTAAATGGCCCTCTGCTTTGTGTATTAGTTTACAGACCTCCTAAAGTCTGTTCGATATTTATTCATGAGTTTTCGGAATTTCTGTCTACTCAAGTGTCTCGTTGTGACAGAATATTGGTGTTAGGGGACTTTAACATTCATGTTTGTTGTCCTTCCAAACCTATGGTTAAACACTTTATGAGCCTTATGGATTCACTCAATTTTGTATAGTCTGTCTCCAGTCCTACACATAATGGAGGCCATACGCTGGATCTTGTCTTGACTCGTGGTTTCTCAGTACAAATCTCGGAAATATCTGATGCCGGCATTTCTGATCATTATCCTGTTATCTTTGAGCCTGCTATTTCATATGTTCAGCCTATTCCATCTCGGCCTGTACATTACTCTCGTGTCTTTCACACTAATACTGCTGTTGAATTCTGTGAGTCTTACTCTAAGATTATTTCAAATTCAAATGCCCCTCTGTCATCTTGTATGGATACTGAATTATTGGTTGAAACGTTGCCTGTTGTAATGCTTTAAATATAGCTGCTCCACTTAAGCGTAAAAAACATAAGGTTAGTCCTCAACCCTGGTTAAATGCATTCACTCGCACTCTCAGACAAGAGTGTAGGAGGGCCGAGCGCAGGTGGAAAAAAGATGGACTCCAGGTCTCTTACCAAATTTTAAAAACTCCTTTATCTCCTAACAAGATTCTGTTAAGGAGGCAAAATCTAAATATTTTTCCAACTTGATTGCAAAAAATGCCAATAGGCCTAAAGTTCTTTTTAAAACCATAAATTCTGTCCTTAATCCTGCTGTCTGCTCAGTTCCTGATGTTAATACTGACACTTGTAAACAATTTTCAGATTATTTTGTTCAGAAAATACAAGACATTAGATCACAGCTTTTTTTATTATTATTATTTAGATCTCATTAATCCGGCATATTCAGCCAGTAGTTTTTTTTTTTTACTTTCAGCCAGTGTCTTCAACTCAATTACTCAAAATAAATTCTCAGATGAAACTTATATTTGTCAATCAGACGTATTTGGTTGTTTGTTTATAGAGGTCTTAGGCACAATCAGTCCCATTCTCTTAGCTATTGTAAACACCTCTTTAATAAATGGGGTATTTCCTGAAAGTTTTAAACATGCTATCATTCAGCCCTTATTGAAAGGCCCTCACCTTGACCCTGCAGCACACACCAATTATCGTCCTATTTCTAAACTCTCATTCATTTCAAAGGTTTTGGAAAAAGTTGTACTATCACAGTTTACTTCATACCTGGACACGCATAATATTTTAGATCCGTTTCAATCTGGTTTTAGAGCACTGCATAGCACCGAGTCGGCATTGAAGGACACAAACGACATTCTGTTGTCCATTGATTCTGGATCTTCTGCTATCCTAATACTTTTGGACTTAAGTGCTGCATTTGATACGGTTGACCATAATATTCTTCTGAATCGACTTGAGCGTGTTGTCGGGTGCAGGGTTTAGCTTTAGAGTGGTTTGCCTCATACTTAAAGGGGAGAACTTTCTCGGTAAATATTGGATCTTTTACTTCTCCCGTTGCACCTATCCAGTGTGGTGTTCCACAGGGATCCATTCTTGGGCCTCTTTTGTTCTCCATCTATATGCTTCCTTTGGCCTCAATACTCCGGAAACATAACATTAATTATCATTTTTACGCCAATGATCTCCAACTATATTTTCCATTGGATCCTCTCTTGTCATGTCTTAGTGAAATCAAGACCTGTTTGACAACAAACTCTTTGCAATTTAATGAAAATAAGACCGAGGTGTTGCTACTGGGCCCTGCTGTTAGTAATAATCCTATTAAAACACAGTTAGGTTCTCTAAGTAACAACCTATATGATTACGCAAAGAATCTGGGAGTCCGTTTTGATCCTCTTCTCCACTTTGACAAGCATATAAATACAGTTGTAAAGAGTAGTTTTTTTCATCTCAGATCAGTGGCTAAGGTGAAACACTTTCTATCCAGTAAGGACCTTAAAATTGTAATTCATGCGTTAATTTCTTTTCGTCTGGATTACTGTAACTCAGGTACTCTTATCTGTTCCCCGTTCACGTTGCAAAACAAAGGGTGATCGGTCTTTCTCAGTAGTTGCCCCAAAACTCTGGAACAGTTTACCATTGCACATCAGAGCTTCTACATCATTGGATGTTTCTAAATCGAGTTTAAAGACATATTTTTACTCATTAGCATTCGGGTGATGTTGTGCATGTATCTTGAATAGTTATTTTGTGTTAATCTGTTGTTTTATGAATTTAAATTTTAATTGTTCCTATACTTGTCTTATCTTTTGTTGTTATCTTTATTCTTATTGTAAAGCACTTTGGATCAACTACGTTTGTGTTAAACTTGTGCTCTATAAATAAAAATTGACTTGACTTGACTTGACTTAATGTATGGGCAAACGGGGTAAGATGTGCCAGATTCCAGCAGATGTTGGACTTCTTCTTCTGATTATTCCTCTGATATTCTCTTCTGATGAAGTACATACAGGATTTGAAAAGTTAATGGGAGTCAGTTTGATGGAAACAGAATCCAAACAATAGTTTCCTCAAGAGATTCAGTTCTTCAGTTTTATTCAGGAAAAAAAGACATAAAAGGATCATACACTGCAAACAAAAAGCTTTTTCTTACTTGATATGTGTGTCTTGTTTCTAGTCAAAATATCTCAAAAATCTTAGATTAAGATGCATTTACTAGATAAACTGACATAAGATATTTCATCTTGTTTTTAGCCAACTGTATATATGTGTTTACATTTATTATTTATTATTATTTGTTAATTACGGAACAGACGTTTAAAGGTGTAAGTTTAGTCACTAGAATGTTGTTAGCATGACTAGCATGTAACTTGCATGGTATTAGCATGATGAATTTTGACAGTTGGAGTTTGAAAAGTCTTGGCTCATTTGAACATTCCGTCAATGTAAATCAATGGGATTTTTCCCAGTTTTAATCGTGATTTTTAGGAAAACCGTAAGTCGGATCAGTTAGAAAAGATACAGCACACCCGCTGAGATCAGACTGAAGATCTGGACTGAGTTTGGAGTTTGTAGAGTTAAAGCTCTAGGAGGAGATACAGTCAGAACATTCTGGATAGGAAGAAAATAGCACCTCAGTAAGTTGGCTCTCTCAAGCTTAATTAATTAATTAATAGGATTACAGCATTCACTTTTCTTCATTGTTAAAATAAAACAAATAAAAATAGTATTTTGCTTATTATTACTATTCAAAACTAACATTTTATTTTACAGTGCAACATGTGTCAGGGGTTTGGGCTGCAGTGTTTTCCTTTCTCCACTAGATGTCGCTGTTTTTCCCGCCACACTCCATGCCTCATCACGAACACCTGTCATTCCTGATCACACAGCTGTCTCCTATCACCTAGCACTAGATTAGTCTCCCTCTCCCAACACTCTGTCTGGTGCCATTACTTCCTGTTTCCTGTTGGTATTGTCTTCGTGTCTCTTGAACTGTTGCTCCAGTCTCGCTCTTGTTTATCGTGTCCTGTTGTGCTGTTGGCCTTTTGTTTGTTTGTTTATTTGTTTATTGTTGCAATAAATATTCCCTTCCCTGCATATTGGACCCTGACCTCATCTCTCATTTGGAGACAACATGACTACTACAATAGTAAGAGTTTTTATTGATTTGTTTATTGGTATATTTAAAATGTAAAGAAAAACTGAATATTAATAATAATTTATTTTTAATTATGGCAAACACATTTAATTTGTAATTTGCAATAAGCCTTTTGTACTAAAATACAATAGTATGTATTTAATAATAATAATAATAATAATAATATAAATGTTTAATTTTTTGTAAGTTTTGTTATAATTTAAATAATGAAAATATATAATTAAATTTTTATTAATTGTATCTTTTTTATTTTACAGAATGATGCGATTACATAATTAATAACATTTCTTTATTCTTATAAGACTTAATTATTTAATTAATTATTAATTAATATTAAACACTAACATTTTATTTTAGAGTGCAATATTATTATTTCGGCTATTATATTTTAAATTACATATTATCAGAAAAAATAATCAATAATCATAAGAATATCAAGAATGTATAATATTAATTATAATTGTATTTAATGACAAGTAAAACATTTGTCAAGGTTCATTAGTGAACATGAACTATGAATGATTAATACTTCTCCAGCATTTATTAATCTTCATGTTAATTTGATCATTTACTAATGCATTATTAAAATCAGGAGTTGTGTTTGATAACATTAGTTAATGCTCTGTCAACTAACATTAACTAACACTCAACTGTATTTGAACTAACTTTAGAAAGATTCATAAATAGGAATAAATGTACATTTCATTCTTCTTTCATGTTAGTTAATACATGAACTAATGTTAACAAACCACACATTATTGTAAAGTGTTACCAAAAACTCTTATCACTGCAATCATATTATTGCAATATCTTATTTTCAATAACAATTATTTATTAACAATATTAACAACCAACACATGAATTTTATATTAGGATGATAATAATGTTAGAATTGCAACAATACTATTGAAATCTAAATCAACATTTATTATTATTATTATTATTATTATTATTATTATTATTATTATTGATATTCCCTTTTTATTTTACAGTACAGTTGGATTATTGCAATTGTTATACATTTCTTTCTTAGCATTTGTTATTAAAATTATAATAAAATGTTATAATAAACTAATATTACATATTTTGGTTATTTTTTAATTTTATATATTTTTTATTTTATAATTAATAATGTAAATGTCAGTATTAATAATAATAATAATAAAAATATAAAAAAATTTTGAGCAAAGAAATATATTATGATTGCAATAATTCAATTGTCCTGCAAAATAAAAAAATAAAGTTTTGAAGATAAGTAGCTAAATATTTGTGGTATTTAATTTATTATTATTATTATTATGATAATTACAGTTAATAAATAATAATAATAATAATGATACAATTGCTGTAAAATAAAAGTATTTTAATTTCAATAATCTGTATAGATATATATATATATATATATATATTACAATAGTATTCCTGCAATTACAACATCTTTAGGATATCATAATAATAAAATACAATCAATATTTTGACTTTATTAATTCTGACTTTTTAAACAAATATTCCAATAATATTATTCAATAATACGATTTTTTATTAGTTTGTTTGTTTTAATGCAAATAATAATACAATTATAATTAATATAATTTTATTATTATTTGTATTATTTTAGTTTTTATGTCATTTCTTTATTGCTTATAATATTTGTGGCTATTTAAAAAAAATAACCAAAACAATCATTTTATTTATTTATTAAATACTGATTACAGTGCAATATTGTAATATTGAAAATAAATAAATATGAATAAGTAAAAGATCCCATTATAATGAAACACAAACATCAATTAAAATCTATAAATTGCTGTGATTAATGTGATATTTTATAATGTGAGGAATGGATTATATTCGTGACACAAACATCAATTAAAATCTGAAGTTGATTTGTGATAGTGTTTATTATTTATGAGCAGAAACAACAGAATAACATCCTAATAGTAATAATAATAATAGTGCTAAGATGATTGATGAGACACTAGAATAAAACCCAAATGTAGACACACACTGATCTGACTGTCTATATGAGGATTGATCACACATTTATTCTGTTCTTTGAGTGACAGAAGTTGAGCTGCAGTATTAATGTGATGAAGAGACTCATCTCACTGTTACTGATTCATCCTCAGCTCAAAGCATTATGGGTACAATCTCTCATCAGTCTGTTCTCATTCAGCAACACAGTGAAGCTGATGATCCAGAATAAACCCTAAACCCAGGATAGAGCGTCTGAGTGAATGTGGTGTGTTCTGTGTGGATGAGGCTCATTGTGTCAGAGACGCTGTAGAAGGACAGACTTCCTGCTCCGTGATCCACATACACTCCTACTCTATAGACATCATTCACTCCTGTTCTACTGATGATGATGGGCTTCACACGGAGATTAGTCTTTATCTTATTGTGTCTGAATGAGTATCTGTCAGGAGTGCAGCTCAAACTCCAGGACTGATCATTATATCCAAACCCACACTCATCACCCGATCCCTTCCTGCTGATGCTCTTATATGACACTGATATATTCACATATTCTCCTCTCCACTCAATCTCCCAGTAACAGTGTCCACACACACTCTCTCTACACAACACCTGATACACATCAAATCTGTCTGGATGATCAGGATACGGCTGTTTCTCTTCCACATATGTCACCTTTCTGTTGTCTTCAGACAGACTGAGTTCAGTGTTTGCTGTGTTTGAATCCAGTGTGAGAAAACAGGCATCTGAACACAAGAACAGAGACATTTACAACAACAATCACTACAGCTGCGTGTTATATATATATATATATATATATATATGTATGTGTGTGTGTGTGTGTGTGTGTGTGTTTATATTTGTCCTCTACAGTGTATCTCTGAGAGTTGAGTATATTATACACAAGTGTAAGTTTGGAGGCCGCTGATTGGCTCGATCGGTAATCTGGGAAAATGGCCAAAACAAGATGGCGTCGGTGGGCGGGGCTTCAATCCGCTTCAGTGCACAGTATCTTATAACAAGTTAATGCAGTTTGCAATATTCTTTCAACATTAACAATAATTGATCAACTGTAAATTAAACATATGAATGTATAGCAAACATATAAGTAAACCTATACCGTTAATATAATAAACTATGACTAAAGATGACATTTCTTGAAACCTGTTACGAGTCAGACTGAGAAATAACTGGAATTAAGATTGTAAACCGAACCACACATTTAACTACTAGGCTTTATGATAATTATATATCAAATACATATTAATATTAGTATTTATTTTCATATTATTTGTTCAATTGGGCTTCTATTATAATGGTGGTGGTTTAATCAGAGGTCAGTTTCCTGTTTGGACAGGATGCAGCTGAAGTGAAGACATCTGTTCTGTGGACCTGTTAGTTTGAAGCATAGACTGTAATGTGAAAGGGAAGTTATACTGTTGTTTAATCGAGTTTTTCAAAAGTTTATGGCTGACTTTGGCTTGTTTGTGCATGTTTTGTAAGCGCATCAGAGCTGGTTTTTACAGTCTTAAAGCAGCTAGCGCGTGATGCTAATGGTGCTAGCCAATTACTGATTGAATACAGTCAGACGAGAATCGGCCATTTTTGTCAGCTTTAACTTGCTTTCATTTGCATAGCTGTAATAACAATCTGCTGGGCTCAAAGAGATATATATAATAAACAAAGAGATCAGGATGCGCACGTTTTACTCCTGAATTGTAACTTGCACTATCAGCCAAAAGTTCTTAGTTTAAGTCTCTTCTGCATTTATTTGATCCAAAATACAGCCAGAACAGCAGGAATATCTGCTTATAATATCTGTATTATTTAAAGTCAGTATTTGTTATTATAAGTTGGCTTGAGAAAGCCGGAACAGACGTTTAAAGAAGTTTTGAGAATTTTAAAGAAGTTTAAAAAAAGTTTAAAGAAGTTTAAAAGTATAAAAAAGGTGTAAGTTTAGCATGATTCTAGCATGACTAGCAAATCACTAGCATGATTTTAGCATGACTGGCAATTTACTAGCATGATTTTAGCATTATTACCAAGTCACTAGCATGATTCTAGCATGACTAGCAAGTCACTAGCATGATTCTAGCATGACTAGCAAGTCACTAGCATGATTATAGCATTACTAGCAAGTCACTAGCACGATTCTAGCATGTTTTTAGCATGATTAGCATATTGTTAGCATGATTTTGACAGACAGACAGACAGACAGACAGATAGAGTTTGATTGGATTAGAAATATAGTTCATAGAAGGGAAGCTTGATTGAGTCTCAAAGGATTCTGGGAGTTTAAATAAGAATTTTGACAGTTGGAGTTTGAAAAGTCTTGGCTCATTTGAACATTCCGTCAATGTAAGTCAATGGGATTTTTCCCAGTTTTAATCTGGATTTTTAGGAAAACCGTAAGTCGGATCAGTTAGAAAAGATACAGCACACCCGCTGAGATCAGACTGAAGATCTGGACTGAGTTTGGAGTTTGTAGAGTTAAAGCTCTAGGAGGAGATACAGTCAGAATATTCTGGATAGGAAGAAAATAGCATCTCAGTAAGCTGACTCTCTCAAGCTTAATTAATTAATTAATAGGATTACAGCATTCACTTTTCTTCATTGTTAAAATAAAACAAATAAAAATAGTATTTTGCTTATTATTATTCAATACTGACATTTTATTTTACAGTGCAATGTGAGAACTACAATAGAAAGAGGAATCCGTCTATCATTCGTCCTTTCCATTTTCATGCTAAAGATAAAATGTAATAATATGTAATAAATAGTAGGCTATATAATTTATATATAATCAGACTAAGTATTTTTTTTTTCTTTGTCATTTTTCTTTATTTCTTTTGGATAGTATTTGGATTTGCTGTTAGTCATATCCTCTGGGTCTGAGTGCAGTGGTTGTAGACAGATTAATCCTAATAAACATGCGGCTACAACTGAAACCATTACATTAAATACTTAAAACAGTGTATTCTACAACTTCAGCAGCGTGCAGATCCTCCTTTATGTCAGGACTGTGGCGAAGGCAGCACGGTCAATCGCCTATAGCTCGAGCACATGTAATCATATATATTTTCTATAACGGGAAATCATATCGTTTTTATGACATAATATGTCGTTTTAACAAGACAAGATCTCCTTTCCTATTGTGCTTTGCCAGAAAGTGTCACAAATGAACAGAAACAAAACTCAGAATTGCATATAAAGTCGCAATTGCGAGAAAAAAGTCAGAATTCTGACTTTTATATCTTTATATCTCGCAATTATGACTTTATAACTCGCAATTCTGATAAAAAAGTCAATTTATATATATATATATATTTTTTTTTTTTTTTTTTTTTTTATTCAGTGGCGGACACGGCTGCTTCCATAGGGTGACGCACCCAGCAATTAAATATTAAAAACAGATCCTGTTGTGTGGACCCTTTTCAATTTTGTATTTTTGATACAAAACGAAATTTTAAAATATGAAAAACCAGGCAATTTTCATTTTTCGTTTCTGATTCAAAATCAAATAAAAAAACAAATCAGATTTTCATTTTTTGATTTTCATTTATCAATTGAAAATGGAAAGGACGAATGATAGACGGATTAAGAGAGTCGTTCCGTGTACTTTTTCGTTCATTCATTATTCTATTTTGGAATGAAAGATGAAATTTAAAAAAGGGTGCAGCTTGGTTTTTTGTTTAAAAGAAAAAAAGCAGAAATGGCTGTATTTTGTTTTCCAAATGTATTGTTGTCATCAAATAATAGTAATAGAAAATTGGACGCATTTCCGATCGTTTTTTAATTTGTAATATTTATTTGTACATTTATGTATTTCATTTGAATGATCCTATCTTTACCCGGAAGTAAATTACACCGTCGTGCGGGTATCAGTTATTATTGTCTAGTAGTATTACTTACTACATAACGGCACACAACGATGAAGTGCTGAGGCTGTCACACTCTGAAAGGCAAGTCTCCTCTCTTGAATCCTAAAAACACTCAATGTGAAAAAAATATATCTGTGGTAATTGTGACCCTTTAAACAACATGTAATGAATCTGATCCATGATTTTGTCGTGGATATGAATTTGGCTCCGTGCACAACATGGCGACCGTTGACGTTCGAGTGTGTGGGCATCGCGTTATGTGTGCCTCAATCCTGAGCGAGTAGGCCCTGCATTATCATAATCAAAGGCTGTATATAACGTAATATAACCGTACAAAACCAGTAGTTCTGTGTGCAATTAGTCAATGAGCACCCCCATATTGGCAAAATGGTATGATGCTCGTTTCACCCGCGAAGATTCGACTGTGAGATCTTGATGTTTAGAGAGAAAGCTTAATATCAGAAATAATACCAAATCAAGCGAAATATTATGTATTAACATTATAAACACTATAAACATAGCTATAAGTTAGTTACCCTGACTCCAAAACGAATGATTTAAATGTAGAGGTATTTAGAACAGAACAGAAATGAAACAAAATATATAAAGTTAAGAAACTAAAACAAAGCGAAACTAAAAATAGCGTGTTGGGCTCACGCACCTCTGTTTTTCGGCACAAATCCAAGTGTTCCAACTAGGCTTTGTATTGTACATTCGTATTTCGATGGAAAAAAGATATACTCTTGTTTTTGTTCCATATTTGGTGTAGTTTATTTAATCTAATTTAATTTAAATTATTTAGATTTTTTTTCTGCTGTTTTTGTATGCCTCATTTATTAATGTAAAGGAACTTTCATGTAATTCGTTTGGAGTTCACTGTAATTTGTATTGTGATCACTAACAACTTCCTTGTTATTATTTCCTAATAATAATAATAATAATAATAATAAAATAAGCAAAGATGCAGAAATTGAAAGCATGCATTTCATTTGGCTATATAGGGATTTAGTGTGTGTTTTTCGTGAGCGGGTTGCTGCTGCGGAGCGCTGCGGGGCGGAGGATCGCGATGTCTATTGGCCATCGATCGTCTATCGACCCATCCCTAATTCACATATTTTGGTTCAATTTATTTCAGTGATTCCCATTTTTTAACCTATATATCAAAATTACAACAGTTTACAATTACAACAATCTAGAAATACTTGATTTTTTTCCAGAAATGTTAACTTCATCACTCAAAATTTGAAATAACATTATATTAGATTATACTACATATTTGACAAAATATCCAAGGCATTTCAATCAGAATCTTTATTTATTTATTTATTTTTTTTACACATTGTGATCAAAATTAGAGAACAATAATGACTGTAGCACAAGAGAAGATTACAACTAAATTTCTGGAGGCCATTTTGCCAAACATAATGTTTCCGATCTGACCCAAATAAATTAAATCTTCTCATTAGTGTGTGCTTTCAGTCTGAATTCTCTTAAAACATGCTGCAGAAAAGCAATTCCTGCTGCAGTGTTGAACCCATTCTTTATTTAAGCAATAAGGTACGAGAGTAAAAATGGTTACCACACAATAAAAATATCAAAAAATAAATATATATATATTAGGTTGAACATTTTTTTATAAAGTAAAATCATTAGCTGCCTTCCGCTGTAAAAAAAAGTAGTCCCTAAGGCCGTGTTCACACTTGGCGTCTTTTTTCACAAAAAAAAGTTGACTAGGGCGTTTTTTTAGTAAAAAAAAAAACAAAAAAACTGGCAGCATTCTGTTACAAAAAGCAGCAGAGTGCGTCTTTTGTTGCTATAACTGTGTGGTGAAGAAATGTCGAGAAAGAGACTCTTTGAGATGTATATTACGATAGAGTTGTTTACTCATATCATACAATCCTTGTGCTCCAAAACTAGTACGATAAGTTTATCTGCCGGCAACTTCTCCGTTTTTTCTTGTTGTTTTTGTTGTTATGGAAACGATAGGTCCCGCTACTCGCTTGTCATTGGTCAGCTGTCAAAAAAGCGCTTGACGTAGGGCGTTTTCTTTAAAAAAGTTCAACTTTTTTCAACTTAAAAAGACGCTCTGCGCTAAGGCTTTTTTGAAAAGACGGTTTACTCCATAGAATTAGAATGTAAAACAGACGCTGGCAGTTTGAAAAAGGACGGCAAGTGTGAACACGGCCTAACTGCTAAAGCTTGTTTACGTTGCTAAGGGTGGTTGCTAAGGAGGTTCAATGATACACAAAACGTTGAGTGAAGCGGTCGTGAATAAAACACAGCTGCTGACCAATCAGAATTGAGGAATGGAACTAACCGTTTTATAATGAGAGTCTCAGCATTGTCTTGCATTCATTGTAAAGATGCAATATTAAAAATTTTTTTTTTTTAAATCACAGATTTTGAATGATTGATTTCTCTTGCAGTGAAAATTAAAGTAATGCTGCCAGATAAATTGGTCATATAGTTAGTTCCAAGTGAAGGATTAACACTTGTCATATATGTTAGGTCATTTTGATCAGAGTTCTTTAAAAAAAAAAAACTATATATATTTTTTTAATAATATATACTGTCGTTTAAAATGCAATTAGTTAAAAAAAATGTACTTAAACTGCCCTTTCCCTCCTGTTAGGATAATCATATGGGTTTGGAAAACATTGAGACAACATGAACGGTCCCTTAAGCTGAAAGCTGAATCTCTACACATTTCATTAGTTACTGGCTCTTGAGAGTTAATCGATACATTTTAACACCCGTTTAATGCCATCTTCACATCATCATGTGCTGCCCTTAAAAGGTTTTTACATGTTTGCAGTTTTGAGTGGTTTATGTTCCTGCATTTCAATGAGGCCAGAACATTTATTTTATTTTTTGTTTTGTTTTGTAAGATTACACAAGTCTTTTACTGTCAATATTTTGAAGTTTATGGGGATCACTTTTCTCCCTAAAGTGGCATGCCATGCTTGTAAAACATGGTAAAAGAGAGTAAAAAAAGATTTCCTGAATTAAATGAATTCTAAAACACATTGTCATTGGTCTCTTTAGTGTGTCTCCAGTTGTGTTGTATGTAGTGTTTAAGATCAGGCATTTCTCTTTATTCAGCCATAGTGTCATGTTTGAGTGTTGGTCTGTGCCAGTAAATCACGTTGGTCTCTATAATGTTGTGTTCAGTGTTGGGCAACTTACTTACAAAATGAGACACATTATATATTACTAGTTACTGTCTTTTAAAAGTAATTAGTTAGATTACAATATTACTGTCTCTAAACTGTAATGCGTTACACTACTTTTGAGTTACTTTCACCGAAATATCCACCGATTATAAAATGCCTAAATATAAGTTTATAGCTGCTCATTATACATTCAGTGGAGGATAGCGAGCATAAAATTACAGAAACATATTTAGGTAGGTCTACTGTTATGTCTATTAATGTTACGTTGTAGTTTAGGTTAAACATACCACATTAATACATTCATAAATAACACCGGTAAATAAAGCAAAGGGTTATAATGTACAAACATTAAACACAATAAATAGCTCATAGTCTATTTGAAACAGTTTTCAGAACAAAACAAGAATGAAGAATATAAGTTGCTAAACAAGCCAAAACCAATGAGGGTCAAAGCGAAACTGAAAGCAAGCATTGTTCAGCCGCAGTCTACCTCTCTCATTCAGCATGAATACAATTAAATGTGTTCATATTCCTGATGTATTTGAATGATAAACTATTATGTAAACCAGGATTTATACGTAACACACTTAAAAACATCCTCCTCACGTGAGCAAAGATGTGTTTGTCCCGAGCTCAGGCTGAACGGCACGGATTGGACTACGCAGCACTATTTATTTGACCAGTGTTTCTGTATTTGGTTGACTGTAATTTATTCTTATCAAGCTACTTGACAAACGTAGAGAGCTAAGCTAACAGTTACTCTTCATTAAATGAAGCTTCACTACACTAAAGCTACAGCCTTGGCTAATGTAGCAAGCTAAGCTACGGCAACACGGCAAAAGTAGTTCACTACATCTAAGCTGTTTTTCACATTTTCATTTTTCTATTGAACCAACATCAAACCAATCAATGCTCTCTCAGTGATCAATAAAACTGTCAGTCATTCAGGATAAAAGTTCAGTTCAGTATCATGTCCAGGGCTGGATTCAGCTCATATTCTCACAGAGGAAAACTAATTTGGGGGGTTGAATTCTTTCTTGATTTTTTTTTATTTTTATTTAATTTTTTACAATGGCACCTGTTTCTAAATATTGAATGAATAAAATAGGGAAAACACAACATTTGTTTAATTTCATGTCTATAATTGAATAACATATAGCCTATATATGAATGGGTGTTTGTCAGAGTTTAGTGTTGACAGCTTGGTAAAAATATCCTAATGGAAGCGCTGTAGTTTTGCTGTATATAGCTACTGAAGTATGAGAAATACAGCACACAAATAACACTTTAATGTACTTGTGTTTGTGAACAAAGGTAGTCATTTGTTTTATGAATACAGGAGCCTGATTTTTGTTTGAATTGTCAGAATCTGTAGTACATAACAAAAAAACTAATCACAAACATTTACAGTCAAGACTGTGGAAAACAAACACGTGGATTTGGCCCAGACCCTGTTTTGGGACGTCAAGAAACATTCTGTTGTAAATTTCTTAACCGACAATAATAATTTTTAACAGAATCAATCGCCTGTTTTCGTTTGCTGAAGGTTAAAAAACCCGCTAACATCAATTGTCTTTGAGAGTAAAAATGAAACGGACAGGTCACGCTATGCTTATAATAACAGTAGCAGCCTATATGCAGAATTTAGTTTTATTTTTGTAATGCACTCTTGAGAAAGCGGCATGTTTCCGTCATTTAAAAAATGTTTTGTTTTTGTTTTTATTGTGTATGTACACAAAATTTAGAGTAGTTTCGAATAATGTCTAACTCTTATGTGACCACAAAAGAAGGAGTAGTCTGTTGTAAGTTGTTTGCACTTTTATAAGGGGGGAAACTAAGTGTTCGTTCTGGCGCACAATTAAGCAGCTACTAACTGCAGAACGCAGACTATTTACTGTCATTATAAAATACAGCCAGCCAAACATATTGAAAACCATGCTATTTTACTTTCCATCACTCTACAACAAACCCTTTCAATTTAATTGTAGAACAGAACCGAGAATAAAACAAGAATGAAAATATAAGCTAACAAGCCAAAACGAATTAATGTTGTTCTTTTTGCACAAAATGAACACATTTTGACTCGCAAAGAAACAGCAAATTAAGATAGGCCTATGTATATTTGAAAGGTAACTTGACTTTTTCTTACCATAGGCCTATGTAAAATAATTTTAGATATATTCTAATATGAATATGATTTAATGCTTACAGAGAAACCGTGCTTTAAAGTGAGCAACACCACAAACACAGACACTGCCTATTGGCTAATTCTGTCATGTCACACTACTTTTTTATTTTTGTGACATTTAAACTATCGATACAGAATTTATGCGCTAAATTTAAACGGAAAAAGATTTGTCGACACATTTTATCGATAAATGGCATTTCAATCAGCTAAATATTTTTTTCGCTAAAAAATCCTTGGATGGGAACCTGGCTATAGTTTTTATTGGAATATTTACATTTATCCGCAAATGACTGGATGTGGAAAACTATTTTACCTGTGGATTTTTTAAATTCACAACCCTGCTGAAAAAAAATAAATAAATAAATGACCAGCATAAACCAGCAAAGGACCAGCATAAACCAGCTAAAACTAGCATCCCAGCACCAAAACACACCTAACCAACATATGCTGTTTTTTTTTCAGCAGGGAAACTAATTTTGAGTTAAAATATGTTGTTGTAACTTGCAATACTGAGATTGTAACGCGTAATATTATTACCCAAATTATATTAGTAATGCGGTATATTACCACGTTACAGCAAAAAGTAATATATTTCTGTAATATTATTACTTTTGTAATGTGACACTTCCAGCACTGGTTGTGAGATGTGTGGTTGTGTATTAAGATCTTTATTCATCTTGCTCTTGGTAATGCAGCATAATGTTGTATGTGAGTGTGAGTGGGGGTGTGTGTGTGTGTGTGTGTGTGTGTGTATACCTGGTATTCATCACGTTGTGGGGACCAAATGTCCCCACAAGGATAGGAATACCAGTAAATTTTGACCTTGTGGGGACATTTCTCAGGTCCCCATGAGGAAACAGGCTTATAAATCATGCACAATGAGTTTTTTTGAGGAAGTAAAAGTTTGCACAATCTCCTGTGAGGGCTAGGTTTAGGTGTAGGGTAGGGTTAGGGCGATAGAAAGTACGGTTTGTACAGTATAAAAACCATTACGCCTATGGAATGTCCCCATAAAACATGTAAACCAGTGTGTGTGTGTGTGTGTGTGTGTGTGTGTGTGTGTAAAATGTGTGTGTTTGTAGACATACATTTCTTCAGTCCTGCTGTAATCCTGGATTCTCCTCCATGATCCACTCTAGAAAACACACAAAGAGAGTCATTTATTAAACTGTTGCTATGCAGCACTTGGGTGGTTGCTATGCAGTTGCTATGTGTTCTGAGTGGTTTCTAAGGCATTGCTATGCAGTTGCTAGGGTACTCTGGGTGGTTGCTAGTCTGTCACTATGTAGTTGTCAGGGTACTTGGTAGGGATGCACTGAATATCGAAAATTTTCGGCCAAAATACTTTTATCACTGAAGCAACACGGCCGAAACAGTATGTTGACGCTAGGCATGGGATGATAACCGGTTTCAAGGTTTACCGCGGTTTGAAAAAGTCACGGTTTCAAAACCGGAAACAAAAAAAGTTATACCGTTCCTACGATATGCGCATTTTCTGTGTCAAAGTGAAAGCGCAGGACTCCCTACAAGGTTGTGTGTGTGCGTCCCTGCAGAGAAAACAATGCAGCCCCTCCCCCACCGGTTAGTGCTCAGGCGCGTGTCTGTGTTTGTGCACGTGATCCACAGTCAGTGAGATTCAGCAGTAATAGAAGTTCAGGACGGCCAAAGGAGGTGAACCCCCACAACACAGAGTGGGGAATAGCAGACTATATGTTCTAATTTTACGTTTCTGTGAACTTTAGCACAACAATTAAGCTAAAGTGAAATCACGTCTTTGCTTTTAAGCCTTCTGTCACGTTAAAGGTGCAGTGTGTAGGTTTTGTGGCATCTAGCGGCGAGATTGTGAATTGCAGCAGAGTACCGCTCACCCCTCCCTTTACAGAACTACGGAAGCCGATACAGGATTTAAATCTCACCTTTTTTTGACAGCAACGAATAGTGAGATTTCTTTTAAAATGTAATTTAAGGAATTATATTAACTTTATCATTCAATAAAACTATGTTATTGTGAATATTACTTGTTCATCATTGTGTCAGTGTTTTTTTCGCAAGCTGATTCTATGTTAATAAAAACATAATGGTTAATTAAGGTCTTTATGCACCCCTGAAAACATAGTTATTGCACCACTGTCTAGAGATCATCTTAAATATTACACGGGGCACCTTTAACACAAGTGACTGCAATTTAATTTAATTAAGAAGATTCAATTATTTATTTTAATTATTTTGCCTTCTGTTCCATGTTACAAAATGTTCTATATGTTTCCTAAAATAAAATATACTGTAATCCGTTTGGGGAAAAAAAGGTTGTTTTTTTTTACCCAGACATTTAAATGTAACATTGTAGAGCAGTGATTACAATACCGTAATACCGTGAAACCGTGATATTTTTATCCAAGGTTATCATACCGTCAGAATCTTATACCGGCCCATGCCTAGTTGACGCAAACAGAAACCGCAGCCTGCACGTGTTTGTCTGAAGGAACACTTCTGCGGTGTGGACGCATTTCAGTAGATCTGAGAAAGACCCACAGATAGCGATTTGCAAAACTTGTAATGTCGAAATTTCAAGAGGGGTGTGTCTGCAGTCGTGTGTGCAGCCAGTGATGAGAGCAGAGATCCAGACAGATGTAGCTTTCAATGAGTGAGAAACAATGGCTTTACGTTGGTGTTACGTCACATTTTAAAGATATGCCTTTTCTATATTTTTATAAATATTTATGTTTTAAATCGTGGAGGTGAGCCAATGGATATCACACAAGCAACGTGAAAACTGTGCAATATGTTAAAGTGAAAGTAAAAACTGACAGTGCTTTCAGCATCTGACATGCATTCTCTCAGAGACAATGAGAGACGATTATACTTCATATGCTGATATTAATTTAGTCCCCTATTATTGTGTAAGGGTTGTTTTTTGAAAGACTTAAGTAAAGCTCTTAATTTGATGAAACTTCAAAAGGCTATCCATTGAATAAATATGAGCGCTGCACGTTTCAAAGTCATTTGCTGCGCTGCTTTGTGTACCATTCTGACAGCGCCTCCTGCTGGAAGAGAAACACATAGAGTTGGAAATGTGAACTGATGGATAATGTGTTATAAAAAAAAATGTAAACAAAGGCAGTAAAATATATGTTTATGTTATTTAAAGGTTGTATCAGCGATTTCTAGCCTAAAACATAAAGTGTTAAATTCAGCTGACCTTTCTTCACGATCCGCTCGCTGCCTGCCCCCTAAATTGTCTGTGAAAAAAATGCGTCTCTCTGGTCAGCCTAGGGTCCGAGATATGCCAAAAAAACAATCGGCACTACCAACCTTTCCACACAAAAACAAACAGTGTTCCAACCAATCAGCGTCAGGGGTTTGGTGTTGTGGACTTTCGCTCCGCCTCCCTCACATCCCTGCACCAGTAGGAAAGTCCACAACACCAAATCCCTGACGCTGATTGGTTGGAACACTGTTTGGTTATCTGTGGTGTGTTGATAGCGCCGATTGTTTTTTTTTGGCATATCTCGGACCCTAGGCTGACCAGAGAGACGCGTTTTTTCACAGACAATTTATGGGGCAGGCAGCGAGCGGATCGTGAAGAAAGGTCAGCTGAAATTGACACTTTATGTTTTAGGCTAGAAATCGCTGATACAACCTTTAAGTAATATATTACTTGATTGATAATAATTGTTTAAATTAATATAACTGATTTATTCTTTGAAACTTTAATATTAATTTATACAATTGCAATGCCTTGATTTTATTTAAGATAGTACACAGTCATAGCCATAAATGCAATGGTACTAATAATTGGCATAATTCTTTCGGTGTTTCGGTTTCGGACAAGAATTTTCATTTCGGTGCATCCCTAGTACTTGGGTGGTTCCACTGATGCTGATAACATTGCTATGCTGTTGCTAAGGGACTCAGTGTGGTTGCTAGGGTGTTACTATGTAGTAGTTAAGGTGTTCTGGGTGGTTTCTAGAGTGTTGCTATGCAGTTGCTAGGCTGCTGAAATATGGTTGCTAGGGTATTTGCTGTGGGGTTGATAACACATTCTGGGTGGTTGCTAGGGTGTTGCTATGAAACTATACAGTTAATAACTTGACAATTAATACAGTGATAGTCAGGGTGAATGTGAACAGGTATAAATGAGAATGAGCAAACCTATAATTGAAAGAGTCCAACAAACAGCAAACGCAGTAATATTGTGAAATATTTTAACTGTTTCTATTTGAATATATTTTAAAATGTAATTTCTGTGATCAAACTAAATATTCAGCATCATTACTCCAGGCATGTGTTACATGATCTTCAGAAATCATTCTAATATGCTGATTTACTGCTCAGGAAACACTTTTTCACACAGGGCCATGTTGGTTTGGATTTTGTTTTCCCTTCATAAAACTCTTCATTTAAAAACTGCATGTTGTGTTTACTTGTGCTATCTTTGATTAATATTTAAACTTTTTTGATGATCTGAAACATTAAAGTGTAAAAAAATCAGGAAGGAAGTCAACACTTTTTCACTGCACTGTATGTTCACACATTTCTTCCAGGTTTTAATTTTAATAGTAAATTCCATTTGTTTGCAAGAAAATAAAGTTTGCTTAGTTTTCAATAATTAAAAGATAAATTTAATTAATGTTTTATGCTATTATTTGATAACCAGAAATTTTTAAATACACAATACAGAATTTCTTTTAAGAACACATTTGAATAAATTAAGCATGCATTCAATTAATTAGTCATGCTAATACACTGAGTTTGATAACATTAGAATAAATGGTAAAAAACGTGCGAGAGAGCCATTCTTCCGGACAAATGTGTGTCTAGAAATGATCAGTGTGTCATCTGAACGTTTTTATATCCAGTCTCCACCAGAGCCGCTCCTGTCAGTTTTACAAGCTTGCAGAGAAAGGCTTACCAAAACAAAGTTGTCCTTTTTCATGTTTTCTTGGCTAGTAGATGCATCACAGATACGATTATAGCTCTTAAACTTGGAAAAAGTCTTATGTTCATGTAACCTTTAACACATGCCAGAATCATGATAGCAAAACATAATTAATTAATTTCAATTAATTATTATTATTATTTTATTGTTGTTGTTTCTCAGGGACTGAACTGGTCTAACACAAGGATTCTGCAGCAGTCAAATCTATTCCTGTTCTTCACAAGAGCTTGAAGAAACGGCGAGATTGAGTCTCAAAGCAGACCACAAAATCAACAGCTGCATCAAATGTGATATCCATCTATACATATATATAGATTATGCCGCCACAGGAACTGATTATTGATATAATAATAATTAATAAGATAACTGTAGGAAAACTTTAATTCTCATAATCAACTTTGCTGACTCTATCTTCAAACGGGTGTAGCGTAGTCCAACAAATCATGCATCATATGCATCAAAAATTGTTAATTGTGACTGGTTTGATCAACACTGTTCACATATTATTCTCAGGAGGAAGCATGTGTCAAGGAGGTAAACGACAACAATGCATGCGCAATGTTTAAGATGGTATGGCAAGTATAAACGCATGAATTGGATATGGTTCACAATTGAAAGAATGTGTAAACGAACAGTCAAAAAATTATAAAAACAACAAATCTGAATCCGTCATCAAGACCTGCAGCGTAAACAAGGCCTAAGAAACATTGCTGTCCGGGTGCTGCTAAACTTATTTGTTGAAACCATTGTGTATTCTTATTAAAATTTTTGCATTGCTCTGTAATCTGTTACTTGTAAATTAAGGAACAAAAAAACCTAACTTTGAATATTACAAGTTGTTAATGTTTGCAACAAATAATTTTGAATATGTTTGTTTTTTCCTTTTATGAAAGCTGTAGGAAGATGGCTGCCATGTTTGTTGTATTTCACTGTCTGCTCCTGTTTTGTGGCCAGGTATGGATTAAAGTACTGTTTAATTGTTAATTTGTTTTGTCTGAGAAGTTAAGTTAATTTTACTCCACAGACCAGTGCTCTTTAAATCATTTATATTGTTGCATTCTCTAGAAACTCCTAGACTTGTTTAGATATACAGAGACACTGAAAAGTTTAAACAACAAAACCCCAAAACTCCTCCAGGTTGACATACTTGAGTTTGTCCAGTGAATAGTTTGGATCCTTCAGTTTCTCAGAAAGCAGCTTCACTCCTGAATCTCCTGGATGATTGTAGCTCAGATCCAGCTCTCTCAGGTGTGAGGGGTTTGAACTCAGAGCTGAAGACACATAACCACAGCCTTCCTCTGTCACCATACAGCCAGACAACCTACAGACACATATAACAACAGTCCACATCACATTTAGTGTTTGTTTGATTCTTTTTATTTTGAACTGATTATTCAATAAAAACAACTGGTCACAAGAAAGATCAGGAAGAAACAAATATTCCCCCAAACCATTGATCATTATATACATAGTCACGCTAGGGCTGGGCGATATGGGCAAAAATTCATATCTCGGTATTTTTAGGAGGAATGACGGTATACGATATATATCCGGTATTTTTCCATAAATGGTTACTTAAGAGTCAAAGTTTTATTAAACAGTTTTCGAGCAAAATATAATTAAAACACGGGGGTTTCCCTCCCTGTTTACAAATAAACAGCTGCACAACAAATAAACAGCTGCACAAAATCTTTGATAAATAAAATACAGTACAGGTTGTTTCTCCTGCTTAACACTATAAGCTGCACACCATATTTCAAATTATGAAAAAAATAGAAATGAAATAAAAAATAGAACAGGGGTCTTCAACTAAAACGGCTCGAGGTCCAGTAATGAACCCTGCTCACCAGCCAAGATCCGGACAATTATAAATTAAAAAACAATTTATGTTTTTTGCGAGACCAGGTTATCTGCAGCATATTTTATCTTAAATTCTAGACATTTGAATACCTTTTTAAAGACCTGAACAAAAATAAATAAATAAAATGACTGTAAAAAGCATGATTTACAATTCAGATGCAGGTTTCACAAAACAAAAAAGATTTCTTAAATTATAAACTTCACATTCCAGCCTTCAAGAGTCAAAAGTATCAATTCTTATATAAATTTAAACAAATATTGTCAATCAAGTATTATATTAAAACATATGCATATATTTTACTGCCTTAATTGTTTAAATTTATTTAACACATTATCTTGTCGATCCATCAATTCACATTTACAACTCTACGTGTTTGCTGCTTAAAACCATGGATTGATTTTTTTTTACATTAATCTTTTTGACAACAGCCGACATACGAGCTGATTAAAAATGTCAGATCATTTTCTTCCAGCAGGAGGCGCTGTCAGAATGGCACAAAAAACAGCTCCGCAGCTGACTTTGAAACTGCAGCGCACATATTTATATAATGCATAGCCTTATAAAGTTTCATCGCAATTCTTGCCTTTTAGTCCCCAATTTAAGACCACCTGAAATCATAATTAAGACTTTCTTAACCCTTACAATACTGCAGTCATCAATGAAAATGAGAGCTTTATTTTAAACACCGACTTTCAAAAACAACCCCCCTTGCCTACACAAAATACGTTTCTTTTAATGTCTTCCCCACTGTGTTTGGCGCACAAGAGAAATATTAGGGAAGTAAATTATTGTGTAATGCAGCATATGAAGTATATTCGTCTATCATTGTCTCTGAGAGTATGTGCACGTCAGATGCTGGAAGCGCTGTTTTTACTTTCGCTTTAACATTGCGCAGTTTTCACGTTGCTTGCGTGATATCCATTGGCTCACCTTCATGGTTTAAAACATAAATATGTATAAAAATACAGTATAAAAGATATATTTACAATATTTTGCGACGTAACCCCAACATTTTCCATTTCCCAGCGTTTTCCATCAACGTTTTTCACTCACAGTTGACGACCACGAGGCTCGACCATAAATCGGCTGTTAGTACGAAATGAGTCACTTTTGCGAGCCGCTCGGAAAGCTTCCCTCTGACCTCACTGTACATTTGCGGCAGAGCTTCTGATGCAAAGTAGGCTACTTGCGATTGGGCAAAGTCCTTTTAAGATTCTACAGTCTTTGGATTGGGTAGCTGGTATCTTGGGTCAATGCTTTTTAGCGGCATTTTAAAACCCTCGTTTTCACGCAGAACGCGCACGTGCCATATCGATATGAACGATATTGGATAATCCCGTATCGCGTTGGGGAATCATATCGATATATCCCCAGAACTCGATATACCGCCCAGCCCTAAGTCACGCTTGTAAATACAACACTGAAATCCACACTTGAACATTTTAAGATTATAACTTTCCCAGATGTCTGTTTTAAATGTTTTAATTTGTTTTTATATTATTTATTTCTCATGGGTTTTAATCAGATTTAGTCAGATGGTCATTTTACCCACTGACTCGACTTGGGTCAGGATCATATAAAATTATAAGATTACTTTAATTAGGATAAGATGGATACTTTTATTGTACTTCTACGTCATTTTCACTTATCTTGAGGACCACAAGTAAAAAAAAAAAAAAAAGTAAAAATAAAATGGCTAGCCTTACTCCAATCTCCCCTATAATATTAGACATTTAATATTTTACAGCATACAGCTATACTAAGTAACAACTAAATTAGAACTTTTATATTACTTTAACTTTTTATAGGCCTACTATTTATGCAATTTTAATAAAATATTATAAATATGATGTGTTATAGGTTATTAGTATCAAGTCAAGTGATTATAATGAAAAATACCCTTAATTGTAGTGCCAAAGTGTGCCAACAACAGCAAATTTTGTGTTATATTAGATCTGATGGGGAACAATATTTTTGTTCAAATCAGTGGATCTTTAACGGAGCGGTAAAGGAGCGCTGTGAGCTGGTGATGGGGGTTGGAGAGAGGCACACCTCAGTCGATGAGGACAGAGGGACAGTGGCTCTAGCTGTAAGAGATATTATTATACTGCACTTATGTTTTTGTTTGTGTTTTTTTTTTTTTTTTTTGGCTGCACTGTACACATATAAAAATGCTATTAAAAGCATGTTTCAAAACTAAATTGCTAGTTATGTAGCCTTCTTAAGACTAATATCCAGATCAGCCTGCATCAGTTAACTGTGTTGTATCCTACTAAAAGTAGCCAAATTCTATAAAATTTTAAGGCCATATTTACAAATTCAAATGTATATTTCCATTATCCAGTGCTACATCCAACAAGAAATAGCCCTCATCTGTTTTATGATATATGGAGCATATTTGCCATGTCAAATGTGGGACAAGTTAGGCTGACATACTGATTAGCCAAAGCTCACTGTGTCATATCTTTGCCAAAACTATCCCAGAAACATGGTAATATACCTGAGCCACATTTGCTGAAACATATGTGGACCACATTTGGTTTACACCCTGATTAGTCTTTGTCGATTGTGCTACATTTCTGCCAAAGGTGGCCCACATCCGGATGCTGTTTCACTATTAGAATCATCTGAATGAATGATTCAATGATGAATACTTTTTTAAATGTGCAGTTGTGGCCACATCCTGGAGGAAGAGGGTAAGTGTTATAATACATGATCGGTCGATTCGGATCGCTGCATCCCTACCTGTTTCTCATGGTAAGCATCAGTGGAGCGTCTGAAACAGTCGTAATAGACACAGCTGAATCATTGTCATTCAGGAATAAGATTGCTTGGGTGTTTAAATAGAGATTGCAATCTTTTAATGATTAATTGTGCAGCTCTAATTAAACTCTGCTAAATGTTTTCAGGGTTCTTACACCTTTTCTAAAGTAAAATTCAAGCACTTTTCAAGATATTCCAGCACTGTGGCAAATTATTAAAGAATCTGTGTTTCTATATTATTATTATCTATATCTGTGTTTTTATTGTGTTTATAGTGTTGTACAGCACTTTGGTACACGCTGTGTTTTTTAAGGTGCTTAACAAATACATTTTGATTTGATTTGACTTGAAATTACATATTCACAGACATGAGTTCTAAATTTTAAATCAGATGTTATTGTGCTATTAAAAAAAACAACTGTCTAGATTGCATATAACATTGCCCCATATAAATAGTCAACATTCAGTTTATAAATTATATAATTTAAAATATATAATTAATATCATTTACTGAGTATCTGTAGTGTTTTAAAAATAAAATTTAAAGGCTTTTTAAGACCTGCACAAATAAAAGTAAAACTGTATGAGTGGAGTAGGGCAATGTCTATGGTAACACATTAATGACTGCTATCTACCGCTCTGTTCCATCAGAGGAAGCGCAGCAAGAAAGACCGGCGGATCACACTACAGCCTCACGTGCACACTGACTCCAGCGGACCTGTTTTTTCTTTTCTTTCTTTTACATATTATAAGCATGACAAAAAATAAGTATTTGGTATGAAAGCGAATTAATATGAAACCGATGCAACTGCATATTCAAGCACTTCATCCAAAATCCAAGCATTTTTCAAACCTTGAAAACACTACATTAAAATTCAAGCATTTTCAAGGAATTCAAGCACCGTACGAACCCTGTGTTTCACAAGGATATCATCATGTTTTCACGATACCAGTCATATCTCATGAGATCTCATTATGTCCCTAATAGTTTATAATCTGGAGTTCATGTTTGTGCTGAATAACACTTTATAATAAGAATATAAGAACAAACCACTTTCAAATAGTTTCAAGACTATTATAGTTCATTAACGGTTAGGGATGTAACGGTATTGTAAATACCGTCATATCGCAATAACACATTGTTTTCGATACTACCGTGGTCGCATGACTCGATAAAACAATAGGTCTTCTGAGAATAGTTTGCTCAGGCGAATGGAGCGAACGTGATGTAGCGGAACTACATTTCCCATCAGCCCAGGCGTGGCCATCATCCTTTGCGGTCTGTTGTCGCTACAGACTGTAGCAGCAAGGAAAAGAGATTGAAATGGTGGAACCTGCTCCGTCTGCAGTGTGTATGCGTTACGTATTCTTTTCAGCACCCATGTTAACAGATACACACTGCACACGGTTGCTGTCCGGCAGTACGTCCTAGAAGCGCTGCCTTTGCAGCAGTGCAGCGATCGTTTCGGCACGAGTCTATTTTTTGCTGCGCTGCATGCGCTGAATTAATGTTACAGTAGGTTGTTCGCTGTAAAAATGAACATGGATTGACACGGAATGTACCATAAATGCATATAAATTTCACAGTCAACACATGGCTTTTGGCTAGGTTTAAAATAAGGAAAGGGGCCGTTTTAAAGAGGCTAAACTAGGCAACATAATAGATGCACTTGTCCAGGTAGAAAAGTTCTTTAAAGGAGTGTTTTTAATAAAGATTTAATGCGAAAGAAAGGCATGAGAGCCTACTGCACTGCAAAAAAATACTTTTCTTACTTCGAATTTTGTCTTGTTTCCAGCCAAAATATCTAAAAATCCTTAAATCAAGAATTATTTTCTAGACAAGTAAAAATTATTTTCTTGTTTTTAGGAAAAACAAGTCAAAATAAAGTGAGTTTTTGTTTAAAACAAGCTAAATAATCTGCCAATGGGGTAAGAAAAAAAGTCTTATTTCAAGCAGACAACTCATTCACTCATACTATTTTTTTGTTACTAAAATTGAAATATTTAAGTTTCTGTTTCAAAGTTTACAGATAGATGGCTAATTTGTATGCCATTGATATGTTCAGAGTTCATGTAAACTGTTTAATAAACACTTCTGGCACTTTTTTCGAGTCTTTTTCCTGATAATGATTCAATATTTACTGTACCATGCCATACATACCGAGGTATTACCGTACCGTGAAGTTTTGATACCGTTACATCCCTATTAATGGTTTATAAACTGCAGTTAATACATTAATAGACTGTATGCAAATAGTGAGTTCATCATTGATTGGCACCGTAATTAACGTGTTTAACTCATATGTAAAAGTTAGGAAATATTTTGTTGATAATTTATCAACCACAGATCAGATTAGGTCACAAAAAATCTGAAAATGTCAGAAATGAAGTGCCCTTAACCAGGCTTTATTGGACATTAATTGCATTTATATTCAGTGTTCCTTAAAATGTTAACAAATAAATTAAGCACACATACACACATTGGGTTTCCATGTTTTATTAGGACCTGCCATAGAATAAATAATGTTTAAATTAAACTGTATATCCTGTCCCCACTAAACCTAACTCTAACTTTTAAATGTTTATGGGCCTGCCATTTATACGATTTTAATAAAATATTATGAATATGATGTGATAACTAGATTACTGGTATCAAGACAAGTGATTATAATGGAAAATACCCTTAATTGTAAGAATCAAAGTGTGAAACACTGTTAAAGATGCTATATGATGATTCACCTGCTGCAGCCTTGAATTCATGTTCGCAATGTTGAACTGCCTTTAGCCTTCCTTCACTCTTTCTGTTTTTTTTTTTTTTTTTTTTTTACAAACTGCAAACAACAGCAAATTTTGTGTTATATTAGATCTGATGGGGAACAATATTTTTGTTCAAATCAGTGGATCTTTAACGGAGCGGTAAAGGAGCGCTGTGAGCTGGTGATGGGGGTTGGAGAGAGGGACACCTCAGTCGATGAGGACAGAGGAACAGAGTGGCTCTAGCTGTAAGAGATATTATTATACTGCACTTATGTTTTTGTTTATTTACTGCACTGAACACATAAAAAATGCCATTAAAAGCATGTTTCAAAATTAAATTGCTGGTAATGTAGCCTTCTTAAGACTCACATCCAGATCAGCCTGCATCAGTTAACTGTGTTGTATCCTACTAAATGTAGACAAATTCTATTAAGTTTTTAGGCCTTATTTACAATTTGAAAAGTATATTTCTATTATCCAGTGCTACATCCAAACCAGAAGTAGCCCTCATCTGTTTTATGATATATGGGGCCCAGAAACATGTTAATATACCTGGGCCACATTTACTGAAACATATGTGGACCACATTTGGTTTATACCCTGATTAGTCTTTGTCGATTGTGACACATTTTTGCCAAAGGTGGTCCACATCCGGATGCTATCTGGGAATGTTGTCTCTTGTTCTGGCATTGCATTGACAGCAGATTGTTGACAAAAATCAATGGCCATTTATTGTGGTAGCATTTTGTTAATTATTTTATGGAAAACCAGTTACCTCAGTATCTCCAGCTGACAGTTTGGACTCTTCAGTCCTTCAGAAAGAAGCTTCACTCCAGAATCCTGCAGGTCATTGTTAGTCAGGTCCAGATCTCTCAGGGGGCAGTTTGAGGACTGTAGAGCTGAAGACAAACTCTCACAGGACTGAGCAGTGAGTTCACATCCACACAGTCTGTGAAGAGAACAAAACAAACAGCCATATTAATGTCAATTTATCAGATAGATTATATAGTTTATAGGGGTGTGACGAGACACTTATCCCACGAGACGAGACACGAGACTGGGTTCACAAACAGCCCGAGACAACATTTGTAAACTTTTTTTTTTTTAAATCCTCAATGAAATGTATAGGAAAAACAGTATTCTATTCAACTGAAAAACACAAAATGCAAAATGCAAAAAAAAAATCAGGGTGTCTACAGGTTTGACCAAGTTAAATTTAAGACATTTTAAGACTTTTTAATACCATTTTCAAACCAAATTTAAGACCAAATTGAAAGTCCCGCAAAAGTCAAGCACAATGAGGATATTTTAAATTGTTATTTAACTGATTGTTCTTGGGAATATTCAACAGAAAACACTATTCCAGAAGAAGAAATTAATTTCTATTCCATGACAATGTCAAGGCACTTACACATTTTGAATCCAATGTAAGAGTGTAACAATGTGAATGCACAAACACTTGAAATGTATGCTCACTCATGCTGCTTGAAGCACTTGACAATACTCTCACTCATACATACACCCACACAATACTCTCTCACTCACAATACTCTCACACACACACATACAATACAATATTCTTACTCACTGCACAGTACTACACAATACACTTACTTTCTCACTCACACACAATACAATACTCAAGGCTCGCAAAATTTCAAAATCTCTGGTAGCCCTTCGGGCAGGTACTCTTCAGATTTTGGTAGCCCGAAAATTAATTTAACTACCCCAAATAATAAAAAAGACCTTTATTTTATTTTTAAAATATAGAAAATCAGATAGTAGTCTAAATGTCAATCAAAAATGTTTTCAATACACAAATATAAACAAATGTCAAGGAAGGAATTTTATTTCACTATTTAGTGTATCTGCAGAATTTTTAAATATCAATTTAAGGCAATTTATGACCCTTTTTAAGAGCTGCACAAGTAAAATGAGTAGTATGAGTGGGGTTGGACAATGTACGGTAGAATATTAAGCCATAAAATGGCATGATTTATAATTCAGATACAGGTCCACACAAAAACAAAATATCTAATACAATGGCATTTCAGCCTTTATACCATTAAAAGAGATAAATAGAGTACATAATTTATTATATTTATTTAAAACGTAAGTATTACTGTCTTAATTAGAGATGCTCCGATCAGCATTTTTGGGGCCGATCACCGATTACCGATCACCAAGATCATGATCTGCCGATTGCCGATCACAGAATGGCAGGGGAATGGGAATCTTTGATCTATAATCTATCAGAGTTTGCACCATTTGTAGAAATGAAACTAACTCTAAATTAACTATATTGAAGAAAAAACCCTCTAGAAATAGGCTACAGTCAAGATCTTGAAGAACCTCCAAGTTAGGGTTAAGTTGCTGATGCCTTCCCTGCTGAAAAAAACATGCTGGTCCTTTGCTGATTTATGCTGGTCATGTTGCTGGTCAAGGACAAGCATTAACCAGCCAAAGAACCAGCATGAACCAGCAAAGGACCAGCATAAACCAGCTAAAACCAGCATCCCAGCACCAAAACATACCTAAGCAGCATATGCTGTTTTTTTCACCAGGGTTTGACGATAGCAAGACGATTATTAATATTATCTGTCAAAAAGGCGCCTAACTTTAGCGATGCAGTGCAGAGAGTCGGTTCTAGGATGCTTCAGAAACTTGTCGTGATATAAACACACGCAGAGTGACCACGTCGCCTTAACGCGCCGCATGGGGAAGAGATTTATTTATATTAAAGTGCACCTCGCACTAGACTAAGCTATGTCCTTTGATATTGTAAATGTTCTTTGCTTGTTATTTGTAGTAGGGCTGGGCGATTTGGCCTAAAATCAAAATCTCGATTAATTGAACATTTTAACTCGATTACGATTAATGAACGATTATTTTATTTATTAATAAAATTATATTTAATTATATTTATATAATATTTATTTTTTTGCCCTCATAGTTCACTGACAAGTAGGGATGCACCGAAATGAAAATTCTTGGCCGAAACCGAAAAAGAGGAAACCAAGGCCGAAAACCGAAACCCCGAAAGAATTATGCCAATTATTAGTACCATTCCTTTTATGGCTATGACTGTGTACTAATCTTACTAGAATCAAGGCATTGCAATTGCATACATTAATATTAAAGTTTCAAAAAATAAATCAATTATATTAATTTAAACAATTATTATCAATCAAGTATTTTATTACTTGACATATACATATATTTTACTGCCTTTGTTTAAATTATTTAATCGTTTACATTTTTATAACATTATCTTCTGGATCCATCACATCATAGACTGTAAAAAAATTCACATTTACAAGTCTACACGTTTCTCTTCCAGCAGGAGGCGCTGTCAGACTGGTATACAAAGCAGCGCAACAAATGAATTTGAAACGTGCAGCGCTCAGATTTATTCAATGGATAGCCTTTTTAAGTTTCATCATTTCTTGTCTTTCAGTCCCCACATTTAACACCTGAAATCATAATTAATACTTTCTTAACCCCTAATAACACTGCAGTTTTCAATTAAAATTAAGAGCTTTATTTCAAGAACCGATTTTCTGAAACAAACCTTGCACAATATACGTTTCTTTTTATACGTTTCCCACCATATTCAGGGCACAAGGAAAATATTAGGGGACTAAATTAATATCAGCATATGAAGTATAATCGTCTCTCATTGTCTCTGAGAGAATGCACGTCAGATGCTGAAAATCCGTTTTCACTTTCATTTTAACATTGCGCAGTTTTCACGTTGCTTGTGTGATATCCATTGGCTCACCTCCATGGTTTAAAACATAAATATTAATAAAAATACAGTATGAAAAGACATATCTTTAAAATATTGTGACGTAACACCAACGTAAAGCTAATGTTTTTCACTCACTGAAAGCTACATCTCGTCTCGATCTCTGCTCTTATCACTGCACGCACGACTGCAGACACAACCCCTCTGGAAATTTCGGCAAAACAAGTTTTGCAAATCGCTATCCGTGGGTCTTTCCATTCGTCCACACCGCAGACGTGTTGCTTCAGACAAGCACGTGCAGGCTGCGGTTTCTGTTTGTGTCAACATACGGTTTCGGCCGTGTTGTTTCGGTGATAAAAGTCTTTCGGCCGAAAACCGAAAATGCACTTTCAAAGTAGAAAATAAGCACTGTCTTCTAAACAAAATTACTCTTGTATATCCTGTAAATTTTTTAAGCTCTCCATGGACATGTCGGCGGAATAACGTAATGTAACGGAGCGGGGTCACGTGACTCCACACGCGGTACTGTTTTTAAAGGGAAAGTAATCGAAATAATCGACCTGGAAACATTTGATCGATTATAGGTTCTGAATGTCGATTTCGATTATTTTTCGATTAATCGCCCAGCCCTAATTTGTAGCTGCTTTTTAAGATGGTGTAAGGATTATATTATCCAGCATTGCAGTCATTAGGATAAAGGTAGTAAAATATGGTTTAGGCTGAATTAAATGATATATCAGAATCTGTCTGTATATAGGAAACATAAACATTTACCTTAGTAACATCTATATGCGTTCATTAGAATTACGATGCGATAAAATGGCGCTAAACATAGGCACGTGAATTACACGCGCACCGTTTCTCCTCATTCTATATGGACTAAACTACAACATGAACTGATGACAACAATCAGACATACAGCGGTAACATTATCGCAATATGACGGGTATAGAAAGATGCATTCATTTACATTCAAGCACGCACATTCACCACTCAGAATGAAACCGAAAGTATACTTCTCCGGCAAAACTACAGTCAGCGCTCTGTACACGCACAACTTAGTCACATGCCCAATAACAAGACTACCCTTACAAAACTAATAAAGAATTTAGTACTCATGTTGCCACTGGTAAGCTCCGCTCTGCTGTTGTTTACCTAGGCGCCGTGCATGCACGTGTGAAAAAGTTGCGCGAGTAATTTCGGTCAGGTGATCGGCTTTTTTGATCGGCGCTTTTGGGGTTCGCCGATCAAGCTATTTTTACCCAATATCGGCCGATCATGATCGGTTGCCGATCGATCGGAGCATCACTAGTCTTAATTGTTTAGATTTTTAGAAAGCACATTAACTTCTTTCACATTTACAACTCTATGTGTTTGCTGCATAAAAACATGGGTCGATAATTGCAATCATTTGACCATAAACATGTGAAAAAAAATGTGGACATAATTCATTCTCCGTCACAAGGGGGCGCTTTAGGAGCGCTGAAATACTACGGTTCCCCTAGTAACAGCTGAACACAATGCAGAATTAACGCTGTTTAATAGAAAATGCCAACGACACGTTTCTGAGGACCGTCGGTTTCCTTCAGATACATTCATAAAGACATAACTGCCGCGTTTTGACTTTGAAACGTGCAGTGTGCATATTTTTTCATGGACATCATTGCCTTTTTGAAGTTTAATCCAGCCCTATCTAGAGCTGGGCGGTATGACCAAAAATTTATATCACGGTATTTTTCAAAATTATACGGTATCACGGTATATGACGGTATTTTTTTTTTTCATGCATGACTAGGTGTTAACCACATTTCCTAATAAATTAGAGAATAATTACTGCAGTATATTGGTTTACATTGACCGGACTAGTATTAACCCAGGTTTGATTGGTCTCACAAAATGCTGCTGTTCACAAAGAAGTGACAGAGGCACTCATAATTGTAATGAGGTGAAGAAATCAGAATTCATGATTTGCAGTCAAAATACACACTTTATTGTGCATTCTTCACAAGTTCACATTTACAAGTCTACGCGTTTCTCTTCCAGCAGGAGGCGCTGTCAGAATGGTAGTATACAAAGTAGCGCAACAAATGATTTTGAAACGTGCAGCGCTCATATTTATTCAATGGATAGCCTTTTGAAGTTTCATCGCAATTCTTGTCTTTCAGTCCCCACATTTTAGACCACCTGAAATCATAATTATGACTTTCATAACCCCCTAATAACACTACAGTCATCAATGAAAATTAAGAGCTTTATTTAAGACTTTCAAAAACAAACCTTACACAAAATACGTTTCTTTTTTATTTATTTTTCCCACCATGTTCGGGGCACAAGAAAAATATTATGGGACTAAATTAATATCAGCATATGAAGTAAAATCGTCTCTCATTGTCTGAAAGAATGCACATCAGATGCTGAAAGTCAGTTTTTACTTTCACTTTAACATATTGATCAGTTTCCACGTTGCTTGTGTGATATCCATTGGCTTTAAAACATAAATATTAATAAAAATACAGTATATAGAAAAGACATATCTTTAAAATATTGCGACGTAACACCAACGTAAAGCCATTGTTTTTCTCTCACTGAAAGCTACATCTGTCTGCGCACAATGCGCCGGTCTCTGCTCTCATCACTGCAGACACACCCCCTCTTGAAATTTCTGCATTACAAGTTTTGCAAATCGCTAACCCTGGGTCTTTCTCAGATATACTGAAATACGTCCACACCTGATGTGTTGCTTCAGACAAGCACGTGCAAGCTGCGGTTTCTGTTTGCGTCAACATACGTGTTCCCAGCACTTTGTACGCACACACTCACCGGTATTGGGGTATATGAAAAATGAATATCATTAAAAAAAAAACACCGGTATTCGGTATGAAAAGGTATACCGCCCAGCCCTAGCCCTATCACGATTCTCGTCTTTCCGTCCTCAGCTGTAAAACCTCCTAAATTATAATTACAACTTTTTCTACTTTACGATAGCCTGTCGAGTAGCCGGTTAAACATTTTGGTAGCCCGACTGGAAAACACAACTGGGCTAGCGATTTTGCGAGCCCTGATACTCACTCACTCTCAGACACCCATTATGCCATTTCTCCGTTAGCGGTGGCGGTGCAAAAGTCATTGATTTGAGGCTGCTGTTGGCGGGCTGTAGCAAAAGCTAACGTGTTTCCCGCTCTGCATATGAGACTCCAGCGCTTAAACATGAAGTGGATTAAACATTTTGTAAAGGAATAGCAGGGGTTTGTGAGTTTAATGAACCGCACAGTAAGCCTCGCTGTCATCTTTGGGCACAGCTTTCTGCCACCAATAGAAACTGGAGTTTTCAAGCCATTTGTCGCTAAATTTACATTTACCTATATTTCCTTGCCTTGTCTCGAGACTACGCTGACTAAATCCAAATAATCCAGCGCTGGGATCAGGGTTGCCAGATCTGACTGACAGGTTCCAGCCCAAACACGACGTAAAACCCGCCCAAATCATCAAAAGCCGCTAAATCTGGCAACACTGAGGCATTGTCAAACAAGTGCGTGTCTAGCAACAGAACAGATTTAGAACCTGCGCAGGAGATTCTCCTCAAAACGATAAACTTTTCCTTTTCAAAGTGTAAAAAAACATTTTAATAATGGAGAAATTCCCTCTAAAATGAAGATTAAAAAATTAAGACCTTTGGATTTAGATTTAAGACAAATTAAGACATTTAAAGGCCTTATTTTAGGACAACGGAATTTAAGACTTTTTAAGACTTTTTAAGGATCCGCGGCCACCCTGTAAATAAATGTAGGTATCATTTTGATATCAGCTTGTACTTTATGAAATTAAACTTTTATATTAATTAATTGTATGCACTAATAAACATGTAAACTAAAGCTGCATGATTCTGGATAAATTGAAATTTTTTTTTTTTTTTTTTTTTAAATTGGAGATTAAAATTTTCTCATGATTCTGAAGAAAAAAATTAATTAGACAAATTCTAAACAAAATAACGTAATTTACTAGTGGTTCTGACTAAATGTTCATTGCTTAAGTTTAAAAAAATATATACAGTACTGTGCAAAAGTTTTAGGCCACTAGGATTGTCTCCGTTTGTTGTGTTTGTTCATGTGATTCCAGACAGACTGGATGAGGATGAGATCAGATCTCTGTGTGGAGCACTGGCTGTTGTCAGACTCCTTGTGCAAACTAAAATCTCTCTGGATTTGTACAATTAATGCCAAAATGAATGTTTGGAAATGCAAACTGATATTTCCTACAGACACACTACAGCAAAAGATAGAAATAACTGACTTAAAAACTTTTTTTTTTGGTGAAAATCCTAGTGGCCTAAAACTTTTGCACAGTACTTTATATGCAAACTAATAAAAAGGAGTCAGAGTCTCAATTAATAGAGTTTTTTCAATATTAGAATCATCTGAATGAATGATTCAATGATAAATACTTTTTTAGACGTGCAGTTGTGGCCACCTTCTGAAGGAAGAGGTAAGTGTTACAATACATACGTGTTAAGATACTTTAGTTTTGATCACTACTGTAGACAATGAGTGTTTATACCCATTTATTTATTTTTTGCTACACTGTACAAATATTAAAAAATGCCATTAAAAGCATGTTTCAAAATTAAATTGCTAGTTATGTAGCCTTCTTAAGACTCATATCCAGATCAGCCTGCATCAGTTAACTGTGTTGTATCCTACTAAAAGTAGACAAATTCTATTAAAATTGTTTAGGCCTTATTTACAAATTCAAAAGTATATTTCTATTATCCAGTGCTACATCCAAACCAGAAATAGACCTCATCTGTTTTATGATATATTGGGGGCCCAGAAACATGTTAATATACCTGGGCCACATTTGCTGAAACATATGTGGACCACATTTGGTTTATACCCTGATTAGTCTTTGTCGATTGTGCCACATTTTTGCCAAAGGTGGCCCACATCCGGATGCTATCTGGGAATGTTGTCTCTTGTTCTGGCATTGCATTGACAGCAGATTGTTGACAAAAATCAATGGCCATTTATTGTGGTAGCATTTTGTTAATTATTTAATGGAAAACCAGTTACCTCAGTATCTCCAGCTGACAGTTTGGACTCTTCAGTCCTTCAGAAAGAAGCTTCACTCCAGAATCCTGCAGGTCATTGTTAGTCAGGTCCAGATCTCTCAGGGGGCAGTTTGAGGACTGTAGAGCTGAAGACAAACTCTCACAGGACTGAGCAGTGAGTTTACATCCACACAGTCTGTGAAGAGAACAAAACAAACAGCCATATTAATGTCAATTTATCAGATAGATTATATAGTTTATAGGGGTGTGACGAGACACTTATCCCACGAGACGAGACACGAGACTGGGTTCACGAACAGCCCGAGACAACATGTGTAAACTTTTTTTTTTTAAAATCCTCAATGAAATGTATAGGAAAAACAGTATTCTATTCAACTGAAAAACACAAAATGCAAAATGCAAAAAAAAAAATCAGGGTGTCTACAGGTTTGACCAAGTTAAATTTAAGACATTTTAAGACTTTTTAATACCATTTTCAAACCAAATTTAAGACCAAATTGAAAGTCCCGCAAAAGTCAAGCACAATGAGGATATTTTAAATTGTTATTTAACTGATTGTTCTTGGGAATATTCAACAGAAAACACTATTCCAGAAGAAGAAATTAATTTCTATTCCATGACAATGTCAAGGCACTTACACACTTTGAATCCAATGTAAGAGTGTAACAATGTGAATGCACAAACACTTGAAATGTATGCTCACTCATGCTGCTTGAAGCACTTGACAATACTCTCACTCATACATACACCCACACAATACTCTCTCACTCACAATACTCTCACACACACACATACAATACAATATTCTTACTCACTGCACAGTACTACACAATACACTTACTTTCTCACTCACACACAATACAATACTCAAGGCTCGCAAAATTTCAAAATCTCTGGTAGCCCTTCGGGCAGGTACTCTTCAGATTTTGGTAGCCCGAAAATTAATTTAACTACCCCAAATAATAAAAAAGACCTTTATTTTATTTTTTAAATATAGAAAATCAGATAGTAGTCTAAATGTCAATCAAAAATGTTTTCAATACACAAATATAAACAAATGTCAAGGAAGGAATTTTATTTCACTATTTAGTGTATCTGCAGAATTTTTAAATATCAATTTAAGGCAATTTATGACCCTTTTTAAGAGCTGCACAAGTAAAATGAGTAGTATGAGTGGGGTTGGACAATGTACGGTAGAATATTAAGCCATAAAATGGCATGATTTATAATTCAGATACAGGTCCACACAAAAACAAAATATCTAATACAATGGCATTTCAGCCTTTATACCATTAAAAGAGATAAATAGAGTACATAATTTATTATATTTATTTAAAACGTAAGTATTACTGTCTTAATTGTTTAGATTTTTAGAAAGCACATTAACTTCTTTCACATTTACAACTCTATGTGTTTGCTACATAAAAACATGGGTCGATAATTGCAATCATTTGACCATAAACATGTGAAAAAAAATGTGGACATAATTCATTCTCCGTCACAAGGGGGCGCTTTAGGAGCGCTGAAATACTACGGTTCCCCTAGTAACAGCTGAACACAATGCAGAATTAACGCTGTTTAATAGAAAATGCCAACGACACGTTTCTGAGGACCGTCGGTTTCCTTCAGATACATTCATAAAGACATAACTGCCGCGTTTTGACTTTGAAACGTGCAGCGTGCATATTTTTTCAGGGACATCATTGCCTTTTTGAAGTTTAATCCAGCCCTATCACGATTCTCGTCTTTCCGTCCTCAGCTGTAAAACCTCCTAAATTATAATTACAACTTTTTCTACTTTACGATAGCCTGTCGGGTAGCCGGTTAAACATTTTGGTAGCCCGACTGGAAAACACAACTGGGCTAGCGATTTTGCGAGCCCTGATACTCACTCACTCTCAGACACCCATTATGCCATTTCTCCGTTAGCGGTGGCGGTGCAAAAGTCATTGATTTGAGGCTGCTGTTGGCGGGCTGTAGCAAAAGCTAACGTGTTTCCCGCTCTGCATATGAGACTCCAGCGCTTAAACATGAAGTGGATTAAACATTTTGTAAAGGAATAGCAGGGGTTTGTGAGTTTAATGAACCGCACAGTAAGCCTCGCTGTCATCTTTGGGCACAGCTTTCTGCCACCAATAGAAACTGGAATTTTCAAGCCATTTGTCGCTAAATTTACATTTACCTATATTTCCTTGCCTTGTCTCGAGACTACGCTGACTAAATCCAAATAATCCAGCGCTGGGATCAGGGTTGCCAGATCTGACTGACAGGTTACAGCCCAAACACGACGTAAAACCCGCCCAAATCATCAAAAGCCGCTAAATCTGGCAACACTGAGGCATTGTCAAACAAGCGCGTGTCTAGCAACAGAACAGATTTAGAACCTGCGCAAGAGATTCTCCTCAAAACGATTAACTTTTCCTTTTCAAAGTGTAAAAAAACATTTTAATGATGGAGAAATTCCCTCTAAAATGAAGATTAAAAAATTAAGACCTTTGGATTTAGATTTAAGACAAATTAAGACATTTAAAGGCCTTATTTTAGGACAACGGAATTTAAGACTTTTTAAGACTTAAGGATCCGCGGCCACCCTGTAAATAAATGTAGGTATCATTTTGATATCAGCTTGTACTTTATGAAATTAAACTTTAATATTAATTAATTGTATGCACTAATAAACATGTAAACTAAAGCTGCATGATTCTGGATAAATTGAAATTTTTTTTTTTTTTTTTTTTTTTTTTAAATTGGAGATTAAAATTTTCTCCTGATTCTGAAGAAAAAAATTAATTAGACAAATTCTAAACAAAATAACGTAATTTACTAGTGGTTCTGACTAAATGTTCATTGCTTAAGTTTAAAAAAATATATACAGTACTGTGCAAAAGTTTTAGGCCACTAGGATTGTCTCCGTTTGTTGTGTTTCTTCATGTGATTCCAGACAGACTGGATGAGGATGAGATCAGATCTCTGTGTGGAGCACTGGCTGTTGTCAGACTCCTTGTGCAAACTAAAATCTCTCTGGATTTGTACAATTAATGCCAAAATGAATGTTTGGAAATGCAAACTGATATTTCCTACTGACACACTACAACAAAAGATAGAAATAACTGACTTAAAAACTTTTTTTTTTGGTGAAAATCCTATTGGCCCAAAACTTTTGCACAGTACTTTATATGCAAACTAATAAAAAGGAGTCAGAGTCTCAATTAATAGAGTTTTTTCACTATTAGAATCATCTGAATGAATGATTCAATGATAAATACTTTTTTAGACGTGCAGTTGTGGCCACCTCCTGGCGGAAGGAGGTAAGTGTTACAATACATACGTGTTAAGATACTTTAGTTTTGATCACTACTGTAGACAATGAGTGTTTATACCCATTTATTTATTTTTTGCTACACTGTACAAATATTAAAAAATGCCATTAAAAGCATGTTTCAAAATTAAATTGCTAGTTATGTAGCCTTCTTAAGACTCATATCCAGATCAGCCTGCATCAGTTAACTGTGTTGTATCCTACTAAAAGTAGACAAATTCTATTAAAATTGTTTAGGCCTTATTTACAAATTCAAAAGTATATTTCTATTATCCAGTGCTACATCCAAACCAGAAATAGACCTCATCTGTTTTATGATATATGGGGCCCAGAAACATGTTAATATACCTGGGCCACATTTGCTGAAACATATGTGGACCACATTTGGTTTATACCCTGATTAGTTTTTGTCGATTGTGCCACATTTTTGCCAAAGGTGGCCCACATCCGGATGCTATCTGGGAATGTTGTCTCTTGTTCTGGCATTGCATTGACAGCAGATTGTTGACAAAAATCAATGGCCATTTATTGTGGTAGCATTTTGTTAATTATTTAATGGAAAACCAGTTACCTCAGTATCTCCAGCTGACAGTTTGGACTCTTCAGTCCTTCAGAAAGAAGCTTCACTCCAGAATCCTGCAGGTCATTGTTAGTCAGGTCCAGATCTCTCAGGGGGCAGTTTGAGGACTGTAGAGCTGAAGACAAACTCTCACAGGACTGAGCAGTGAGTTTACATCCACACAGTCTGTGAAGAGAACAAAACAAACAGCCATATTAATGACAATTTATCAGATAGATTATGTAGTTTATAGGGGTGTGACGAGACAACAGCCTGACACAAAAATGTTTAACTTTTTTAAAGACATCCTGTTAGAACCTCTGTTCTGGGTCACTGCAGTTTTTCAGGTCTGTCGAGTGGATCAGCAACAAGCGCTTGGGATAGACAACAACACACCAAATTCTAATACAAGTTGGTTTATTGTTATCTACCAAAGAAGATGGGGCAGTCCCATCTTTTATACAGCACCCTTACAAACCTTCAAGTAGGCGGGGGTTCACATATCATTTAAGAAAAAGACTTCTACATATGGGGAGGAAAAATACAGAGCAGGTATAAGGAAGTGAACAATTAGGAACAGAGTGCAGCCGCACCGAACTGGTTTCCTGCCCGACAGATGACCCTGAGAAGGCAGACACCACAAAACAACTATTCGACACACAGAACCATATCATCACACTCTTAAGTGAAATATCCTGTAAAACATAAGGCAACTACCAAATAGGAAAATAAATTGCATTACAAAAACACATTAATTCTTATAATCCCCTCTTCCAGACTCTTCTCTAGAGTCTGGACTCTCCTGTATCCTTCTGTGGCAGTGGGCGATATCCTGTAGAGATAGCAGACACCATAGTATACATACGTTGTGTGAAACATTTCACAATGCATGGACCAAAAATACACAATAAAAACAAAATAAGTAATACCGGTATTATCATTGAGACATAAGGTGCAAACGTGCCAAATAGGCTAGAGAGAATACCCCAATTCCAATTGTTAGTTCTAGACTTTAGCTCATCCTCATATATCTGGGATGAGATCTGCTTCATAGTAGCTACAGCAGTGCCAATTGATCCCTCGGGCTCATCATTTGCAGGTATGTATGTGCAGCATTTATCACCTACAACAGAACAAACCCCTCCCTGCTGGGCAAGAAGCATGTCCAGGGCCAACCTGTTCTGCATGACCACCTGTCTCAGTGCTCTCAGTTCGCTTTGTACCCCTGCCAGTGCAGCTGTGGTGCTGTTAACAAATGATGCCAGTCGATAATGCATGATGTTCTGTTGTCTCAGTAGATCAGAGACGCCGAACTGAGGTATCATAGACCTCCAGAACCGAGTCCAGTGTGACCTCATCTGATGTTCATCAGGGACGTCCTCGTTGTCCACTGATCGTTTGCTCCTGAAAGACAAATCACGTTGTGTATGCATAACAGTCACACGATGTTGCAGCTGCACTGGTGCACAGAGGCCTGTCCAGCTCATCCTGTACGTGTTGTTTACAGTGTCCTCACCACAGTACCAGTACCAGTCATCAGCCAGCACTGCACCTTTCGCTGGCCAGGGATCTTCACAGAGCGTGAGCAATTCAATGCAGGCAGTGTTCCTAGAGGTGTAACAAGCAGTTCTATTATTTCCCTTAGCACATGCTGCGGTGTTCTTCTCACATGAGCCCCTCTCGAACCTTGGACAGTAGCTTTGCAGCCACCTGTCTATACCCTGCCCTTGGTTTATTATTTGTTTACAATTTGTAGCACTTATACCTGTCACGCTTTCACCTGATGTCCCATTAAAACAGTAAGGAAACATAAAACCTTCTGGTAACACCAGGCTAACTTTTACATCAACAGTTTCAGTTTCATTTTTACTTGATGCACTACCTTCTTTCTTGCACGTTTCATTCATACAACAGTAATTATGGTACCGTTTAGTTTCATCAGTATAGGGTGTTGTTACCCTCTTTACACATCTAGGAGACCATACATACATTTTCCCTGCATAATCTGTACAGAACACAGTGAAATTGGGGGGTTCACAGTTATAGACAAATGGTTTCAAAGATACAGTTATTATGGTGCGGAATAATTCTTGACACACCACACAGGATTCATTGGTCAGTTGACGCGCTGTCCAGTTGGCATACTGCCAGAAGAAGTTTCTTTTGGCCTCCTCCTTTGAAGCGTTGGGTACCATGAGTCCAGCTAGGACAATACACATTATTGCTCTGGAAAACAAAAACAGTCAGTACATGTAATACATTGTTCTTCATTTCAAGGGTTTCACTCTGGTTGCATGAATCCACTGTGGAAAAAGATCAGTTAAAACAGCAGTTCTGGTCACAGCTAGTATCTCTGTAGGCCCATCATACAGAGAGTCATTAAGGCCCCCGGTTTTTAGTTTCTTTATCAATACTTGATTACCCACTTCGAAGGGGTGTGAGTTAGCTTTAGGGATCACAGGGTGTTTCATGTTAACCCTTTCCCAGAACTCAGTTAATTTTTCTATTAGGCCTACAGAGTACTCAGACATATGATCAGTTAACACCACACCTATCCCTACCATTCCGTTGCGCCAAGGGATGGGGAAAGGTCGTCCCAGTACCAGTCATCAGCCACCTCATATGGTGATAGATTGTCTAAATTTGGCTGCGGCATCATTCTTAAGTCTGCTAAGACAATCGGGAGGACCCTTGTCCAATCAGATGTATTCATACTGACCATTGCTTTTCTTATTTTTTGTTTAATGGTCCTATTTTTCCTCTCAACGAAAGCTGAGCTTTGAGGATGGAATGGCACATGTAGTCGCCAATCAATTTGTAACTCTTTCGCCAATTGCTGCGTTACTTTTGATGTGAAAGGCGTGCCCTTATCGGAGTCTATTGATACTAGATACGGAATACCATATCTGGGTATGATTTCTTTGGTTAAAAAACTGCACTACAACGTTTGCATTTTCCTTCGCACATGGAAAAGCTTCTACCCACTTAGAAAATTTGTCCACAAGCACCAAGAGGTATTTAAAAGGTCCCCTCTTGGGCATGTGTGTGAAATCAACCTGCCATTCAGTAAACGGTTGGTTAGGCCTCGGCAGGTGTTGGTGTTTTGCTGGAGGTTTGCTTATATTATTTTTAGCACAAGTTAAACATCTGTCAAGAATGTCATTAACCGTTTGCAGTAATTGGTCGACGCAAAATAAACCTCGCATTGTATCTATGACCCCTCTTCGGCCGCGATGAGTGATACCATGAAATTCGCGGACGAGAAATGGTAAAACAGACGCAGGTAAACACAGTCGACCATCTTTGTCACGCCAGAGGTCATCAGGTCCCTGAGACGCAGAGAAAACTGACCAAAATTGACGGTCAGTCTCACTGGCTGCTTTCTGGACAGCGACAAGGTCAACATCTGGAATCATTGACGACGTCATTTTTGAGGTTGACACTAGAGCTATATTAACATAGGGGCTTGGAGGTCCCTCTTGAGCAGCCCTTTTTGCATTTAGGTCAGCCAGTGAATTACCCTTAGCCTCATCATTATGTAAACTCGAGTGACCCTTCGTTTTTACTATGGCTATTCTCCTTGGGAGACATGAGGCTTCAATAAGTGTTTCAACAAGATGCTGTTGTTTACTGAAGAAACTAGTTTGCAGTTTCATCAGCAGAAGTCAGCTTCAACACTCTAGATGGAGTGCAGACAGAGACTGAGTGCAGATAGAGACTGACACACACACACATAGAGGCTTTATCTATCTTCAAGGTTGTCTTAGCCAGGCAAGACTCTTTATCAGTGTGTTGGACACACACACTTAGGTCGATCATTTTCTGGTTTTAGGCAGGGAACAGCCTCGAGCAGACACGTCTCATCATACTTATTACCCATTTTTGACATTATTATGAACTTATAATCTGCGCCAGTGAAATGGCTGTGACACAACAATTTTGTCAACATTTCCACGAAGTGTAATGGTTTGTCCACTTCTGGTAACATGCTCAAAATGTCTTTTAAAGTCGAGATGGACGGCGGAGTTATCTCTGTCGTTTTGATATCCACAAGTGAGCTTCATTTATTTTCTTGACGGGCGCTGGTGGGGGCGCGCAATGCTCTGCGGAAGTAAGCGCGGGCGCGCTGCGCGCAGGTATGTTAGGCGCGGGCACATTAAGCGCGGGCGCCGGATAGTGTGGCGGCGTGCACGGCGGGAGTGAAGAAGTAGACGGTACTTCTGGATAGAGTTTAGCTGCTTTCTCTAATTTGGTTTTCTGTAACTTCGACTCAGCCTCAGCTAATAATTGTTTCTCTTTTTTTCCTGTCGGCTTTTTCGGTACCACATTCCTGACAGATTTTGGCAGTGAAATACCCTGTTTATCATTCCATACAGTTTGCATTTTTAACCAAACATCATACCCGTCTTTCATATATTTTTGGTCCCATTCAGGGTCACCTTCGCCTTTATATGTCAATTGAAAAGCTTGTGCCATATGATTTGGGTCAAAAGAACCCATTCGCGGATATGTAGGATACATCCCATTGGCTTCGGTCCAACCCGCTAAATTATTCACCCATAATTTTGTATAAAAACCCCAACTACATCTATTCATCCAATCACTTGGTGTTTCGCCAGGATTTGGTTTAGGATAGGTGGCTCCCATGATAGATATACAGATAATATATACAGATATTCACCTCACCACGGGACAGACCGAAACTCGTGACTCACACTTTTGCTTTTAATTTCGTTTTCGATTTTGATTTCTATAGCGCTCTTCCCAGCCTCGCTGAGGGTATACCTTACGTCAGTACAGATAGTCAGACTATACTCTGTCTTGCCCGAGTTACGCAATTAAACAGTAATTACCAGTTAGACAGTCAGACTATACTCTGTCTTGCCCAAGTACGTAATTACAGACACACAGTAATAGTAATGTCACTAATCAGGTAGTCAAACTATACTTTGTCTTACCTGATCAGAGACATCACGTCGGGGTCACCAGATTGTTAGAACCTCTGTTCTGGGTCACTGCAGTTTTTCAGGTCTGTCGAGTGGATCAGCAACAAGCGCTTGGGATAGACAACAACACACCAAATTCTAATACAAGTTGGTTTATTGTTATCTACCAAAGAAGATGGGGCAGTCCCATCTTTTATACAGCACCCTTACAAACCTTCAAGTAGGCGGGGGTTCACATATCATTTAAGAAAAAGACTTCTACATATGGGGAGGAAAAATACAGAGCAGGTATAAGGAAGTGAACAATCTCTAGGAACAGAGTGCAGCCGCACCGAACTGGTTTCCTGCCCGACAGATGACCCTGAGAAGGCAGACACCACAAAACAACTATTCGACACACAGAACCATATCATCACACTCTTAAGTGAAATATCCTGTAAAACATAAGGCAACTACCAAATAGGAAAATAAATTGCATTACAAAAACACATTAATTCTTATACATCCTCAATGAAATATATAGGAAAAACAATATTTTATTCAAATGCAAAAAAATAAATAAAAAAATGTAGGTGTCATTTTGATATCAGCTTGTACTTTATGAAATTAAACTTTTATTTTAATGATTTGTATGCAGTAATAAACATGTAAACTAAAGCTGCATGATAAATTGAAAGCTTTTTTTATATTGGAGATCAAAATTGTGTCACAATTTTAAAGAAAAAAAATTCTAAGTAGACCAATTCTAAACAAAATGACTTAATTTACTAGTGGTTCTGACAAAATGTTTATTGAATATATATTTTTAAAACTTAAGCAAACTAAATTTAAAGTTTTTTTCACTATTAGAATGTCCTGAATGAATGATTCAATGATAAATACTTTTTAAACTTGCAGTTGTGGCCACCTCCTGGTGGAAGAGGTTAAGTGTTGAAAACTTTAGGTTTTGGACTTTAGTTTCGATCGCTGTTGTACATGAGCTTTGCTCTTGACATGAAAACATCATAATGTGATTAAGTCCTTACTCTGATTATTGGAAATAATCACATTATTCGTGCACATGTAAACATAGTCATTGATTGGCAATTAACGTGTTTAACTCAAATGTAAAAAGTTAGGCAATGTTTTGTTGACAGCTTATTCAAAAACAAACAAAAAATAACAGCAATGAAATAAAGATGAAAATAAGTAAAAATGACAATCTGAATAATAGTAATGGTATAAGTAGTATAAGCATGTTTAGAAAAAATAGAAATAACATAAAATAGAAAAATAGAAGTAACAACAACAATAATAATACTAGAAATAGTGATGATAACAATAAGATTTTGTGATGACGGTAACAGTAATATCAATAATAAGAATAATAATACTGATATAATGACAATAGTAGATATATAAAAGACAAAAGTAATAATGACCCATACCCAACACACACCACACCTATCCTAGCTTCTGTGTCAGTGGCATGTTTATCTCCATTCAAGGCCAGATTACTATATGTTTATGAATGTAAGCTTAAACTGAGGTGCTGCATTAAATACATGAGTGCTATTTGTTGGCTGCAGTTTTATTTTATTTATATTTATACATTTATTATGTATATTCAGTGTTATGATCTGCATTAAACTGTTACCGTCCATACAAAACAAAACATCATCCCATCAGTATTATCTTATTACTGCTCAATGTTTCTATGATATTAATAATAATAAAAATTAATAAAATGTGTTCTGTGAATAGTGTTTAAGGATGTTTTCTTGGCGATGGCTAGAGCTACGAGGAGTATCCTTTTGTTTGTCTAATGTCTTTTGTTTGCTTGTCAAATGTGAGGCTGTAATGTACACTTTACTTCAAAGCATAGCATAAATTTAACGCCAACGATGTATAAGCGATCAAAAGTATTGCTACATTATGCCAATATTGACGGCAACTGCGTGCGATGCAATATTTGTAAAAAGGTTATCGCGTCCAAGACTGGCAACACGTCAAATATGAGAAAACACCAGACACATTCTGGCGCCTCAGTCTCAATGTAGTCTCAGTAAAGGTACAACGCGACATACATTCACATCAAACGATGACTCAGCGGCAGAGCTGCACTCACACAGGGGCGTAATTTTCACTGGGGACACGCTTTTCAAAATCCCGTGTGTGTCCTCCCACTTTCGGCGCCGTTGTACTGTGGCTGCCGACCATCATCCAAGTGGATGCTGCACACTGGTGGTGGTTGAGGAGAGATCCCCCATATGACTGTAAAGCGCTTTGGGTGTATGGCAATACACAATAAAAGCCCTATATAAATGCTTCATTCATTAATTTTTAATACCCCACGTTTAGAGAACGACTCCCCAATGCGCGCAAATTAGGCTACATAAAATATTGAAGCTGTTATTAGTATGTGGGCTAATACATTGTGTAGTTGTCTATTAATAGCTCTGTATCATGCTTGAAGATTCGGTCTCTGTTTGCACTTTGAATTTTGAAAGAGTATAGCCTATTTTGATTATAGCTGTATTTATTGTCTACACGACTAAGAAAGAACTGTGTCGTTTATTTTTTGTTATTTAAAATATATTTTGTCATTTATTTAGATTTTAATCTAAATGCAGTGGTTTTGCCTCCAATTTAAATGGCTGTACCTATAATAGAGAAAATAAACATTGTTCATGTACTCATATTATCCTTCATTCTTGACCCTTGCTTAAGGTGTAAACTAAATATATTAAAAAGGCTTTCAGAATCAGCCCATTTGCTTGTAAAACATCGGCAATCAAAATCGACTATGAAGAATCAATATCGGTGCTACATGCTAATTTTTCTGAAGAAGAACTGTTGAGTGATTTCAGGTGATCTTAAAAGGTTAGTTCACCAAAAAAATGAAAATTCTGTCATTAATAACTCACCCTAATGTTGTTCCAAACCCATAAGACCTTTGTTTATCTTCAGAACACAAATGAAGATCATTTGGATTTAATCAAAGAGCTTTCTGATCCTATATTTACTGGATATGCATTTTCAATGCCCAAGAAAGGAACTAAACCAGAAACATAGTCAAAATAAGTCAATGTGATATAAGTGGTTCAATCATAATTATATGAAGCTGCGAGAATACTTCTGTGTGCAAAGTAAACAAAAATAACTTTATTCAGAGATTTATCTATGGAAGGATAAGAAAGCTCTTGGATTAAATCCAAGATATCTTCATTTGTAGATAGTTAATGACAGAATTTAAATTTTGGGGTGAACTAAACCTTTAAGCAGCAATGAGCCTCACAAATACTTAAATCTGATTGAGTTAAAATTTGAACTTTATAAAAAAAAAACATTCACTGTTATATTGTCTTAACTACACTTTGTTCATTTTGAGCTTTTGTTCCTTTGTTTATTGGTCTTAGAGATAAACCTGATCTGAAAGTGACACAAACATTCTGAAAAAGTAATCTTCTTAAAATGTATTTCATAAAATAAAAGTATCGAAAAAAGTATCGTTCAGAACCGGTATCGAATTCAGGGTATCGGTATCGAACATTTTGGAACGATACCCAGCCCTACTTATACTGTATGAGCTGAAGATTGTGTTTTTAGTCAAGAATTAAATATTACAAATTTGATCCCAGAAGTCAGTGTCAGGAGCGATAGAAAGGTCTAAATCCCTTAAACCTGACAGATGTAGAGAAGATCTGTATGAAGGAGTGGGCCAAAATCCCTCCTGCGGTGTGTGCAAACCTGCTGAAGAACTACAGGAACCGTTTGACCTCTGGAATTGTTAACAAAGGCTTCTGTACCAAATATAAAAAATTTTTGACTCAAGTGATCAAATACTTATTTAACACAGTAATTCACAAATAAATTGTAAAAAAAAAAAAAAAAAAAAAAAAAAATCATACAATGTGATTTCCGGATGTCTCTCAAAGTGGAAATGCACCTGAAAATTGTAGACCCCTCCATGATTTCCAAGTAGGAGAACTTGCAAAATCACAGGGTGATCAAATACTTATTGACCTCACTGTATATATATTAATCTAGATTAAAATGGCTAATGTGAATATTCTGCTGAAGGCATTCAGAATATGTGTGCTACCCAAATAATGACTAAAAGTAAGTCTTCGAGAACGGGACAGGTGGCGCATTAGATCAGGCGCTCATCTCCTGTTTCCAAAATGCATCACAAACTGCTTGACAATTGCATTTACAACATAATTAACTATACAAACTTGTGTAACCAAGTACTTCTGCGCAAAAGGCTGCACGGCGTGCGCGTTCCCCTTAAATACACAGACGCGCAGGGGCATGGATTTCTGCGTGCATAGCCTTCCATTAAACTGCGTTGCTTTTAGAAGCGTCAATTCAGTTGTTGCATATAGTTATGTCTTTATTTCGGGATTATCAAAGTAAATTATAACTCAAACTTGAGATTTTACTGGGGCACAGCAGATTTTCACTGGGGCCCGTGCCCAAGTAAAAAGGGTCTAGCAACGCACCTGCCCTGAAGCGGCTTCATAGCTGCATTCATGTTTGCACGTCTCATTTGATGTGGTCATTTCACAGAAGTTGAAGACTCGTTCTCGCCCCCTACAGTGCAATTCGACTAGATATACGTCATCCGCGCTAAAATATCAAGGTGAAAGTTATCATATCTTGCGTAGTTTAGACCCAGCTCCCAACCCAACTTTGAGAATAGATTAACGGCGATATTTTTTTTATCTCCCGATAAGAGTCTCACGTTAACGCAGCACGTTAACGCCGATAACGGCCCACCACTAATATATATATATATATATATATATATATATATATATAAATAACAGTTTTAAATATATTCAATTAGAAAGCAGTATGTATGTAGGAGTGATTGCTCAAGTGAGGAGTTAGTGTGAGGAACTGATCAATTAGTTTGCCATTTTAATCACTTGTGTTTGACAAAGGAAATCAAGATATTTCCTGTTAGATTTTGGTGTTACATAGAGAATTGTGTTGGGTTTTATAAAATTGAAAACTGAGTCAAAGGCTGAGAATTAGTGTCTGGTTTTTCAGATTTGGTGTGAGGTTCTGGTGTTTAAAACAACTGTAACTAAATCTGCTACTGCGGAGGGAAGGTGAAGATTGATGGTTCTGGTGTTGATTTTAGATAAAACAGCTGATCTGAGTTAATATAATTAAAGGTGCCATAGAATGGAAAACTGAATAATAGTTGAATAATAAAAGTTCAGTACATGGACATGACATACCACGAGTCTCAAACACCATCGTTTCCTCCTCCTCATATAAATCTAGTGTTTGCATAAGACCACCGAAAAACGAAAAACGCTGATGATGGCGAATGATTTACAGATCTTGAGATCTCAACTTGTGTGGGTAAGGAAGCCCTCTCTCTGCATTGTAACTTTACACAGAGCACATGCATCACAGTAATCACACTAAAATATCCGATTCAAAACGGCAAATTCAACAAACTGCATATTAAAAGCGGCGAGAGCTCCAAACTATATATATATTTGTATCCATGTGTGAGCTATTGAGACCAGCAGGTCTGTGAAACAGCCAATCAGAGCAGAGCTCATTAATATTCATGAAGCTTCCAAATAACAGAGCATTTCACTCTAAGGACAAATCCTAGGGTTGTAAATCGAGCTGTAAAACCATTTCTGGACATTTTTTTGCCCTTTTTCTATGCCATATACCTTCATTAGACATCAGAGAACAATTTAAAATATTCTTCTTAATGCATTCTATGGCATTGATTGCTCCCAATACAGTACTCCTGGACTAGGGAGGAAAATTAAACCAATTAGTTTGACTGAAAGATGTGATTTAGTTTGACTGAAAGATGTGATTAATAAGTGTGATACCCTTTTCTGCCCATTTATGTAAATTGAGTGTTTGTTTTTTTGTTTGTTTTTTTGTTGTTGTTGTTGTTGTTGCTTGTGAAGTCAGGGTTATTGCAGAGTGGGGTGAAGTTAGATGGAGTCTGATTGGAGTTTGTGATTTGATGATATTTCCACCAGGCCATCAGAACTGAAGCTATTGTCAACATTATAATTAACTTCATATAATCAAAGCTGTCTCTACTGCACAATCAATCTCTTATTTACACTCTCTACACTTTGTCTATGAGAGGATTGGTGAGATATGTCTGTGATTCATTACTCAACGCTGCAAAAACACATAGAAATCGTTGAAGCTCCGCTGAGTGCAAACACAAATAAGCTGATGGGGTCAGTCACACTCACGCTCCTGAATATGTTTCATAGTCGCACGCAGTCATTTTCAGTCACAAATGTGAGTTAAATGGTCGCACTGTAGAGCCCTGTCTCCAAAGACAGATTTTGTAATGTGGTGAATAGCTCCAGTTGACTGTCAAATGCTTTTTCTGCATCTAAAGTGACTATTAGAGCTGAAATGATTAATTGAGTAACTTGACTAAGTCGATTACAAAAAATGATCGAGGCAAATTCCTCTGCCTCAAAACCTCTTTTTAGTAATTTTGAAGCTGACGTCTCATTTTTTCGCAATGATTTAGTTTGTGTGACAATGCGCTTACAAAGTGAAAGAAAACGCAAGGAAGGAGTTGGCAGTCATTTTATTTAAGGGTGCGGACTAACGTTAGCGCTGGCTGCAAAATGGAATAGTGATAACAATTGCGACGAGCAAAGAGAAGAAACAAACAGGAGAAAACGACAGAAAATGTCCAAGGTTTGGGATAATTTCAAACTGAAAAGTAAAGATAACGCTGTGTGTGTGTCCATTGCACAGTTAGGGCAATTGTGTGAAATAATTTACCCCACGAGGGATCTCCGTCTACACCACAAAACCGAAAACGCCATATGACCATTCATGCAAGTACAACCATAGATAAGTATAGGTAGATCCCTGTTGTTCAGATGGAGGACGTGCTTGGAGCGGTCAAAAGGGAATCTACTTACACATATCTATGGCTACAGCAACGAGCACGATGTTATTGTTTACACAGTCGTCAAGGATACGCAGAGAGAATGTGGGCAGCCGTCGTTTTCAAAAGTGTCTGTTTACACAATCGCAACACTGGAGTTTTCAAACTAAAATGGGATCTACACACTGATCTAGTGGGTCTACAGCGGTTACAAAAGTCTCAGTTTTCGAGGGTTGAAATCGACGGAGTAGTCTAAACCAGCGGTTCCCAACCGGGGGGTCGCGACCCACTAGGGGGCCTCAGTGATCCTCCAGGGGGGCCGCGAGATATCTTAAAATTAATGTAAATATTATCCTATAATTGTTTAATTTCATTATTAATGCGCTAAATGAGAATAATAAAAGCACAGCCTCTCTCGTGTTCTGTGATTGATTGCTTCAGACTCGGCGCAGCAAGCCTCATCGCACTGTTAAATACAGACTGAATGGCGGCTCAAAACTTCCAAATGCGCAAACTAATGTACATCTCTCGGCTGCATGCATGAAGCAAACCGTCTTAAAGGTAAAAGGTAAAAACGATTAGTGTCATAATAACGAACTTGCGCGTGCCTAATGTCTCGTGTAAATCAGAGTCGTGCATGAGACACGCATAAGTCTGCTATTGATTCACAAACTATGCGCGCTCTCGGGGCTCTGATCCCTATCGTATTTTTGCGTGAAATTACAAACATTTGCCTAGTTGTCCAAATTAATGTGAGTGTTTTATAATAGATGCTCACCCATAGAAGAGGAGTAAGGCTCGGTGTTTATGAGCATCAGGCGCGCACTGACAGAGTTCACTGATCCCGTCTTCATCAAACCTTCACATCGATGTGTTTCAACCCTATGGTTTCAACAGATTTAGAATGTATTTGCTGTATTTTGAATTCGTGTATTATTTTTTTTAATGGATACAAACAGTAGCTATTCAGTCAAGTTCAAAGGGATAGGTTTAGTGGTCTTTTGGTATCTCCCTGTTGTAGAGCAGGTTCACTTATTTAAGAAAAAGTACTCTTTAAGTTGTAAAGAATGTCTGAAGTAAAATAATTTTAAAAGTTAGAATTGAGCAGAGGTTTTCTTTAAAGATTATAAGGTATATTTGAAGTTTTAATTTAAATTTTATTTGAATTTTGAGTTTTTTTATAACATGCAGTAGAAGAATAATTAAGGCAAAACAAATGTTTTGGTTAATAAAAAAGTTTTAAAAATAAATTATTTTTTTCTTTACTGTGGAAGTACAGTATAAGATGACATGTCAGGCATAGGGGGGCCTTGCAAAATTGGCCGGAGAAGGAGGGGGGCCCGGAGTAAAAAAGGTTGGGAACCCCTGGTCTAAACGACATGCGCAATGTTAACCGTAGCAAAAGTTACAAGTTTTTAAACGTATAGTTTTATTGGCTTAAAGCACTCTGTGTGAAACCATGCCTGAACTTATGTTTTGCCTCCTAAATGTCAAAAAGTATTCAAAGAAGATGACAGTAAAGGCTTATGTTATGCCTGAGCTGTAGATTTGGAAACTTTTAGTCCTAAAAGTTAATTGCAAGTCTTGTTTTTGTATTACTATTAATAATTTTTTTAATGTATGCCTTAGTTTTGATAATAAAAAAAAAAATGAAATTTGAAAGTTATTTTTATTTGTTTTTGTCTCTCAGAAAATGCTTTATTTTAAAACCAGAATTTAAATCACTTAATTCATCTCAGTCAACTTTGTTATTGTTCACAGTACAAGCACAGACAGTAAAAAATGGTAATAACTAAATGTTTATTTTTGATGGAATATTGTAGCATCCTTTGCATTTAAAAAAAAAAATGTAGATTTTAAGAAACCTGTCTTATTTTCTCTTGTATATTTAATATTGGTCTTTAAACAAGCAAACGTGTTTTATCCGATTACTCGATTAATCGATGGCATTTTCGGCAGAATACTCGATTACTAAAATATTCGACAGCTACAGCCCTAGTGACTATGAGGGTGTCTTTCTGTTGTAGTGATGAATAATGGATTAAATCCTATAGTCTGTGTTTAATGTTTTAGGGCATCACACTAGTTTAGAGTTCAATATGGCCAACGATCAGAAGACAGGAACATCTACTGGAGAGAGGATATGATGCTACTGGAGAATGAATAGACAACACGATTGAATCTGACATAGAAAATAATATATTGATTGAGTTTCTTTTTCTTTGTAGTTTGTTTCAAGTGAAGAGATCACAATAATCAACAATCAATCAATAACAGATTTCAACAGTAGTCACAAACTATTCAGTTGTCTCTTATAGGATCAAGAAATCAACAGTTCAGGTTTCACACAATGAGGCTGCAAAATAAAATAAATCCTCAAAAAGAACAATGTGTCTGTTTCTTAAAGATTTGAAGATTTCAAAAAGATTTGAAACTGGATGTTCACTTTAACTCAAACTTCAAAAAATAGATGTAGATAACACGTTTTCTTTCAAAACTCAACAGTATATTCAACCACAGAAGGTAAAAACTGCAAGAACAATCAAAAGACTGCAAGAAGAATCAAAAGAAGTTTGTGAATCAAACGACTCAGTTCTGAGAGTTGAACACTCGTTCGATCAGTTCCAGTTCAAAACACATTAACTCTTGTCCGGGAAAAGTGGATTTTGTGAAAAGGCAAGTGAAAGAGAATTTTACAAACCCGACCAGATGTTATTGTGCTATTAAAAAACAACTGTCTAGATTGGATATAACATTGCCCCATATAAATAGTCAACATTCAGTATACAAATTATATAATTTAAAATATATAATTAATATAATTTACTGAGTATCTGTAGTATTTAAAAAATTTAAAGGCTTTTTAAGACCTGCACAAATAAAAGTAATACTGTATGAGTGGAGTAGGGCAATGTCTATGGTAACACATTAATGACTGCTATAAAATGACTGTAAAAAAATATGATAAACTAAAATTCTAAAACTTGAAAACTTTCTAAAACTTGAAGAATTTTCACAAATACATTTCACATTCCAGCCTAAAAGTAGCCTCCTAAAAGGTAGTCAAAAAGACACTATAAAACTAATCATAAAATTTAACTGGCCCAAATGAAAAAAGACAATTTTTTAAACATTGAAAATATTTTTGATTGACATTTAGACTCCTACCTGATTTCCTATTCACAAATATCAAGGTATTTTTTTCACTATTAACAGTGTATCTGCAGAATTTTTAAATATCAATTTAAGGCAATTTATGACCCGTTTTAAGAGCTGCACAAGTACAATGAACACCGTAGTGGGGTTGAACAATGTACAGTAACATGAAGCCATAAAATGACATGATTCATAATTCAGATTTTCACAAAAACAAAACATCTTATACAATGGCATTTCAGCCTTTATACCTTTAAAATGGATATATCAAGTATAATTTATTTAAAACAGTGTCTTAATTGTTTATATTTTTAGAAAGCACATAACTTTTACATTTACAACTCTGTGTTTGCTGCATAAAAACATGGGCCAATATTTGTAATAATCTTGCTAAACAGCTGAATATTCGCAAATTCATTCCCTGTCACGAGGAGGTGCTTTAGGAGTGCTGAAATATTACGGTTTCCTAGTAACGGCTGTACACAAATCAGCATTAACACAGTTTTATCAGACATGAAATGACAATGCCAAAGACACGTTTCTGAGGACAGTCGGTTCCCTTCAGATACATTCATATAAAGACATCCGTGCCGCGTTTTGACTTTGAAACCTGCAGTGTGTGTTTATTCAATATGATATCATTGCCTTTTGAAGTTTTATCCAGCCCTATCGCGATTCTCGTATATCCGTCCCTAGCTCTTAAACTTATAATTAAGCCTTTTCTTATACTATTTAATGCATTTAAAACTTTGTATGGCCTTAACTTTGATACGGCTAAATTGATGAGTTTGTAATGACCCGCACGAGTTCTCTACTTTAAGATAGTCTGGTGAAACATTTTAGTAGCTCGACTGGAAAACACAATAGCCCCGGGACATCGGGCAGGCAATTTTGCGATCCCCAAATTCTTGTTTTAAACATAATTCTTATTTGTCGTTTTCAAGCCATCGAGGACTGATGCAACAACCTCCTGATAACTGACATGTTTTATCTACCGCTCTGTTTCATCAGAGGAAGCGCAGCAAGAAAGACCGGCGGATCACACTACAGCCTCACGTGCACACTGACTCCAGCGGACCTGTTTTTTCTTTTCTCTCTTTTACATATTATAAGCATGACAAAAAATAACTATTTAGTATGAAAGCGAATTAATATGAAACCAATGCAACTGCATATTCAAGCACTTTCAAGCACTTCATCCAAAATCCAAGCATTTTTCAAACCTTGAAAACACTACATTAAAATTCAAGCATTTTCAAGGAATTCAAGCACCCGCACGAACCCTGTGTTTTACAAGGATATCATCATGTTTTCACGATACCAGTCATATCTCATGAGATCTCATTATGTCCCTAATAGTTTATAATCTGGAGTTCATGTTTGTGCTGAATAACACTTTATAATAAGAATATAAGAACAAACCACTTTCAAATAGTTTCAAGACTATTATAGTTCATTAACGGTTAGGGATGTAACGGTATTGTAAACACCGTCATACCGCAATAACACATTGTTTTCGATACTACCGTGGTTGCATGACTCGATAAAACAATAGGTCTTCTGAGAATAGTTTGCTCAGGCGAATGGAGCGAACGTGAGGTAGCGGAACTACATTTCCCATCAGCCCAGGCGTGGCCATCATCCTTTGCGGTCTGTTGTCGCTACAGACTGTAGCAGCAAGGAAAAGAGATTGAAATGGTGGAACCTGCTCCGTCTGCAGTGTGTATGCGTTACGTATTCTTTTCAGCACCCATGTTAACAGATACACACTGCACGCGGTTGCTGTCCGGCAGTACGTCCTAGAAGCGGTGCCTTTGCAGCAGTGCAGCGATCGTTTCGGCACGAGTCTATTTTTTGCTGCGCTGCATGCGCTGAATTAATGTTACAGTAGGTTGTTCGCTGTAAAAATTAACATGGATTGACACGGAATGTACCATAAATGCATATAAATTTCACAGTCAACACGTGGCTTTTTGGCTAGGTTTAAAATAAGGAAAGGTGCCGTTTTAAAGAGGCTAAACTAGGCAACATAATAGATGCACTTGTCCAGGTAGAAAAGTTCTTTAAAGGAGTGTTTTTAATAAAGATTTAATGCAAAAGAAAGGCATGAGAGTCTACTGCACTGCAAAAAAATGCTTTTCATACTTAGAATTTTGTCTTGTTTCCAGCCAAAATATCTAAAAATCCTTAAATCAAGAATTATTTTCTAGACAAGTAAAAATTATTTTCTTGTTTTTAGTAAAAACAAGTCAAAATTAAGTGAGTTTTTGTTTAAAACAAGCTAAATAATCTGCCAATGGGGTAAGAAAAAAAGTCTTATTTCAAGCAGACAACTCATTCAGCTAAACTGATTTGACTGTTTTTTACATGCTTTAATATTTTTTTTGTTACTAAAATTGAAATATTTTTCAAAGTTTCAAAGTTTACAGATAGATGGCTAATTTGTATGCCATTGATATGTTCAGAGTTCATGTAAACTGTTTAATAAACACTTCTGGCACTTTTTTCGAGTCTTTTTCCTGATAATGATTCAATATTTACTGTACCATGCCATACATACCGTGGTATTACCGTACTGTGAAGTTTTGATACCGTTACATCCCTATTAACGGTTTATAAACTGCAGTTAATACATTAATAGGCTGTATGCAAATAGTAAGTTCATCATTGATTTGCACCGTAATTAACGTGTTTAACTCATATGTAAAAGTATTTTGTTGATAATTTATCAACCACAGATCAGATTAGGTCACAAAAAACCTGAAAATGTCATAAATGAAGCGCCCTTAACCAGGCTTTAGTGGACATTAATTGCATTTATATTCAGTGTTCCTTAAAATGTTAACAAATAAATTAAGCACACATACACACATTGGGTTTCCATGTTTTATTAGGACCTGCCATAGAATAAATAATGTTTAAATTAAACTGTATATTCTGTCTCCACTAAACCTAACTCTAACTTTTAACTGTTTATGGGCCTGCCATTTATACGATTTTAATAAAATATTATAAATATGATGTGATAACTAGATTACTGGTATCAAGACAAGTGATTATAATGGAAAATACCCTTAATTGTAAGAATTAAAGTGTGAAACACTGTTAAATATGCTATATGTGTCACGTATCAGCCGTTCCTCACGCAACTCATCTTCACAAATCACCGTCACCTGGACCCAATCACCCGCGCACCTGTCTGCAATCATCCTCCTCACTATAAATCAGCACGCCACACACCACTCACGGTCCGGGCTCGTTCCAGCGAAAGCGGACTGCTAGTGTCTCTCTACGAGTCTCACTATCTAAATACTTACCCTATTGTACTTACCTGAACTCTGTCTCGTTCCAGTTCCAGTCTTCTGTGTCTTCTCAGTTCCAGTCGTCAGTGGTGTGTGGCCGTAAGCTGACTTCCACGTCAGCGGAGGTTGGTGGACTCCCGGACTCTCAAGTATACCTCCTTCGATCGTTCTTGGAATCCTCCCGTCTCGCCACCTACAAAGAAAAGGATCTGTTATTCCCATCAAGTTCCAAACCGGCTCAGAAACCTTCCTACTATCACGTACTCACCATCACAGGATCTCCGTTCACCTCCGGCACCGCTGCTAATATTAATAAACATCACTTGTATTATACTTACCTTGTTGTCCCGTCTGCTTCATAACAGAAGCCCGGACCCGAAAACAGAAAGCAGCATGTGCAACCCCGATCCAGAGCCCAGCCAGCAGCTATCACCCTACAGCACGGAGCACCAGCCAGAGCCCGCCGCAGCCGCAGCGCAAAGATCAGCCGTATTTAAAGCGACAGAGGACGTCGCGACTGACCAGGTGTGTGAGCCGGCTAGCGTCACCGTGGGAGTACTTGTGGAGATCGAGGGCTTGGAGGAAAGCCCCGCCCACACTCCTAACCCTGAGGGTGAGCTGAGACTGCGCTGTGGAGTATATTATGAGGAATTATTGGAGATATTTGAAGCAGATTTAATTGACTGGTTTGGAGAAATAATGTCCTACCCTCCTGAGTCCCCGCTGGTTCCGCCCAGCCGTCCTGAGTCCCCGCTGGTTCCGCCCAGCCGTCCTGAGTTCCCGCTGGTTCCGCCCAGCCGTCCTGAGTCCCCGCTGGTTCCGCCCAGCCGTCCAGAATCTCCGCCAGTCTCATCCAGTCTTCCAGAGTCTCCGATGGTTCCGTCCAGTCATCCAGAGTCTTCTCCGGTCTCGTCCAGTTCTCCAGAATCTCCGCTGGTTCCGTCAAATGCTCCAAGGTCTCCAAAGTTCCCACCCAGCCTCCCTCTCCCGCCTCCACGCAAGCCAGCCAGTCCTCCAGCCCTGTCTCCGCTGCTGCCCGTCTGTCCCACAGCTCACCCTCAGGCAGCGCCACCTAGGAGTGTGGTGCCATCGTGGGACATCCAGGCTCCAGCTGCGCCAAGGCGGATCATTCCCCAGTCCCTGCCTCCATCCTCCGAGTCCTGGACTCCACCTCGGTCCTCCGACCCTTCGGCTCCGCCTTGGCTCCTGGCTCCCTCATCTCCACCGTGGCCCGTCATCCCACCAGCTCCACCGGGCTCCCTCGTCTCTCCGGCTCCGCCTTGGTCAGTCGTTGACCATCCGTCGCCTAAGGACTCCACTCCTCCGGCTTCACCTCGTCATTCCGTCCCTCCGGCTCCGTCAGGCTCCTCCTTCCCTCCAGCTCCGCCTATGTCCTCTGTCGCTCCGGTGTCACTGCGGTCTTCCGGAGCCCCAGCTCTGCCTCGGTCCCCTGAGCCTGCTGCGTCACCTTGGCCCTCCAGACCTGCGGTGTCACCCTGGCTCTCCGTCTGCTCGGCTGCTCCTGGCTCATCTTCCCCAGAGGCTTCGTCTCCGTCGCTCGTCCCCAGGGTGTCGTGGACCAGTTCTCCACCATGGCTCCTCCCTCCCTCGACGCCGCCCTGGGGTGTCATCCTGGCTGGGCTCTGGACCATCATCCGGCTCCTCCTACTTATGACTACACTCTGGCTCCTTCCTCCTTCCACTCCACCCTGGCCTCACGTCCCAGTTCATATGTCCATCTCCAGTTCGTCACCTGCTCCTCACCCGCCTCCTGAACCCCCACCCTCCCTCCGCTGGTGTATCCATTTCGGCGCGAGGACGCACCGTTCCGGGAGGGGGGCCATATGTCACGTATCAGCCGTTCCTCACGCAACTCATCTTCACAAATCACCGTCACCTGGACCCAATCACCCGCGCACCTGTCTGCAATCATCCTCCTCACTATAAATCAGCACGCCACACACCACTCACGGTCCGGGCTCGTTCCAGCGAAAGCGGACTGCTAGTGTCTCTCTACGAGTCTCACTATCTAAATACTTACCCTATTGTACTTACCTGAACTCTGTCTCGTTCCAGTTCCAGTCTTCTGTGTCTTCTCAGTTCCAGTCGTCAGTGGTGTGTGGCCGTAAGCTGACTTCCACGTCAGCGGAGGTTGGTGGACTCCCGGACTCTCAAGTATACCTCCTTCGATCGTTCTTGGAATCCTCCCGTCTCGCCACCTACAAAGAAAAGGATCTGTTATTCCCATCAAGTTCCAAACCGGCTCAGAAACCTTCCTACTATCACGTACTCACCATCACAGGATCTCCGTTCACCTCCGGCACCGCTGCTAATATTAATAAACATCACTTGTATTATACTTACCTTGTTGTCCCGTCTGCTTCATAACAATATGATGATTCACCTGCTGCAGCCTTGAATTCATGTTTGCAATGTTGAACTGCCTTTAGCCTTCCTTCACTCTTTCTGTTTTGTGTTGTTTTTTTTTTTTTTACAAAGTGTGCCAACCACAGCAAATTTTGTGTTATATTAGATCTGATGGGGAACAATATTTTTGTTCAAATCAGTGGATCTTTAACGGAGCGATAAAGGAGCGCTGTGAGCTGGTGATGGGGGTTGGAGAGAGGGACACCTCAGTCGATGAGGACAGAGGAACAGAGTGGCTCTAGCTGTAAGAGATATTATTATACTGCACTTCTGTTTTTGTTTATTTACTGCACTGAACACATAAAAAATGCCATTAAAAGCATGTTTCAAAATTAAATTGCTAGTTACATAGCCTTCTTAAGACTCATATCCAGATCATCCTGCATCAGTTAACTGTGTTGTATCCTACTAAAAGTAGACAAATTCTATTAAGTTTTTAGGCCTTATTTACAATTTCAAAAGTATATTTCTATTATCCAGTGCTACATCCATCCAGAAGTAGCCCTCATCTGTTTTATGATATATGGGGCCCAGAAACATGTTAATATACCTGGGCCACATTTGCTGAAACATATGAGGACCACATTTGGTTTATACTAGGGTTGTGACGATGAGGAAATTTCCTCACCAGTTAATCGACATGTGACTAGGCATGGGCCGGTATAAGATTCTGACGGTATGATAACCTTGGATAAAAATATCACGGTATCACGGTATTGTAATTACTGCTCTACAATGTTATATTTAAATGTCTGGGTAAAAATTTTTTTTTTTTTTTGCTGAACACAGTATATTTTATTTTAGGAAACATATTGAACATTTTGTAACATAGAACATCAGGCAAAATAATTAAAATAAATAATTATATCTTCTTAATTAAATTAAATTTCAGTCACTTGTGTGAGCCTAAGGCTGCAGCTCAACAATAATCAACAAAATGAAATGTTCAAAAACAAATCCTTCTAAATGGAAAAAATGCAATCACTAATCAAATCAAAAATATGACCATTAGTGACAGCTCCAAAAATAAACAAATACTCAAAGACACGTGAGAGCCATCGAGGTTTTTTTTTATGCCATGATTTTGAAAAGATGTTAAAGGTGCATTGTGTAATAATTAAGATGATTTCTAGACAGAGGTGCAATAACTGTGTTTTCAGGGGTGCTTAAAGACCTTATTGAACCATTATGTTTTTATTAACTTAGAATTATCAGCTTGTGAAAAAAAAACACTGACACAATAATGAACAAGTAACAGTAATATTCACAATAACATAGTTTTGTTGAATGATTAAGTAAATATAATTCCTTAAATTACATTTTAAAAGAAATCTCACTATTCGTTGCTGTCAAAAAAAGGTGAGATTTTAATCCTGTATGGTCTTCCGTAGTTCTGTAAAGGGAGAGGTGAGCGCTGGACTGTTGCAATTCACCACTTCGCCACTAGATGCCGCAAAAACCTACACACTGCACCTTTAACGTGGCAGAAGGATTAAAAGCAAAGATGTGATTTCACTTGAACTTAATTGTTGTACTAATGTTCAATCACAGAAACGTAACGTTAGTACATATAGTCTGCTATTCCCCACTCTGTGTTGTGGGGGTTCACCTCCTGCTTCGTCCATCCTGAACTTATATCACTGCTGAGTGTCACTGACTGTGGATCATGAGCACAATCACAGACACACGTCTACAGCACTAACCGCTGGGGAAGGGGCTGCATTGTTTTCTCTGCAGGTAAGCACACACACAACCCAGTAGAGAGTCCAGCGCTTTCACTTTGACGACACAGAAAAGGCACATATTGTAGGAACGGTATAAGTTTTTTTTGTTTGCGGTTTTGAAACCGTGACTTTTTCAAACCGCGGTAAACCTTGAAACCGGTTATCATCCCATGCCTACATGTGACAACACCGGTAATACCGGTATCACCATGGGGGGTGAGGGTTTCCTATTTTTTTCTGCATTTAAACAGCTTATAAATGCGTGCGTATTATACTTTCACTTTTGCGGGAATTGGCAATTCGGCGTCAATTGTTTGAATGGACCACAACGGAAAAACAAAAAACAAAAAAAAACTTTGAACCCAAAATATTGCCAAGCAGGCGCTTTTGCATTGCATTTTGACTAGGGGTGTGAACCTACAGCGGCATAATCTTTTCTGAAAAGTGTCTGCATGAGGGAAGCTTATATCGCGGCTCCAGTGTATTTAACCACCACAGAAAAGGGCAATATATATTTTGCTATAAAAGCTGCCGCTATAGTCATTTTAAACGCGAAAAACTAAACCGAATACGATTCGAAACCGAGAGGTACCGCTCAGATCTGATTTAATTAAAACAAGGGAACGAATAGAGTCCTACACGAGCCCAGCCTGAGACTCTCAGACCCGAGCCCCGTCCTTGTCTGACAATTTATCAGAACAGAGTTCGTGTTGCAGCCTATAAAATAACTCCGTTTTGGATTTTAATGGCAAAGTGGATAGATTTCGTTTTGTTTCCTTTTTATGTTAATTTACACATATGTTTGGAACATTTTATGTTTGTTAAATTCAAGTTTTTGGTTTTTAAAATAATGACCTAAAGACCAAGCGGCCAGCGGCAATGAGTTGAGCATGTTTGATAAATTTAGCCTTCTCAAATCAGCACGACTTGCAATAAATAAAATCTATAGACATAAAACACTTGATGCATTTCAGAATATTAAGTTTTACACATTTAAACTATATAAATGTGCGCGGTTAGAGCATATATCCAATCGTTTCTGCAGAGAGTGAAAGCGAAAGCAGGCTTTGCAGCTGACATGGAAGCTCAAACGCAATTAATCACTTGCATTTTTGCTTAATAACAGTGGAAACCTGAAATACACCATTTTTGCTGATAAACATAAAAGTACTACATTATTCAAAACGGCAAAATGTGTACTATTATTATTTATGTGCACTCACAATATCAACAAAACGTTATATTTTCGTAAAACGGTGCTGAGATGGACGCGCTCAGTTCTTTTCAACCAAATACAAATAATGTTTCAATCTTTTAAAGAATTACTAACAAAAAAAAGACATTTGTTAAATACACACTGATGTTTGTTAGTTCGTCATAATTAGGGCCATAATGGACACCGTGTGTAAATAAAGTGGTAATAATCCTTTCAGCTAAAATCTGAAGACTTATTTTATAGAGTAGCCTACTCCGCTCGTTAGCCCAACCCCCCCTCCCGGAAAATCATACAAGCCCCCTGTGTCGCGTGTGCTGGCACCGGGACTGAGTCCGTTATAACTGGTTATGGTCTATTACTGAACCAATAACGAATCGTCCTTGTCTGCATCATAAAAACTATTAATTTTTACACCCCTAGTTTTGACACTAAATTGTCTGCTATTCTCTTTCTGTAAACTCGACTCCTCTCGTTCTCCTCAAGTTATAAATGAAATATGACGCATTGTAGCTATGTTCAGTTTTTAATTACAGTGCATTCTCTCGTCTTAAGTAAATTATTTAGAATTATATTTTCCATTTAATTCAAATAAACATTTAATAAAAAAACGAATACTTCAAAAAAAAAATTTTTTTAAATGTGGGGACGGTGTCACGGTGGAAATGTGATGACACCGGTGTTGCGTCTTAAAACCGGTAACACCGTCAACACCGTCAATCGTGGCAAGCCTAGTTTATACCCTGATTAGTCTTTGTTGATTGTGCCACATTTTTGCCAAAGGTGGCCCACATCCGGATGCTATCTGGGAATGTTGTCTCTTGTTCTGGCATTGCATTGACAGCAGATTGTTGACAAAAATCAATGGCCATTTATTGTGGTAGCATTTTGTTAATTATTTAATGGAAAACCAGTTACCTCAGTATCTCCAGCTGACAGTTTGGACTCTTCAGTCCTTCAGAAAGAAGCTTCACTCCAGAATCCTGCAGGTCACTGTTAGTCAGGTCCAGATCTCTCAGGGGGCAGTTTGAGGACTGTAGAGCTGAAGACAAACTCTCACAGGACTGAGCAGTGAGTTCACATCCACACAGTCTGTGAAGAGAACAAAACAAACAGCCATATTAATGACAATTTATCAGATAGATTATGTAGTTTATAGGGGTGTGACGAGACAACAGCCTGACACAAAATTTTTTTAACTTTTTTAAAGACATCCTCAATGAAATATATAGGAAAAACAGTATTTTATTCAAATGCGCAAAAAAAAAAAAAAATAAATAAAAATGTAGGTATCATTTTGATATCAGCTTGTACTTTATGAAATTAATCTTTTATTTTAATGAATTGTATGCAGTAATAAACATGTAAACTAAAGCTGCATGATAAATTGAAAGTTTTTTTTATATTGGAGATCAAAATTGTGTCACAATTTTAAAGAAAAAAAAAATTCTAAGTAGATCAATTCTAAACAAAATGACTTAATTTACTAGTGGTTCTGACAAAATGTTTATTGAATATATATTTTTAAGACTTAAGCAAACTAAATTTAAAGTTTTTTTCACTATTAGAATCTCCTGAATGAATGATTTAATGATAAATACTTTTTAAACTTGCAGTTGTGGCCACCTCCTGGTGGAAGAGGTTAAATGTTTCAATACATACGTGTTGAAAACTTTAGGTTTTGGACTTTAGTTTTGATCTCTGTTGTACATGAGCTTTGCTCTTGACATGAAAACATCATAATGTGATTAAGTCCTTACTCTGATTATTGGAAATAATCACATTATTCGTGCACATGTAAACATAGTCATTGATTGGCAATTAACGTGTTTAACTCATATGTAAAAAGTTAGGCAATGTTTTGTTGACAGCTTATTGAAAAACAGACAAACAAAAAAACAGCAATGAAATGAAGATGAAGTAGTATAAGCATGTTTAGAAAAAATAGAAGTAACAACAACAATAATAATACTAAAGATAATGATAACAATAAGATTTTATGATGATGGTAACAGAAATATTAATATTATAAACAGTAATAATAATAGTAATAATAATACTGAAGATTGTGATGTAACGATAATATTTTGTGATGACGGTTACAGTAATATCAATAATAAGAATAATAATACTGATATAATCACAATAGTAGATATATAAAAGACAAAAGTAATAATGAGCCATACCCAACACACACCACACCTATCCTAGCTTCTGTGTCAGTGTCATGTTTTTCTCCATTCAAGGCCAGATTACTATATGTTTATGTATGTAAGCTTAAACTGAGGTGGTGCATTAAATACATGAGTGCTATTTGTTGGCTGCAGTTTTATTTTATTTATATTTATAAATTTTTAATTATGTATATTCAGTGTTATGATCTGCATTAAACTGTTACTGTCCATACAAAACATCATCCCATCAGTATTATCTTATTACTGCTCAATGTTTCTATGATATTAATAATAATAAAATGTGTTTTGTGAACAGTGTTTAAGGATGTTTTCTTGTCGATGGCTAGAGCTACGAGGAGTATCCTTTTGTTTGTCTACTGGGGGATCTATCAACTCTCAATCAGGAAATAACAGAGTCAAGGGGAGAATGGGATGCAACAGAGTCCAGGAGGTGGGATAAGGATTCAGTGACATCTTCCCAAAAGTGTTTAATGGGTGGCCAGTGCCATGTGGTGTGGATTAGAGATCGACCGATATGGGGTTTTCTATAACCGATGCCGATGCCGATGTTTAGAGGTCAGGGTCAGCCGATGGCCGATATGTGCTGCCGATTTTTAGGGCCGATTTTTAGGGCCGATATCTTGAAGTTCTCCCCTTTATTTGCATGCTAAAATGTCAATCTAAAAAGGATGCACATCATTTCTAAACTTTACATCATGAACAATGAACACAATGAACCATCTTGATTTTGTGCACTGCACAGTATTATTATAAAAGATTTAACCAAAGTTAACCAAACAAATCAAACTGAGCAAGTATTAAATATATAAAACAGATAATATAAAAACTGTCAATAATTTACATAAAAGTTTAAGAGCTGAGATTAATGTTAAACTTTAAATGATTTATATACGTAACTGAGAGGACCTGCCAGCAGATGGCGGCAAGACACTGATTTAATTAGTGAATCATATCATTCATTTGATTCGTTTGAACAGCTGATTCATTCCTGAATAAAGCAAATGACTCTCGTTATGAATGAGAAATTGAATCATTTCAATAGATTCGTTTAAAAACGCACGTTCATTCATAAACGAAACACCGCTGTTTAAATGGAGATGCACAGCGGCTCAGTTGTGACTTGTTTCAGAATACTTTTGACGACAAAAGAGAGCAAAATCTTATTTTTCACGATGAAATAAAGCAAAATCAGGCAATAGTGTAATCTGCCTGCCACCCACCCGCACTTATATTTTTCTCAGATTTAGCAAACCGCACGTGATCTTCCTATTACAATTATTCTAATTCTTAGTTTTGCATGCTGATATGATGAATGGATGGTTCATTTTAACAGCTGATCTTCACATCGCTGCAGACTTACAGTATATATAGGCTTAATCACTCGTGCTTTTAAGCCAAATCCGTGCTGGAAAAAATAACTTTTACTTACATCTGAACGTGACCATAGTTATAAACTCGCAGTATCTGAGGTGACGGAGAGGACGGCGCGGTCAGGTGCAATCATCAAAATATATTTAAAAGGAAGCTGGCGCCACGGTCCTGACCACATAACTCAGGTTCAGATTTTAGAAAATGTAGTTAATGTTTACATCATTATTGATTTATCTCATCCACGCGCGACCCACCCACAAGTTATACGAATGCATTTTTTTATTACCCGACCCAACCCGCGGATATAACCTCCATCCGTGCATCACTGTCTCCGAGCGGGGCGGAGTAATCGCAACGCTGCATTGTTTGCGAGAGCCGCCGCGTTCTCCACCCCACGCAGAGTGAAATTCTCTGACTCCAATACAGGAAAAATAAAACAGAACTTATAACATTGGGGCTTATATGTTAGCAAACAAGCTGCTGATCGTTTTAGACTACAGTCTTTAAACTTAACTGCAAGTAAGCAAACCTTTAACCAGCTGTAGCATTATGCCAGTTACCGACGGTTCTATGCTTTCTTTCACTAAGTGAAAGCAAAACTTCATAGTTTACTAGTAATATATAGTACATATATGGCCATGGGACTTTGAAATATCAGAATTTAATCCTTACCTTGATCTCTCAGAAATGTTATTGAATCTTACAAAAGTTTTGGCTTGGGGTCCTTCACAGCAGCGCAATATACCGCACCAAAAACACGGGGCTGCCCGCAGACGTGCCTGACTTTAAATCAGCGCTACTAAACACGGATATCGGCCGATGCCGATATATTAAAAAATGGCAAATATCGGCGCGATATATCGGCCGGACGATATATCGGTCGACCTCTAGTGTGGATACAGTGTTTCCCACACATAGACGATGTGCGGTGCGCCACAGATTAAATTCCTACCGCCACAGATTCAACACCAACCAAAAATATAAAAATAAATAAATAATAATGATAGAGATTCAAAAGTTAAAAAACCCACGCGATCATCTGTAAATGACAACGATTCCTCATATCTGTTAAACCTTTGAAAAGACTTACCAGAACATTCAAATCTATATTTGCACTGCCGCTGACAGATAGCGGTCATGTTTATGTATATATAAAAAAAAAAAAAAAAAAAAAAAAAAAAACCTTTTTGGCAAAACAGTCGTTTCAAATACCCAGTCGTTAATATTATCACAGCAATATTCTGATAAAAGGTCATAGTTTGGATATAAACACTGATGTGATGTCTGCTAGAGATCAAAACAGAGCACGTCATTTTTTGAAAGTAATTGGCGCTTCAAGTAATGTTTGTGTCGATTGCTTTGTTTCACCACTAGATGGAAACAACTGTTAAAACATGTATTTGTCATTGACTACTAGAGATTGATTCAAAAACGCAGGTTCATCCAGTTATGTTTTTGTGAGCAAATCATTTTTTCATTCAAACCACTTTTTCATAAATTTAATATAAAAGGTTGGTGTATTAAATAGATTCTTTTTTAAATATTATGTATTAAATTATTAATAATTCATTCAAATTAAATAAACACTTTTTAATAGACTGAAGCATTTAATATTTTGTCTCACATTATTTTGCTTAGTTTAGAATTGCCAGGAAATGGTGATCTCTATTTAAAATAAAACTAATTTAAAAAAGCAAAACTAAATTAATCTTGTTAGGAAGCCCCGCAAAATAAGGTGGCCTAACGAAAGTTTTAGACTGTGCAGCAAGTAGGCTGTCGTATATGGTGCTAAATTAACGTAATAAAGTTCTGTGTAACCAATTATTAACAGTTTTTTATTATTATTAACATTTAGGAACCTTAGGAACCCCCATCCAATCGTTCTTTTCATCTGACACTCGACTTATCGTGACTACATTCAAGATGGCGACGGCCGCTAAACTTCTTGCAGTTACTGTCTGTATAAATCTTCTCGTAAATAAACTACCGGTGCTTTTTCTGTTTTCTCAATGTCTCGTTTTAAATGCCAGGGCCCTTGGAAGTCTACCAATGAAGTGTGATGCTACTTTGTGCCTCGTAAATGGTGTAAAACAGTAGTTTATTTACATAGCTTCTTCGATGCCCTGTTGACCCTCATTGACAGCCTGTTGTGAGCATCGGCTAACTGACCCCAGATTTCGGACAGCAGTGGACAAGACGAGATGAGATATGCAAGGTACGTTCACACTCGGTATCATGATTCAATACACTTTAGGTCAAAATCACACCGGAGTTCTCCTTTAATTGCACAGCCCTAGCTTACACACATTTTCAAAACTTTGCCTCCGTTTTCAAAACTTCACACACAAATTTACGAATTGCACACACAAAAGTGTTTAAGTATTTGATCACCCTGTGATTTTGCAAGTTCTCTTACTTAGAAATCATGGAGGGGTCTACAATATTCAGCACAGGTGCATTTCCACTGTGAGGGACAGAATCTAATGACAATGACTAGGGATGCACCGATACCGATATCTGGTATCGCCCTCTATACCATATTTTCTAAAGTGCTCGTACTCGTTAAAAGTCCCCCGATACCTGGGATCAATACCACGGTCTGAGCAATGTCCATGTTTGAGCGGCGTGTAAGGGGTTAATCACAGGCGCCGAGTGCCCGCCTGCAGCTCAGAGCGGGGAGAAGGTGAGACATGGTCAGCCGTGTGGAACTATTTCAAAGTGAATGAAAACGACAAAACAAAGGCAGACTGCAAATTGTGCTCAGCGAAATGTCCACAGGAAGCTCAAAAGGTAGCGCATTTAACACAAGTCATTTAATCAAGCACCTAAAATCCCAACCCGACAACGAGTACAAAGAGTTTACCCACGCTTCTAAACAAACACAACACATGCTGCAGCAAACTCTAGCAACTCGTGTTAGTTGCAGTGCATTATGCAACAAGCTATGGTAAACGAGCTAACGTTAACTAGATAAGTAATATTTTAATTGCTAATATTACAGATTCATTGAAAATTACATCGGTAACATTAATCAGCATTTTTGCCGCAACCAATTTATGAATGAGTCTGCATCAACTACATTAAAGAGAATCGCTTTATTTAGAATTAATAACTTGAGCTGGAGTTCAACATTAATTGAGCCGCAGGCACACATCTGACTGACGCTATGGCAAGCCGTTTTAGCATTAAATACTCTTTGCTATACTAGTATGGCAAGCCGTTTTAGCATTCCATCCTTGTTTGTCTTTTATGTTCTAAAACATTCCTTCATTATTGGAATTATTGGTGAAAATAGTCGATCCGGAAGCTCACATTGTGTTGAACTAAAAATGTTGAACCTGAATAAGTGACACTTCCAAAGAGCAAAATACTTACTGACCTACATTAATTTGTTAAAAGACTACTTTTTTCCCTTTTTTGACTAAAAGACTAAAACCTTTTTGACTTTTCGTTGACTAAAGCTAGATTAAAACCTTTTAGACTTTTCTTAGACTAAAATTGGACTAAAACTATCACATATAGAAGTGACTAAAATTTGACTAAAACTAAGAAGCATTTTAGTCCAAAAGACTAAGACAAAATCTAAGATGGTTGTCAAAAACAACACTGGCTGGCTGTTGTTACCTGTAAATTTAAATCATGTTTTTATCAAGTACTCGGTATCGGTATCGGCGAGTACTGAAATGCAAGTACTCGTACTCGTTTTCCAAAAAAGTGGTATCGGTGCATCCTAGGGTTGTGCCGATAGACGATAGTATCGTGTATCGACGATAGTCATAGATATCGCCTGTTGCTCATGCCTTTGACGATAGTTAGACGATTATTATTATTATCCGTCAACAAAGAACTTAACTTTAGCAATGCAGCACAGAAAGTCTGTTCTAGGATACTTCAGAAACTTGCCGCGGTATAAACACACGCATAGAGAGGCCACCACAGCGCCTTAACGCACCTCGTGCAGTGAAAATGGGAGATTTTCATCATACAGTAGGGTGGTTTCTACAGGGAGTGTTATATTATATTAGCATTGCAGTCATTAGGATAACAGAAGTAGTAAAACCTGGTTCAGGCTGAATTAATTACGATGTATCATAATCAGTCTGTATATAGTAAACATAAACATACATCGATCTCAGTAACGTCTATAGGCGTTAATTAGAATTACGATGTGATCAGATGACGCTAAACATACGCACGTGAATTACATGCGCATCACTTCTCCGCATCCAATATGAACTGAACTACAACATCTCCTGATGATAACGGTCAGACATACAGCGGTAACATACTCGCAATATGACGGGTAAAGAAAGATTCATTCATTTACATTCTGGCACGCACATTTACAACTCACTCACCGACGATAGCAGAGAATGAAACCGAAAGTAACTTGAACAACTCCGGCAGATAGCGCTCTGTACACGCACAACTTAATCATATGCCAAAAGAAAGTCTACCTTTACAAAACGAATAAGGAATTTAGTACATAGATAATTAATTAAATTAGCACGATATCGTGTATCGGCGATCTCTCTAGCTGACGATAGGACGATATGAAAATTGAGCATATCGCCCAACACTAGTGCATCCCTAACAATGACCCAAAGCACACAGCCAGGAAAACCAAGGAGTGGCTCAGTAAGAAGCATATCAAGGTTCTGGAGTGACCTAGACAGTGTTCAGACCTAAATCCAATAGATACTCTTTGGAGGGAGCTGAAACTCTGTGTTACTCAGCGACAGCCCTGAAACCTGACAGATCGAGAGAAGATCTGTATGAAGGAGTGGGCCAAAATCCCTCCTGCGGTGTGTGCAAACCTGCTGAAGAACTACAGGAACCGTTTGACCTCTGGAATTGTTAACAAAGGCTTCTGTACCAAATATTAACATTTTTTGACACAAGTGATCAAATACTTATTTGACAGTAATTCACAAATAAATTGTAAAAAAAAAAAAAAATCAAACAATGTGATTTCCGGATGTCTCTTACAGTGGAAGTGCACCCATGCTGAAAATTGTAGACCCCTCCATGATTTCTAAGTAGGAGAACTTGCAAAATCACAGGGTGATCAAATACTTATTGACCTCACTGTGTATATATATATATATATATATATATATATATATTGTGACGAGCGTCTCCGGACTCATCAGCGTCGCCCTGGCAACAAACGATCTACACCTGCACGTCCTCATCACCGCTGCTTCCTAATCAGCAGCCTGGCTTTATAAGCCATCATCTCGCTCAGTCAAACAGACTGGAGTCTCAAGCTGGATCAAACGGCGACTAACCTATATTCTCTTTTCTACAGAAAGCAGCGAGTGACCGGCAGCCCTCACTGGAGCACCCCACCTGGCCACCCACTTTCAACAAAGAGCACACCTAAGTCAAGCCGCACCAGCCTCACGTCACACCGCACCTGCACTTTCTAAAGTATTCTTTTCTGTTAATAAATCCACCCTCCGGGGTTGTTCAGCAAGCTGACCTTGTCGTGTGATTCTTCACCCGTGACACCTGGTGGAGAATGCGGGCATTGCACGAAGAATCACCGACAAGCGTTTTTTTCCCAACACCCCACTAAAGCTTTGTTTTTTTCCTGTCTTCACTTATACAGCAAAACTCGGCCGGCGCTCTTCCCCCATGGAGATGCAGGATCTGCTTCAGCGCCTCACCGAGGTGAGCGTCCGTCAGCAACAGATAGTAGAACATCTGGCCACCCGGCAGGGCAGAGCTGAAGAAGAGCTCGCTGCCATCCGGATTCGCGCTGCCCAGCGTGTTCCACTACCTGACGCTCGAGAACAAGCCACCCGCCTCCTTCCCAAGATGACAGCATTCGATGACGTAGAAGCTTTCCTCCGAGTCTTTGAAACTACCGCCACTCGGGAAGGGTGGGCCGCAGAAGACTGGGCGCCGGCGCTGGCACCCCTTCTAACTGGTGAGGCGCAACGCGCATATTTTGCCCTGCCACCGACCGCCGCAGAAAACTATGCTGAAGTGAAGCGTGAAATTTTGGCCCGGCTGGGTTTATCGCCTATCTGCGCCGCCCAACAGTTTCATGATTGGGAGTACAAAGCACGGGTGCCAGCCCGCGCCCAGGCGGCGGAACTCGCACGCCTTGCGCAACATTGGCTGCTTGAAGGAGAGCCCACCGTCGCTCAGGTAGTGGAACGGGTGGTCATCGATCGTCTCCTCCGCGCCCTCCCACGGTCCCACCGACAGGCGGTGGGTATGCGGAACCCTACAACCATCCTGGAGCTTGTGGAGACGATCGAGCTGGCGGACGCCGTCCAACACCGGGAATTTGGGGATAGAGCGCCGCCGTTTCCCCGGAGGGTGGTCCAGGAGCGACGCGCGCCGGAGGGCACCCAGCGCACAGTCAGCAGGCCGGCGGTTCCCTCGCCACAGGATGAGCCAATGCCCACCGCAGATCCCTCGACCCCTCCACGGACCTGGCTGGCGGGCTGCATCGTACATCAGAGCCCTCCACCGGCGGCTCCCGAAGCAGACATCATTCTCAACGGAAAGCCAATGAGAGCGGTGCTCGATTCCGGCAGTGCGGTCACGCTCATCCAGTCTCGGCTGTGTCCGCCCCTTCCCGGACAGAAAAGCCTGCTTCCCATCACATGTGTTCACGGAGACACCCGACAAGTCCCAGCACGCCGAGTAACCATTTCCGCCGCCCATGGCGCCTGGCCCGTCGAGGCTGGATTAGTCAAAGACCTCCCTGTGGCCGTACTGCTGGGCAGGGATTGGCCTGGCTTCGACCGCCTGTTGGCCACCGCCACTCAGCCCGCCAGCCCGCGAGGGAACCGCCGACGCCGCAGACGGCCCCAAGGACCTCGCCGCCGGCCGGCTCTGCTAGCCTCGGACAGCGGGAGAGATGGTGAGTCCCCTCCTCAAAATTCTAACCTTTTCTTTGATGTGTTCCAGCAGGCCTCCGGAGGGGGCTCATTTGCCAAGGAACAACGGGAGGACGACCGTCTTAAACACTGTTGGACCCAAGTCAGAGTTCTCGACGATAAAGACGTCCTCCCACGGCCCCATCCTCTCCCGCACTTCATTGTCCGAAAGGGCCTGCTGTACTGTGTCGCCCACCGAAGGGGGGAGGAGAAGGAACTTCTAGTGGTTCCCCGGAGCAAGACAGAGGCCATCCTGGAGCTGGCTCACTCCCACCCCATGGCAGGTCATTTGGGGATCACGAACACCATACAACGAATCCGCGACCGATTTCACTGGCCTGGACTGGACGCTGACGTCAAGGCCTTCTGCCAAGCCTGCCCGACCTGCCAGATCACGGCGCCCAGGACTCCTCCCCCCAGCCCTCTTATTCCCCTTCCCATCATTGAGGTGCCCTTCGAGCGCATCGGATTGGATCTGGTGGGGCCGTTGCCTAAGTCTGCCCGGGGACATGAGCACATCCTGGTCATCGTGGACTACGCCACCCGCTACCCAGAAGCAGTCCCCCTGAGGAAAGCCACAGCGAAGTCCATCGCCCAGGAACTGTTTCTGTTGGCTAGCCGCGTTGGAATACCAACTGAAATCCTGACCGACCAGGGAACACCGTTCATGTCCCGGCTAATGGCTGATCTCTGCAGGCTGCTGCGGGTGAAGCAGCTCAAGACCACGGTCTACCATCCGCAAACCGACGGGCTTGTGGAACGCTTCAACCAGACCCTGAAACAAATGCTCCGGAGGGTAGCGGCGGAGGACAGACGGGACTGGGACCTCATGATCCCCTATGTGTTATTCAGCATCAGGGAAGTTCCACAAGCCTCGACCGGCTTCACCCCCTTCGAGCTTCTCTTTGGCCGTCAACCTCGGGGCCTCCTGGACGTCGCCAGAGAAGCTTGGGAGCAGCAGCCTGCCCCCCACCGCACGGTCGTGGAGCACGTAAAGCAGATGAGGGAGCGAATAGACCGGATCATGCCATTAGTCCGGGAACACCTCAGCAAAGCTCAACAGGCCCAACAACGCCACTACAACAGGGCAGCCCAACCACGGGAGTTTCAGCCGGGAGACCGCGTCATGGTCCTGGTCCCCACATCGGCCTGTAAGTTTCTTGCTTCGTGGCAGGGCCCCTACACCGTGGTTGAAAAGGTTGGGCCGGTAACGTACCGTCTACGCCAGCCCGGTAGAAGACGAAATGAACAATTATACCACATCAACTTGCTGAAGAAGTGGAATGGGACCAGGACCCAGGTGGCCGCCCTCAGTCTCACCGACCCCGTGGTTGTTGACATCAACCCCCATCTGTCGGCTGCCCAGAAAGCTGAACTGCAACACCTGGTCGGTCAGTTCCCGGATGTGTTCTCCTCCCAGCCCGGGCAGACCAACGTCATCCAGCATGACATCAGGACGCCCCCTGGAGTGATCGTCAGGCAACGGCCCTACCGAGTCCCGGAAGCTCGTCGGCAGGCCATTGAGGAGGAAGTCCAAGAAATGCTGAAGTTAGGGGTAATCGAACCATCACGCAGCCCATGGTCCAGCCCCATCGTGATGGTCCCGAAGCCGGATGGCACCCTCCGCTTCTGCAACGACTTCCGCCGCCTGAATGAGGTCTCCCAATTCGACGGCTACCCCATGCCTCGGGTGGATGAGCTGTTAGATCGCCTGGGGAGAGCCCGGTACATTTCCACGCTAGACCTCACCAAAGGATATTGGCAAGTTCCCCTGACCCCGGCTGCCAAAGAGAAGACCGCCTTCTCCACCCCTGGAGGACACTGGCAATACCGGACTCTCCCCTTCGGCCTGCATGGAGCCCCCGCAACGTTCCAGAGAATGATGGACATCCTACTGCGGCCGCATCAAGCCTATGCGGCCGCCTATCTGGACGATGTGGTGGTGCACTCCGAGGCATGGGAGGACCACCTGGATCGTCTGCGGAGGGTGCTCTCTGAACTCCGACGGGCTGGACTGACCGCCAACCCCCGCAAGTGTCATCTGGCCCTCTCCGAAGCCAAGTACCTGGGTTTTCAGGTTGGTCGGGGTCTAATCCGGCCCCAAGAAAAAAAGGTGGAAGCTGTCCTCACCGCTCCTAAACCGAAGACCAAAACCCAGGTACGAGCCTTTTTGGGGTTGGCGGGGTACTATCGCTGCTTTATCCCTAACTTCTCCTCCTTAGCCGCCCCCCTGACAGACCTGACCAGGAAGGGGCAGCCTGAGAAAGTATGCTGGACTACAGCCGCGGAAGAAGCCCTGGCAAAAATCAAGACCGCCCTCACGTCTTCGCCGGTCCTGCGGGCCCCGGACTTTAGCTGCCCCTTCCTGCTGCAGACGGATGCCTCCGACACCGGATTGGGAGCAGTTCTTTCGCAAGTTCAAGAAGGTGAGGAGCATCCGATCATTTATATCAGCAGGAAGCTGTCTCCCGCCGAGAGAAACTACGCCACCGTCGAAAGGGAAGCCCTGGCCATCAAGTGGGCAGTCCTGGAGCTGCGGTACTACCTCCTGGGCCGCAAGTTCACCCTGGTAACCGACCACGCCCCCCTGCAGTGGATGGCCCGAGCTAAGGACACCAACGCCAGGGTGACTCGCTGGTTCCTCGCGCTCCAGGACTTCCACTTTGAAGTCCGCCACCGCGCCGGGGTCACCAACACCAACGCGGATGGACTCTCTCGGATCTGGACAGCTTTTGCAGGTCTGTCAGGGGTCATTCCCCACCCACCCCCTATTTCACCCCTACTGTCTTCCTTTATTTCCAGGACCAGAACGACGCTTAGGGGGGGGGAATGTGACGAGCGTCTCCGGACTCATCAGTGTCGCCCTGGCAACAAACGATCTACACCTGCACGTCCTCATCACCGCTGATCGGTCACCGCTGCTTCCTAATCAGCAGCCTGGCTTTATAAGCCATCATCTCGCTCAGTCAAACAGACTGGAGTCTCAAGCTGGATCAAACGGCGACTAACCTATATTCTCTTTTCTACAGAAAGCAGCGAGTGACCGGCAGCCCTCACTGGAGCACCCCCCCTGGCCACCCACTTTCAACAAAGAGCACACCTAAGTCAAGCCGCACCAGCCTCACGTCACACCGCACCTGCACTTTCTAAAGTATTCTTTTCTGTTAATAAATCCACCCTCCGGGGTTGTTCAGCAAGCTGACCTTGTCGTGTGATTCTTCACCCGTGACAATATATATATATTAGTGGTGGGCCGTTATCGGCGTTAACGTGCTGCGTTAACGTGAGACTCATATCGCGCGATAAAAAAAATATCGCCGTTAATCTATTCTCAAAGTTGGGTTGGGAGCTGGGTCTAAACTACGCAAGATATGATGACTTTCACCTTGATATTTTAGCGCGGATGACGTATATCTAGTTGAATTGCAATGTAGGGGGCGAGAACGAGTCTTCAACTTCTGTGAAATGACCACATCAAATGAGACGTGCAGACATGGATGCAGTTATGAAGCCGCTTCAGGGCAGGTGCGTGCGTTGCTAGACCCTTTTTACTGGGGCACGTGCCCCAGTGAAAATCTGCTGTGCCCCAGTAAAATCTCAAGTTTGAGTTATAATTTACTTTGATAATCCCGAAATAAAGACATTATACTATATGCAACAACTGAATTGACGCTTCTAAAAGCAACGTAGTTTATTGGAAGATGCACGCAGATAGGCTATCCATACCTGCGCGCCTGTATATTTTACTGGAACGCGCACGTCGT